>NC_072740.1:128357608-128679299 GCF_026930045.1 Uloborus diversus
CTCTATGTACTGTCATTTTTACGCTTAGATTTTATAATTTTTCTTATTCTCCAGTAATCTTAGTTTAGAGATACTTAAGTTTTACCTAACTACTGAAGTCAGCATATTTTGTAATTAAAAAAAACCTTTTACGCATTTTGAATGAATAAGAATCTTCTGAACTAATTTTAGTAAGAGTACTAAATGACAAGTAATATACAATGTGATCTAAAAATAACTAAAGTTTTTAGTGATAGAATAAAATAAGTACAGTAATTTATTTTAAAGCAAATATTTATCCTAAATAAGATACATTTATCTCAATACAACATTTTACGGTCATCTAATTTTAAATCTGGTTTCAGGAATGCTCTTTTGCACTTGTGTCACGGCTGTTAACATTTGAATAACAACATCATCGCAAAAAAGCTCCTTTCATTGCAGTTTTCAGCTTCGGGAACAGAAAATAAGTTTATGTCTCCGATACCCCCCCCCCCCCGTATTCGCCTGATCTATCACAGTGTGTCTATTTTCTGTTTCCGAAACTGAAAAATGCAATGCAAGGTGTGTTCCAGCCATTCAAACAGCCGTGACACAGGTGCTAAAGAACATTTCCAAAATCGAATTTAAAAAGTGTATGGATAAATTGGTTGACCGTTCAAAATGTTGTACTGAGTTAAATAGATCCTACTTTGAATAAATATTAGCTTTAAACACATAACTACCTTTATTTTATTCCAGCACTAAAAAGTTCTGTTGTTTGTAGATCACACGGTGTAGTTAGTTACGTCTTTGGACCATTATAGAACCGGGGGTGCCCACAAAGGGGGATTATGGCGCAAGTTTTGCAGTCAAAATGGGGGGTGGGATTTTTAAAATTGCTTTTTATTTATTTATTTATTTATTTTTAATTTAAATTAGTAGGTATTTATTTTATTTTATTCTGTTTATTTTTTATTTCATTTATATAGTTTGTGTGTGTGTGTCATTGGCGTAGCACAGAAATTTTCTAATAAAATAATAATAATTAAAAATAATTAAATACATAAATAAATAAAAATATTAAAAAGAAAAAAAATATTTAAAAAAAATAAATAAAATAAAAAAGAGCTGAAACAAAAAGGGGGGAGAGTTGAGGAAAATTTTGTTTTGGGGGGATTTGCGCCATTGAACTTGAGGGGGAGGATGGGCACCCCTGTATAAAACAACACAAAATGCTTGATAAAATAATTTTTAAAACATCTCAAACGTAAAAGGATGTTTTTATTGAAAGATTAAAATTGAACGTGTTATCAACGTTAAACGCTCCCAATACTAACGCAATAGTTTTCTTACGATAAAAATGGAAAATTTCAATTAGCCAAGAGTACGTGAAAACGTGTTAAAGAGTCTCTGAGAAAATGTCAAATCATACGTTATGGTGCGACGAAGGAGCAGAAGCTTCGATTACGTCCTTGTTTTAATTCGGGAGAGAAAGCATCTGTTCCAACTCCAGCGTTCATAGTTGTGGCACAAAGCAAGACGAAAGAGAGAAGGTTTTCTAAGAATATATAATATTGTTTGATATTTGAGAGCTAATGTGAGTTAAGATGGGAGCTATATGTAAAGATAGGGTGAAAATGGTGTAGACAAATGACATTACTCAGTTTTGCCGAAGTTTTGAGAAAAAAACTTACGTTTTAACTTAGCGAGTCAAAAATGACGTTTCAATTAAACTGAAATTTAAACATTGATCCTTAAAACCCCGATTTTGTACCCTTTCTCTACTGCAAACCTCGGTGTAGGAACCTGAAGAGCTCTACTTTTTAAAAAATTTTATTAATCACAAAAATCAGGCTTAAAAATTCCTTTCCAAAGGTTTCCTTTTCTTATTTAATATTACTTGAGAATTGGTATCTTTGAAACCAATTTCAACATTTTAATAAAATATAATGTTACCAATCTGTTATTATTTGTTCAGGATCCGAAAGGCCCTATTGTTGCTCTAAATACATATAAAATTTTTAAAAATTGGTTTTTGATGATAATTTAAATAATATTCGGTTATAATAAGAACAGTACGAGTTTTGTGAGAAATAACACTTCAGTTTAAAAATGATACAAAAACAATGGCAATGCTCCATCACTTTTTCCTGAAACGTAGCCAGCTAAAACTCCTTTCTTTTAATATCTTAAAGAACTTTTTGGTTGAAGATGTCTGGTTCTTGTACTGTACACAGCAGTAAAAAATGTATTCTGAATTGAAAAGCATGAAATAAAAAACTACGTAAGAGAAAATAACAAAAACTTATTATGCTAACTAGCTTTTTATTTATAGAGCATGTACGTTTAAATGGCTGTCCAGATTAAGCGAAGTCCGGTTTAATAAGATCCGGATTAAGCGAAGTCTGCTTTAACCGTAGTTTTCTCCCTCAGTTTAAATGTAAAGAACAAAACCAACCAAAAGTGGAGCCGTCCCCTTTTTGCGCAGAGGTCATCAAATGAAATATTGCTACTATTCAGCAATTTTTCGCATTTGCTTACGTTCCTGAGCACTAAAGTTAATAAACAACTCATTAAAATGTTTTTTTTTTCCCAAATTTAATTTATCAATCCTTTCTTTACAACTGAAAATCAGCTTGCTTGTCTCTTTCAACCTTTTCTGACTCTTGAAATAACCTGAACTATTCGAAATATTTACCAAAAACCCACAGGAAAAATTATGAAGTAATTGTTTTATGCTTTTACTTGATGCGTTAAAGATACTTCTGATTTTTTTTATACAGTCATGTCACTGGTTTTTAATGCCTACTTTCGCATAACAAGACAAAAGCAGAAATAGTAAAGAATACAAAAGAAAAAGAGAGGGAAAGCATGAAAGAAAGTTCAATATCTCGTAAAATATATAAGGCCATTCTACCGTAACGTGCGGGACAATTGTTCCATGATTTCACCATCATTTTTTATAGATCTAAATTTTTTTTTTTTTAACTAAATAGAAGTAAGCATGCTTACTTCTATTTTCATATCATTACATTTGTTACAAAGACACTGCGGATGTAGCTATATTTTCACTAAATAACTTTGTTGTTTACAATTTAATTTCTTTGCATGCGTCACGTATGGGACATCTAAAGTCAAAATCTTCTAATTTGCTGCATGCATTATTTACTATTGTAACTCTATTAATAGCAACGACGAAACAATTTATAGATTTTGAAGGCTAAGATGTAAAGGAAACACATTTCATTTGTTGAGAAATAATAATTTAAACCGTCGAGAAAACAAAGTATGTACAGGATTGTTCCACAAAAAAAAAACCGCTGTTTTATCGCACACAGAACAACTAATATATTTCATTCAAAAGTAATAATTTCAAAGGTTAATGAACACACATTTTGCTTAAGAAATCACACGTAGGTCAGTGATTTTTTAGCAACAAAAATTTTTTCTTTGCCCTTTAAAAAAATTATTTTTGATGAAATATTTTATGAGGTGTCACGTGCGGGACAAAATGACCGTTTTCCACGGAATTGCCAAAATTTTAGCAAACGTTGAAATAAGGTAACTAAATAAACATTTGAAGTAAACAAAAATGGATGCAGATTCGATGGTGGGAAATCTACCGGGTTGGCCTGTTTGTATATCCTTAATAACTTTTAAGGTAATGATTCGGTTTTAGCATGACTTATCTTGTTTGAAAGATCTTGGCCAAGACTACTCTTTTACACGTTTTATTTATTTTTTGAATAATTTTATGCATTGACAGTTATAATCAACTAAAATATAACGCCTAGTAGTTCGAGAAAAAGAATTTGATATGGTTACATTAGGTAACGATTTTAAAACAGATTTATTACAATTATATTTTTTTATATTAATGTTGTTAACCTTGAAGAAAGAAAAGAAATAATTTGTACGTGAGATAACTGGACTGAGAGAAAGATAGCTAATGTTGCCGATTCGATTATGCAGCAGAGGAGTGTAGGCTCGTTTATTTCTGGAAGAACTTCTTTTAGTCTTTAAATTTCTGTAACGTATAGTATAAACAACGATATGTCGCACAAATATGAAAAAAAAACTACTTACACGTGCTTCAACGTCACTAGGCACCACTTTGACTCCCCGGATATGAGCTAGGATAAGCTCAAACTATTTTTTAGCATCGATAAATCAATTTCTTACGTAAATTATTTTTTACAGATGTTTTAAAATACTTATTTCTGTTATTTTTTTGAACAGCGTAAGTTATGCAGCTCATTCTCAAAAACTGTTTTCTTTGCAAAGAGTATTTTTGTTTAAATTCAACGAATTACTTTTCGTTCGTTTAAGAATTAAAAAATATATCATGCTCATTCAACATATTGAGCTTAGAGTGAACACTATTAAGTGAGAATTTAATGAAATTAAACGTTAGCCATAAATTTTTTAATTATTTATAATACAGAGTGGCCTAAATGAAATCGATCAGGAAAATACAAGTTTTATGTTTTTCGGGATGTTTTTACTGTGGCTACCCTGTAAAAGTTGTTTTTAAAAATGTTAACCATTCAATGTTTAAGCATACGAGATTTATGCGTTTATTTAATTGAATCTTAATTTTTATATCAGACTTAACTTACTTTTTCAAAATTCATTGAATAATGAAGTTTATTTCTTCTTGAAAATTTGAAATGTGATCAAATTTTATCTCCGGAAAATCGACAGCAGCTTTCCCCTTTCTGTGTTTTTTCAATACAAAAATTTACAAGCAGTGGCGGAGCCTCCTTATACCGAGTACCGTAGGTTCGATTCCCACTTAACGCTAGGAGTTACATCACGTCGTTGTGTTATGAGTATTTCTTGTGTTGTCTTCCACGTTAAATAAATAAATAAATAAAATGTCCAATCTCTCGAGGCAATGGCACCCAATAAGCTCCATCAAGTTCATCAACTATGGACACATCAACAACAACAACCAGGTTTGGGGGAGAAAAACGAATATAAAACTACTGATTTTGGAAGATCTTTTTGACCCAAAACAACGATGTTTAATATTTTAAGCACCGCAAGTTTTAGATCCTTAAATTGTGATCTGACCTGTTGCTTGAGTAAATCTTGAACTAGAATAATGCTTAGGTACAAACATTTAGTTCTAGTCACTAAATTTAGTCTTTAAGGGTGTTCATATCTTAGGAAAGACTTTGAACATGGTGACTAGTGTAATAAAAAAGTGGGAGTCAACTATATTTAGTTGTTTTTTTTTTTTTTTTTTTTTGACACATTAAAATTGCATCTATTTTTCTTGGGGAAGAAACTAAATTCCGCAGCCTATATATATATATATATATATATATATATATATATATATATATATATATATATATATATATATATATATATATAATATGTGTCGAAATAAATTATTCTTGAGCATTCAGAATGTGTTAATTTAATGACACACTATTATTTGATGTGAACTAATGAAAACGAGGTGATGTATGATCGATTTCACTCGCAATTGTTTTGAATTTCATTTTCATGATTAATGTCGTGCTGAAATTATTAAGTAACTTTAAAAGTAAATAATGGCTTTTAATAGTTTCAGAACTCTCATAGGAAGTTTTTTTTTTCTTTTCTTTAATAGGATATTTTGGGAAAAAAAAAACTACCGTAGTACCTGTTACAATTTATCATAACTAATCAAGTCAGCTGTTTCTAGTTAATTTTTTTCCCCGACATTATCACAACCTACAATATGTAATGCTATTTATTGTTTCTGAAGATTAAAGGACGCACTTAACTCAATACTTCGAACATACCTAACGAAAAGTGCGCAATTGTCATAGGAAAGTATTTTTTTAAATGTATTGCACATCAAAACGTGTCGACTCTTTAAATAAAAATTGCTTTTCAACATTTTTAAGGCAAAGTTTTCTCTTTCTCACAATTGTAGATCTATATTTTACACTAAAATGCCTATTGAATACAGTATTTATAAAAAAAAACTAGACGTTAAGTTAATTTATTTTAACTTATAGCAAAACGAAGAACACTTGGGGGTGTTCTGCCAAGAATTTCTTTAGTTTAAATTCAATTTCATCTCAGGATGTGAGCAAGCGAACAACTTTTTTCCATCATAATTGTTTTCATCAAAAAGTTATATGCTCAGAATAAATGAGTTTTTGACATTAAAAAGGAGTAAAGTAAAAAAAAATCAACGTTTGACATGTGAAAGAAAATACTAAAAAGACTTATTAAATAACTGCTAAAACCATATTAACGAATCGGTTTGTATTAAAAAAAAGATTTACAGGTTACAAACAATTTTGTTAATAGTGTTTTAGCCTGTATTTCAATGACTCCAAATCGTTTCTCTAATATATATATTTTTTTAATTACTTAAACTTTTTTTCAATGCCAACTTCTCAGATATTCATTTATCCACCTTTAGTGACTGGCATTTATCATATGATGTAAGATTTGCTATACAAAGCGGCGAATTTGAGCCATTCCACCGTCACGTACGGGACAATCAGACTCCAATCTTTCACCAACATTTTGGTATAGATCTTAATGTTTTAGTTAAATAGGGAAAAACACATTTTTAATCTTTACATTTGATAGAAATATACTCCTGGCACAGTTATTTTTTTATTCAATAATTTTGTCACAAAAAATTTAAATTTTTTGCATGCGTCACGAGCGGGATATCTTTAATAAACCTCTTGTAGTTTACTGTAAGAATTGGTTAGTATTGTCCTTTCTTTAAAATAGCAAAGACGCAACGAATTGTAGGTTTTGAAAGCTAAGGTTTTAATATGAAGGAAACATATCTCATTTGTTGAAAAATAATAGTTTAAACGGTTGAAGAAAAAGGTACATTCCACGACAAAGCTGCCATTTTGTCCTACACGTGACAGTTCATATCATTATATTGAGTTAAGTGTTATTTACCTTTTAAACTTATTAAAAATAATAACTTTAACAGGTAATGAACAAACTTTGTGCTTAAGAAACCATTCATACGTTTGTGACTTCTTAAGAAACAAAATTTTGTTCATTACCTATTTAAATTATTATAATGAAAAATATAAGGTGTCACGTGCGGGACAAAATGACCGGTTTCCGTGGAATGGCCCATTATAATTAAATTTGATTAATTGGTTGTAGAGTTCTCGAATATTTTTCGTGAAATATATTATGAATTCCTTTTTACGTCGGTAAAACAACGAACCTTGCGAAAATCTAGTTTCACATGAGGACTGGGATTGTTCGAAAGGAGCATAGCAATGGATTCGATTACGAAGAGTTTCTGACAAGTGACGCAATAAAAAGTTTCGGCCGCCAAGCTCGTTTTCTTCTCTCGGAAATCCCACTCATTAATTTTAGTATTGCACGTGAAACTAAACGTTTCCAATAAAAACTTTCATTTCACTCTCGTTGCTCTATGTTTATGGCTGTGTATCAGTCTTGGAAGCGAACAAGTAAAATCTGCTATTCTTGGCATTAAATTTTGTGCGTAAAAAACTAGGATGTAATTGAACATGTTAGGGAGAATAAATGTTTGAGATGTTTGCCACAATGATTGTCGCAAAAGAAGAATAGCTTAAGCCGTCCGTTTTATATTGTACTTAGTAACAAATTTCTAAAAACTTTAGAAAGAAGTAAGTGTCCTCATGCCTTATACATCGTGTTTGCTGTAGAAGTGAATATGATTTCAATATTTTTTATTCTAGCATTTAACGCTAGTCATTAACTCATGCCTCGTGCTGCTTTATTAGGAATATCTGTTAAAATTTTAGCTGCTTTATTTTTTTCCGGATATTGCATTATCGACCCCGGTGGT
This sequence comes from Uloborus diversus, assembly GCF_026930045.1. Classification (NCBI taxonomy): domain Eukaryota; kingdom Metazoa; phylum Arthropoda; class Arachnida; order Araneae; family Uloboridae; genus Uloborus; species Uloborus diversus. The sequence goes on from NC_072740.1 coordinate 128,365,395, forward strand.
TGGTTCAACAGAAATTAGAATGCAAGCATTTTATCAGAGAAAGCCGCAAAAGGGACAGTTGAGGTTGATTAGAGACCTGGTCTCGAATTCGAAACATTGAAGCAGGTGAGTGGTTTGGGGGGAGGGGGGGGCTGTATCACATTGGACGAAGAGTGTAAGAGCCTTACTTGTGAGGAAGGCGCACAGGAGCCATCCGACCCTGAAGAGGCGAGCCGCAGCGTGGGGCATCCTGAGAGCATCAGGAGGCGGCGCGAAAAAGGGGCCTGCGGTGCATAGCGCACCCCCTGAACGACTCACGGTCCGGCCGATCCAGATCACAGACCCCGCTCCACTGACAATCCCCTTCCCGGCCGACAGAGGGCGCAGTCGTCGAGCAGGGGCGCCCCCACTTTTCTCTCCTTGCAACCTTCCTCCAGCCCCAATCATTTTCCCCCTTCTAATCAGGTCATGCCGGACAGGTCCCCCTGTCGTATAGTTCAAATGCCTTTATCTTTTTTCAAAAATCTTCCTTCATTTTCCTCCGAGCGAATCGGAATCTCAACCGTTTGAGATTTACCTTCTAATCAGGTCATACCGGCCAGGTCCCCGAATATCGTTAAAATGCTTGACTCACTTGAAAAATCCTCCTCAAAGTTTGCTGACAATTCGGAATCCAAACCATTTGGAAGTCCGCTTTGTTTTGCTCGCAAAATTGTCACCTGAATATTAAAAAATAACCCTAGTTGCGCAACCCATTTGTGCAAATGAGGCATTTTTAAGCACATATTAGCTTTTTATTCCCGGAATTTTAAATTTTGGCTTTTAATTTCAATTATTCAAATATAAGGAATCATAATGTATTGTAAAAAAAAATCCTCTTTCTAAAAAAAGTTTTTTTGTATTTAAAAAATAAAGATTTGTACGTGTTGATGGCCTGGCCGTACGGTCAGTACCGCAACACGTTGAAATTATGCTTTTAAAGTACACAAAGTTTTTTAAAAAGTTGATGCTTATTACGCTGTATAATGGATCCTCATATTCAAATGTCTCACAATTGAAAGTCAAAGTTTAAAATCTAGGGAATAAAATGCCACTAGGTGCGTAAAAAATGACGCACAGTTCAAATGGATTGAGTATAATAAGTAGAATCTCACTTATCCGGCCCTCGTTTATCTGGATACGAGTTGTATATATATATTTTATTATTATGTTCGCATGGATAATAACTTTAAATTGTGATTATAGCGAGAACGCACAACTCTAAGTACGCCTAACTGTCTAATTTTGTTTTTGATCTATAATTGATAAAGTTTGCGTGAACGTGCTTCATTCAAACGCCACCCGTGTTTGAAGCGGAATACAGAAGTGACGTTGGAAAAGGGGTAGTCCTCGGATTCGTACCCTTCACTTGAAGCTCACAATTTCCTATGATGAATATTAAAGTTGTTTTCTTCTATTTAAATATTGTTTTCATCGTCGAATCAAGTTCATGTAAGACTGTTGATGGAAAATTAAAATCTAACTATGACCGCTTCTATTTACATTTCTAAGTATCAGAGTTGGCTACTTTTAGGATGGACTAGGCCTAATTTTGGTGATCAGGAGAGAATCTCAGGAACCTAATGTAAAAATGTACATTTTTGTATGCATTTGATTGTTTTTTTCCTATAATATAAGGTAGGGTCGGCTAATAAGGCCTAAACAACAAAAATAAAATTTAAAATGATCGTATCTACTCAAGAACGCACTCGTAGGTAGCTAACATTCATAGAACTTTATACTGGCGGCGACATTTTGCGACCAGTGCGACGCGATTCGTTTGCGCGGAGCGGTTGTGCAACACTAATAATAAAAAATCGTCCGACTGAATATTAAATAATTTTTGTAATATTGCACTTTTAGATATAGTTTTGCGTTCCAGTTTTCTGTTGTCAATGCTTCTATCGATCTTTGATGTCTGAATTATATATATAAACCAATTATTGAACTTTTGTGTACTTCTTTGTACGCGATGTCAGCGGCTAATAAGGCCTACCAAATTTGATCGCATGTCTTATTATACTCTTTTGTTTTTGCAACAATGTTTATCAGTTTTACATCTTATTTTAAATCTTTCTCGATATATTATGGATGTTTATAAGTAGTAACGACTTTTTACTAATTAGTTCAGTCTTATAGTAGTACCCCAAGCAGATTTTCTGAAAAGTTTTACCACATGGTTTACGGTTCTAGTTCGGACGATGAAAAAGACAGTGTGCGGTTCGCTCCATTTAAAAGTACAGCATTTCAGGAGCTTATGCCTACACGAGAGAAAATTATGAAAAAAACCCAGCAATTTTTGTAAGAAAAACTATTAATTATCAGAGAATCCCACTTGTTTGACAAAAAAAGAGAGAGAGAGAGAGAAGACAATGAAAAAGACGTAAACTCTCAATGAAAGAAATTATACTAAAGAAAACGATGCTATTTGGTACTATCGCACACTTCTGAGAGGATAAGATGAAGGACATGAGAGATGAGACTATATCTAAAATGCGGCAAGTGGTATCATAAGAAATGCGTCGATGTGACAGTCAACAAAGATAATTTTGAGTGCCCTGACGGTTGTTAAACAAAGAATTTTTTTGTCATTTTGAAAAATTTAAGCATGAATAATACATATATATTACAATTGATCTCAATTATCAATGTTAGAAGCTTATTTTGATTACTTAAGAGTGTTCAAGTTCTTAGGTCTTATTACCCTACCATAGTATAATAAGGCCTAATGACAAGGTTTTAAAAAATGTTTTATTTCATGCTTGTTTTCTGCAAAACTGGGGATTTTTTGTTAGTTTCTTGTAGTAATTGATCTGTATGTTTAGTTAATATGACAATTTGTTGATTCGGATACATATTTTTTATTCTAATTTAAAGATTATTTTAGCTTACTACATGGATTATTAGGTTTTTCGATTTTTCGAATAGCCTGTGCTCCCAGTTAGTCTGGATGAGTGAGGTTATACTGTAATTTTCAAACTCTTCGAAAACGTTAGCAGTGTGTGCTTCGAAAGACCTTGTTTCGTTTATACATCTTTTATTAACATTAATACTTCAGTCAATGATCTATTTTTAGTGCATTAATCTTATAGTGCTTCTGTACTCCTTGCGATGAGGAGTATAAAAACAATAGGTAAAATGCACTACTGAAAGAAAGTTCTTTAAATTGTCCTGTTCAGTTTTTATTACATAAATTCATTAGGTACTCGATAATTATTTTTCTGAAAAATAATCATTTTATTTACATCTATCAACGTACATGTATGGCTTCGATGCAATAAGAAAAAGCATGAAGAAGTATATGTACAATCTAAGAGAAACAGAACCCTTAGAGGAAAAAGGCACACAGGTAGTAGGGGCAATTTCACATTTTTAAAATGCTTCGAGGGTCTTATTGGTTCAAAAGGAATGCTACCTCCCCTTATCGGCACCCATGACAATGATCCTGTAGTATTAATCGGCATCTAATGAATCTGTACTTACTCTAATAAGAAACATTTAAATTTTATTGGAAATTTGTTTTTTATTAAAGAAATTTGCAAAATAAAAGTATTAAATTCGTTTCTGGACAAATTAAGTTTCCACATCCAGTAACTGCAATGTTATGTCTCAATTCTTCCAAAAGGACGAACTGACCCTATACGTATTTATTTTCAAAGTGTCACACTTTTGCGACAACATGATAACATAGAACAAACCAGTGTTTCACTAAAGTTAAACAAATGCCTCCGTAACTGAAAACTGAAATAATAAAAAACAACGTTTAATTGCACAACATAGCAAATTACAGCAAGAGTGCAGTATTTCACTAGCTTATCATTACAAATTTTTTACAGGTTCTGCTTTAAAAAAATATATGATTTCTTTTTAACTTGTTACACTTATTTTCTCTACGATATTATTAAAATTAACAAATCAGGTTAATTAATTATGAATCATGAAATAAATTTTACAATTTGTACGTGATCGACGTTTTACGAGTATAATCCTTTCGAAATCTTGCACAATTTCTTTCTTTTTTTTTTACTACTTCTCTTGATTTCATTTAAAATGTGTTTTAAAGATGTAAATTTTCACTTTCCTTATAGAATGATAATAATTTTCATGTCAATATTTAGGACAGAGTTTGTTTTCTAATCTATGATTAAAGTAAAATCTCATCGTTGGAACAGCTTCATTGTTTCATTTAAATATTCAAAAGATGTTTAAAAATAATATCTTTGTTTTCTTGCATCAGATTTCTGCAGATCTTTTCGAGAATGATATTTCTTTCATCTCTTATAAGATGCTCCGTTTGCATATATTTGCATATAAAAGCAATTTAATCACATTTCAGCAAGAAGCTTTGCATAAAAAATCGATGTTGTCCCTGTTTATAATGAACTTGATAATAATTTCTGTTACAATGCTCTTTGTAACGTTATGTACCGACTATTCACAACTTTTTCCAGTGTTTTTTGCTGTATATTTTCTTAACCTAAACAGAAGCTTAAATAAAGGTTTTGCAAAATATGGTTTGAATTTTCAAATATTTCATTTATCTTTCTGAGAAAAAATATGAAATTTTAAACAGTGTAAATAAGAGTGTCCGTACCATCTAAAGTTCAAAAAGTAAAATTTTGTTTCCATCTTTCCCAAGTAACCCTATTCACCAGGGAAACATACGAATTGAGTAACAATGAAAAATAATTAAATACAAAAATCGAAAGAGCATAGTGAAACTTTTAACAACTCAAAAACTATTTGCCCCCCTCTCCCCGTTATCGAAGTCTTAAAGTCTGGCAAAATTTCAGAAAAAGTCGCAACATTTAACTAGAAATGAACAATTTAACAGTCTTTGTAGCTTCCGTAGCATTAAAAGTTATCGACATCTTGATCACCGTTTCCAGAACCTTTCCTTTCTTGCCAATTTCAGCGACTTTTCTTGAAATGTAGACCATATATAACTGGAGGACGGGGGCAAACGATTTTTGCGCTCTTTCATAGCTGCTTAGTTATTTTTCTTTCATTATTTCACGATTCGCGTGGTTCGTCGGTAAGTAATAAATAGATTTTAACAGTTCCTAGAATCTCTGCTGCATCAGATGTGTTAAAAATTATGAAAGAAGACCAAAACTAAGCAAGAAAGTGGGGTAACACCGGGATGTTGCAAAAGGCTCATCTAGGGAGCATTCTACACCTCATGACATCATGAAACAACCAAACCAACAATCATATTACCGCCAAGGCTAGAGGACAGTCGAAGACAAATAAGAGTGCTTGATACCCTTTGAACAACAAATGGCACTCATGTTTAAGTGTAGTGAGAACTCTGAAATGAAGTCACCCTTTTTAAAAGCAGTATGCAGATTTCATAATAATATTTTAGATATTTGTAGTCTTGAACTGAGCTGTCCAGTTAGATATATTTTTATGGTTACTTATTATGGTTTTTAAAGACACTTCAAGTGGTTTCTGGATAGTTTGGTTTAAAAAAAAATGAATCTGCTTTTAGCAGATTAATAAATTCGCAATTAAGGGTTACTTGCTCTGGAAAAAAGAAATGTACTTCCCGTAATTAGTATTGCGAGAAGAAATTTTAACTACAATATCCACGACAAGGTGGCGGAGTTGACCGACCCGTCAAGTCCCGTGGTTTGGTTAGGCGGCCATGTCGCTGTCTCTTTAGTTAAGCAAATGGCATCATTGTACATATGTGATAATGGTCTACTTCTCATTTATTTGTTTTAGTTGACTTTAGAATTATTCTCTATTTGTGTCTTCGGCTTAAATAAATGTTTGTATGACTTTAACTTGGCTAGTGATCCTTATCAATGAAACATGGTACTAGGGAAGTTTTCGATTTTTCAATTTATTTTTATATGATAGAGTAACATGTATGAACATCATAGGTGAAAAAATTTTTGCGATACGATAAGTAGTTTTTTTTAATTAATTTTTGAAGCGCTTGTGACGTCAAATGGCATAGGAAGTGACGTCATGCGCTCTTCCGATAGGGGAGAAGCCGAAGGTCACGCATTCGACTTCGAAGACGAAACGTAAAAGGCTTATTTCCTCGCATTTAACTCCTCGCGTTTCTGGAACATTAAATCTCTCATCCTCTCGGAAATATTCGAATATCATCATTGATGTTACATGAGGAAGATTATTTAGATTGTGCTTTAACGAATCCGGTCTCCATAGTGTGTTCAAAAGGATTATTGAATTTCTGAAAAATAAAAATATCAGCGCGCTCAAAACGTCCCTAGCGAAAACAAGGGATCTTCGGCGGATGGCTGCCCATTCGCGCCCTGTGACGTAGGCTCTTGACGTTTCAGAAGAGCGCACTTTTGCGCGTGGATTTTTAAAAATTCATTAAAAATCAACCACGGTGTTTTAAAATTCGGCGATAGTGAATTTTTTAATTTTGAGGGTCAATTAACAATATCCAATAGCCAAAATATGAACATTTAATAGGTTGCAACTTCCGAAAATGGCCTTAACAATCGTGGTTATTGGCTGTATCATTTTGGCAAGCAAAAGGTCAAAGCTGGGCAACTATTTTTTGACATCACAAAATGTCTGAAAAAAATTGCGTGTAATGGAACAGCGAAAGATGCTCCTGCCCCCCTCCCCACACACACAGAGCCCTTTGTTTCAACACACATTTTCAAATCTAATGAGGTTGTTTATGTTCACGTAAAGATTCTTATTAGTACCCCCTTTTCCCTAGTAAGTAAATTCTGACTGCGTTGGTGTAGGCGTCTCGTACGAAGAGGCAAGGGATGCTGCGGCCCCTCACTTCCAAGAGTAAATTAGACTTCACACGCTCCCTTTTCAGAGTTAAAAATTAATGATCGATTGAAAAATAATTTTTTTTTAAGTGAAATGATTTATTTCACGAAAATGAACCTAAAAATTCCAAATAAATGGACTTCTGTCGCGGTATTTCATAAGAATGGGACATTAAATTGGAAGGGGGAAGTCGAAGCTGGCCATCCGTCCCAATTTTTGAGAAATTATTCCATTTTTGGAGGTTATTTAATCAGTAATGTTAAAATCTTAAAATACAGCCTAATTTTACCAAAAAAAAAATCAATTTCATGGGCCCGGCCCTATCCCTCACACTTCTTTTGACCCCCTACTTTTTTGGTACACCAGCCGCGTATGGGTGTGTTACGTATCATTTTTTTTCATAAGATGAATCATAGTAGAAATAAATTCTACATTCCATTTCTGTCGTGAGTCCAGTAGTTTGGCCAACGCTGTGTGTTTTGTATAAATGAAGCTGTAAGTTTCCTAAAAAGGACGATAGGTATCAGAGAGTGCGTTTTGAAAATTTTAGTACCATTTCATAATTCTGGGATTTTTGTACAATTTTATAATTCCTCTTTTTACTAATTTTTTTTAAAGTGTTGACTACTAGTGCGGGTGTCAACTACTGGTGTTTTTTTTTCCTTAAAAGCAAAGTCTTTTATCTCATGAGAAGGTTTTCTTCTAAACACCTTGATGATGCGACCTAACTAAATTCTCTCGATCAGTTACTTTTGAAACCCTATTTTTTGATTCTTCAACTCTTTTTCCTGCCCTTTTTTATCTCTGAATAAAGATTTTAAACATTTGGAAGTGAAGCTCCCTCTCGAGCCGTATTTGAAAAGCAACTTCCTATTTAGGAAGCATTGGTTTCGAAAATTGATTTCTGGAATAAGATTTCGAATCGAAACCGAATACCCGTGAGTTTTCCAAAGAGTACAGAGTAATATAACTTTTTTTTTTTTTTGAAGAGTAGTGCAAATCTCAGAATTTATTCATTGAAAGATGCCTATCCCCTTGCAATTTAAAATGCGATGGGAACAGTTTTTTTTATTAAATAGTGAAAGTTTTCTATGAAAAAGTGAAGCCATGCGTGAGAAATCAAACGACTCTTTTTATGAACAATTTACATAAAGCGTATAAAATTTTTTATCTACTCTGTTTTATTTTGTCACTCTTAATCGTCTCGATTCAAGACGTTTCAGAGACATTTCAAATGGAAGGTGAAACATTACCTACTGCACTTTAAAATGCAGAGGGAGCATTTCTTTTTTAAATAGCGAAAGTTTTCTGTTGAAAATTGATACCACGTGTGGGGGGAAAAATTAAAGTATCAAATAGGTTTTTTATGAACAATTTACAACCCAAGCGTATAAAAAAGTTCAGCGACGTCGCTTTATTTGGTTTTTTCTCCTAATTGTCCCGATTCAAGACATTTTAGAGACATTTCAAATGACAGGTAAAGCATTGTCTATTCGCTGCACTTGAAAACGCGAAGGGATCATTTTTTTAAATAGAGAAAGTTTTCTATTTTAAAAAAAATGAAGCCCACGCGTGATAACAAAATAAATAAATCTCTTCGTTTTTTTTAGTGAACAATTTACAACAATCGTAGAAAAAATTTAACGACGTTGTTGCATGTATTTTCCCCCTTCACTTCGAACTGTCTCGGTTTAAGCCGTTTTAGAGACGTTTCAAATGAAAGGAAACTACTCGCAAATACAGTTAGTCAGAATTGCGATCAAGAAGGAGATGATTTAGCAGTTTTTGATTTGCCTGCATAGGTCACCAGACCTAACACTATGTGGTATTTTTATGTGGAAATATGTAAAGGGTACCGTGTTTTTACACGTTTTTACTTGCTAATCATGACGAAATGAAAAATTTGATAGCTACATTAATTGCTTATGGGAGGGGGGGGGGGACTGCATACATGCTAGAACGTGTGTAGTAGGAGTTAAAGTACATATGTGAAATTGTTCAATCGTCGGTTGGAAGGCACATGGAACAATTTTAGAGTGATTTTATCATGTAAAAAACCGTTTTTGTGTCATTTTTACTCTTAGAAATGTACACGTTTGAAATCTCACCATTCTTTTTGAATCACCTTGTGCATCGAGTTCTTAAGTCTCATGTAACGTAGCAAGTAACAACTTCCCTTTAAAATTTTATGGAATATTAGTAGGAGATCACCTATTCTTGTACTAAATGAAAGAAAACATTTTTCATGTATTTCAAAGCAAGATACAAAACAGAAAAAAATGAAGTAGCTCCCTTCTTCCACCAATACCTTCAATTGAGCTACTAGGCGTAAAAACATGCTATAGAGGAGTGTTTTTACTGGAACTTTAATGGAGAATGAATTTCAATAATCAATGGCAAGAAAAGAATGCTTATATACAGGGTGTTTAAAAAACAACGATCCATTTTCATAATCAGCATGTCTAATGAAGGAAACGAATACATGCATAGAACAAGTAACATACATACATAGAAATTTAATAAAGACCAACTTGTCAACCCTGCATATCAACGCACAGAGACCAACGTTCTACGATGGAACAAAACCCTTCTTTTAGCTGTTGATCAGCTGTGATGCATCTGGCTGCTTCCACAATCTTTGCATGCAGTTGATGCAGACTTATATCTTTGACTCTGTACACAAGGGATTTGATGCCACCCCAAACGAAGAAGTCAAGGAGCGTTAGATCAGGTGCAATCATTTGATTATTGGCTTTTTATCGTACTTTACTCTGGTACAGCGGATGCACCTCTTCGTATATTTTGCCACCCATTCTCTAGGAAACGAAGATATTCTTTCTTCTAAGGAGAACACTCGTTCAAATTAGGGTTTCCAATACCGCGCCAAACTCACTCCCGCGGGATTTCGGAATTGTAAGGAGACAATCCCGCGGGATCCCGGGATCCCGCAGGATGGACTTTATTCTTCTAGATATTTAATTCTAATTTCGAATAAAAAAAGTGGAGCATCTTAGGAATGACTGCTTTTGCTACTTGAATCAGTAGTCTTACCGAATTCCGCAACATTAATTGTAGAGCACTACAAAGTCTGATCTCAATTTGCAACTATCATTTGGGGCGCAAAATTGTGCCTTTAAAAAAGAAAGTTGGTAGCAAGCAATGAGAAAGGATTTTTGCTCAAAGTACTACGCTCGATGAAAATACATGCTGTGGCTCCAGTGCAGTTGGTTTTACTGAGATTAAATAACTGTGGACATTTAGCAAATGATCCCCGTTAACTTACAAAAAAAGCCCAATATTTTTCTTATAAAATGCACTGATACAATGACAAACGTTAATGAAGCTACAAGGGTATTTTCAACGAAGTTAAATTGGATACAGCAAAACACATATCCAATAGACATCGTGATTGTCCGAAATTTGCAATTCATGAGCAAAAACCATCCATAAGAAAAGCAAAATCTAGAGGTGATGAAGTTCAAGAATTTGAATGCATTCTTTAAGCTAACAGATGTGTTCCAACGTTGCATTCAGGTTACTCCTGCGGGTTTCGCAATCAGTAATATACTTTTTCTGTTTTGTGTAAAGCGTAGTTTTCTGAATTTTAAATTTTAGTGATGGTTTTCAAAAATGCTATCAAATTAAATGCATTTTCTCAACTGCTGAACGAATGAAAATGAAACCTCGAATGAGAATATCAATTCATTTTCAGAAAAATATGCTCTATTTTTATTATGCTCTTAAATTGTAAATCACAGTTCATCATATGAGGCAGTGAGAAGCAAAGAGATGTAAGTGGCAAAACTAAAAATTTTGAGATATCTAGTGCAAATGTTAGGAGAACCTCTTCTCTGTTCTGGTGCAAGAGATGGTACTAGTAACTGTAGTAGATGCTGCTATACAGCAAGATTTAGAAAAATAATTCAATGGAAGCCAACCTAGGATCTGATCTTTAAACGCGTTTTACTCAAAACTTTAAATAGTCCACTTAAATCCCTTTGCTTCTCACTGTCTCAATTGTGTCTTCTCGCTTTTCTTGCAGCTGTACGACGAAGGTGATTCAAACTACTGATGATGCTTGTGAAAACAGTCGTTTTATGAGCGGTACAAATTGGTAAACGCTTGAGTGGGAAAAAATTGCGGGACTGGAAAACCCGCGAGATTTTGCTCTCGATCCCGCGGGATTAATCCTGCTACATATCATGCGGGATTCAGGATCGGGATTTCGGGATTGGAAACCCTAGCTCAAATACTTGTGAAAGAAATCCATACATTAGTGTTTACATAGAAATGTATCGTTATTTTTGGATTACCCTCCAAATTCTAACGAGCTTAAATCTCTAAAGACTACAGTAAAGAGTTTAAATCATTTAGAGTAACAGTTTCCTATGGAATGAGCAATAGTTTCGGGTTGCGAATGCTTCGTTTGTAAAGCATTTAATTTTTTCAACGACCATCCACTATCTCTTAAACTATCAAAACTAACTTCAAAATTGCGTGTAATTTCAGAGAAAATATAACGGTAAAATGAAATGCTTGCAGGTCTGAAAAAGTTTCCCAGAAAATTATGTCAGAAAAACAAATATTGGTACACTTGTCGACCTACAGTTCAAATCATATGATCCACCTTTGGCCTTCATACCTTTAGGTGCCTTTCGGCATATTGGTTATAACATCGGATTACGAAGGATGAGAGCGGTGGGTAGAATCCCCACCGCCTGTTTCATGTTCAGTTCCTTTACTATAACACGCAATCAGCCAATAGCACACACAACTCTTTATTTTTTACTGTGAAATACGTAAAAATTACTTTTTATGGTAAATTTTTGAATTTCTTTTTTTAGTGTACCCCAAACAGCATGAAATGCAAGACATGACAAATATTCCGCGTAAGAAGCATATGCATTTAACTTCTTGTATATTATAAAAGTTCATGCTAGCTAGTGTAACTGAAGAAGCTATGAAATAATAAATAATGTAAAATCATTAGATTCTTATTAAAATTTCACGCCCGCTATTCCGCACTATCGTCGGGTTTCAAACGTGCGTTTCCTGGCGGCGATTACTTCTTTTGAGCTTAATAACAAAATACTATCAATTTCTGCAGCACATTAAAGTGACAGTGTTTAAATTAATTTGATTATTTAATTTATTCAATTAACTTAAGAGACATGTCAAGTAGAGAAGCGTTAATTTAATTGAAATAAAAACTAACAAAAAATTTTAACTCGTCATATTCGAACAAGATAGCATTAAATTATATCATTTAATACAGTATTAAAATGCAAATTAGACGCACACATGGTCATTATCCTTTCGAATAAAAAGATTAATGATCATGTAAATATAATTTTCGTTATTCAAATAACTCGCAGCTTTTATTGTATTAGTCAAGAGCGCAAAAATAAGAGTATCTCAATTCTCCATCGTCTCTTGGCAATTGGCAGTGAGCCTAAGTTTCAAACAAGGCGTGAAATTAAGAAAAATTGGATGTTAAATACTGAAGAATGATACTTATAGATATTAATTCCTGGCAGAAAGTACACAGTGTAATCTACAAATAACCGAACTGTTTAGTGATAGAGTAAAATAAGCATGGTAATATGTTTTAAAGTAATATTTATTCAATATAAGATTCATTTAACTCAATACAACGTTTTAAACGGTCAACCAGTTTATCCATAGACTTTTAAAATTCGGTTTTTATAATATTCTGTATCACCTGTGTCACGGCTGCTTGAATTGCTGGACCATCATCGTAAAAAGCTGCTTTCATTGCAGTTTTCAGTTTCGGGAACACAAAATGGCCACACAGTGTTAAGCAATTACGGTGGATGGTCGAGGATACACATCTGTTTTCTCTTCCTGAAACTAAAAATGTCAATGAAAGGAGCTTTTTACGATGATGTTCTAGCCGTGACACAAGAGCTAAAGAAAATTCCCAAAACCAATATTTAAAATATCTATGGCTAAATTGATTGAACGTTCTAAACGTTGTACAGTAAAACCTGTAAAGTTGACTACCTGTCTAAGTTTACCGCGTTTTTCAGGTACAGAATTAGTCCTATATCATATAAATCAACCTCCATAAGTTGACCACCTGTTTAAGTTGACCACTAAAAGTAGTGCACCGCAAGTGATCAACTTACACTGGTTTCACTTTATTGAGTTAAAATGGATCCTACTTTGAATAAATATTAGCTTTGAAACATATTGAAAAGCTAATTTTATTCTATCACCAAAAAGTTCAGTTATTTTTAGATTACACTGTGTATCTACAACAGATAGAAAACTTGATTTAACAGCATAAATTTAAAAAAGGAGATTGAGTGGAATAATCAGGGACAAACAAAATATCTACGGCTTCTTCTGTAATAATGAATATGAGCATGCATTTTCAAAAAGTTTATCAAAGTGAATGGTACCCTGTTTTTACTGAATTATTGCAAAGTTCGCTCTTGCGTCACAACGGATTTCTCCTAAAAGTCCTCCAGAGATGCAGTAAAATGAAAACTCTTTTTAAAGGAATTATATTTGGATATTTCTAGAAATATATATCTGAATCTGATATAAAATGGAAAAACTTTTGTGCGGTACAAATCAATACTTCAGTGTTTATGTTAGAACAAACACATGCTAGCCTATGACGTAAATCTATAAGTATTGAGCAATACTGATCAACGTGATGAAAGAACTTCAGTGCTGGTTCAGGCCCTTCAGACAATTTATGCTAGTTTCTTGTATGTTTCCTGTGAAAATTTTGTCTTGAACTCTCGTAGCATAACATAATGCTGCTATCCCAAAAATCAGGTTTTCTATCAATAGGGGAGCCCAGGATCAGTAGACACAGGATTAAGCTAATACAATGGTTTTAATTCTCGATTGCGTATGTGCCCAGAACAGAATGCCTTATGATGGAAGTAACAGACTTGAGCTGATTTGACTTATGTACGCGGAAAAAGTAAGTTTTTTTTAGAGAGAGAGTTATTCTAAAGAAATCGTTTTGTGTACACAAATGACATTTTTATGGTTTGCTTTCAACTGCCGCATAAAATGTTTATGTAATTATATGTAATACTAGTGGCGCACTCCTACGTTTCTCGGGGTTTAAAAAATATGTGTCTTTAAAACATATTTTGCAGGTATTATCTAATTTAAAACTTCATGGTATACCATATTTTTACTTCCTTTTACAAAAAAAAGGAAGTACTATTGTATTCGTGAAAAAATTTCAATCAAAAATCGGCCTTAATTTCCCTTTTGCTCAGCCCCAAATGAATGTTGAGTTTTTTTTTCCAACCCGACCACACGCGGATAAGTGCTTAAGAACGTATAAACACCCGAAATATCCATTTTGACATTCCCCGAGTTCATTACAACGACTTTTCTCGTGACATCCGTACGTATGTATGTGCGTATGTGTGGAAGTATGTCGCATAACTCAAGAACGGTATGTCCCAGAAAGTTGAAATTTGCTACGTAGACTCCTTGTGGGGTCTAGTTGTGCACCTCCCCTTTTGGTTGCATTCGGATGTTTCCAAAGGAGTCTTTTGCCCCTTTCTGGGGGAGGGGAATCATTGTTAATTTCGATGTAAACTCAAGTGGTGTTATAATTTGGCGGACACTTGGAGATATATTGCTAGTCTTTTGGTCGCCAGGTTGGTGACAAATTTGGCGATTTTTTTTAACTTGGTTTCAATTTGGCCACTGGTGGTGATATTTAGAAAGTAAACTATTGAATCACATTAAAATTACCATTAATAGGAAAATAACATTAAAATTGGAGAAAAAGGAAGTAATGTGATGCACACATAAGCTCGTTTGTTTCGTTTTTATGATATTTCAAAATGAATTTATTTTCTACCTTTGCTAATCTTAACATATAAATGCCCATGACTAAAACAATCCTCAAACAAATCAAGTTCAATGTATGTTTGAGATTTGTTGATGTTGACACCAACTGAAATGTTTATTGGAAACTGTGATCACTTAAATTGGAAAACAAATTCCTGTTGGTATCATGGGAATGCGAAGAATATGAGCCGACTGACCTGCTGCTAGTCTTGTATGAATCATAGCTTCAATTGCATTGTTCCGTAGCGATTTTACTTGGAGTCTAATTCCATTGGGCAGATTAAGGTTTCGCAATAAAATTATTGGAATACCGACATTATTTTTTTAAGTATGAGCATTATTAGATATTATTTTCTTAGATTATAGTTCCTGATACATTGTTCTTTCCAAATAACTCTCTATTCTTTTATATGTGCTTTTATTTCTTTTCTTTTTTTTTTTTCTTTTTCTTTTTCATTTTTAAAAGCTTTTTTAACATGAAATAAGGACTTATGGATTTCTCATTTAACATTCACCACATCGTTTTCTTAGCTGTTTATGCTTTGAATATTTCCGAATTCATATTTTCCTATTATTATACATAAAATGCAGAATAATTGTTTTTGTATCTGATCTTTTAGTTAAAAACTCTAAAGGCTTTCCCTCCCGTTCTATGCAGTCTTCAGTTTGCATGCACATAGATACCTACATTTAATTCACATACCTAAAACGTTTTCACAAAAACCAAGACTTCATTGCTAACAAAACTAAGCGAAATCAAGGTTGATGGATCAAGTTTAGATTATTAGTTAGTTTGAAATTTGTTTTCAAGTGAAAACGACAATGATGAAATTACATACAACGGCCTCTAAAAGAAATTGTCACGTCAAAATGACAAAATGGCCCATTGATCTGGAAGTTTTGTCACGAGTTAAGACTGGTACTGCCATCACTAGAAGTTTTGAAGATCTTTTGCTTCAAGTTATAATAATACATGCAATGTTCACAAGTCCCCCTCTTTTCCCCTTCGTACATTTTATTCACATAACCAAGTGAACATGAAGATTGATTTCTAAACGACCCCATCAAATGACATTGACTTAAATACATTTCAAAACTATGTTTTAACTCCTTTTTAAATGTAATCCGATCCAAAAATTTGTTTTTTTTTTTTTTTTTTTTTTTTTTTTTTTATAAAAAATAATAAAGAACTGAAAGTATTAAAAAAGGTGAACCATTTACTTAAAGCAAGTAACTGAAAAGAGATTCTCCATCCCAGCATTCAAATATGAAAATGTGTAATAACTCGAAAGGCTATGCAAAGAGGTACCAAGTTCTCGTAGAAAGAAGGAAAGCATATCGCTTGCGGAAAGTAGAACTTTTCATCTTTTCTAACATTCTGAATGCCCTAGTATTCAGAGAGATAGGTAAATGCCGAATCCATTCAACTGAGAACTGGCAGACCTAAGTTTCCGAAAACGCAATTGGCCTCTCTTCAAAACAAGTTGCTCTACATACAGCATCAATTTTGCAAAAACCACTTATATTTTACTTTCGATTTTCGCGTTTTTGACTTTCATGTTACGCTTTAGAAGAAATCAAACTTCATCGGCCATGTTTTCCCTTTCAGACGCTGCTTGTGTGTAAAACGCAGCTGTCATTGCTTTTTGAGGGCTTTAGCTATACTTTTTTTTTTATTCGTAGCAGCTGGATATTTTCAAAATGGAAATGAAATTATTTTACGGTGTGTTTCAACATAGGTGCTTTATTTGGAGCTTGTGAAATGTCCGAGTAAAAGTGGCTTATTTTTAGAAGAAAACTATTTATAAACACGGCGTAAATTAAGTGGGAGCAGTTTACTTGAAAAAATGTATAAAGTTTGGCTACGTGTCACATGCACCTAGACGAACGTCGGTTGACACGGAAACAGAATTTAAATGTTTCAATTTTAGATCTTTACATTTCTTTTAAACAAATGAAAAGACTACATTGTGCATTGCATCCAAAACTGATGAAAGTATAAAAAATTTGACTTTATGATTATTTGTTTGCGAATGAAATCCTGTTTACATTTATCCCAGTGGACTTTCCAAGGACTAGTGGATGAATGGAAACAGTGATTTCCTTCCCCATGAAGTTGATGAAAGCAGATGACCGTAGTATGCACAGTCAATTTAGAAGATTAAGAAGTTCTACACCAAAGATGATCAATCTGCAGCCCATGGTTGCATGTGAGTCGCTGAACCCTCCAAATGTGATCCGAAATTATTTTAAAATAAAAACAATTCAAAAAATTCAATTCTGTACTAAATTGATATGAAATGCACACAAGCATAATACTCATCGAAATTAAATTTTCCAAAGAAAATAGAAAGAATCACAAGCTTAGAGGATTCCATTTACCACAAAATACAATATATGGGATAAGTGGAAAATATCTAAATTGACGGCAAAAATAGCAGAGAAGGAGAAACTCGGCACTAAATGTTCTTAGCAACGTTCCACGTGACAAATAAAACGAGCTGTATAGATTTACTTTGCATTTATAAACCTGCTGATGAAGAAAATGTCAGATAACTAAACTTTTAGTAAACAACTCTTCTTCAAACAATCATGGTACTCACACACTATAAAAAGGATTCAAAAACGTTCCTGGAAAATAATAGGCAGCTAATGTGCCCAATTTCTGACAGTAACATACGTATCTTGCAAAAACCAGGAACGTTTTATGCTGAAAGTCAGTAACCTTTCTGAAATTCTCCTTGAAACTTTCTGAAGAATTAGAAAATCTCCCCTGTTAAAACCAGCGATGTTTCGGAAACCTTCTAGAAAAATTAAGTACGGTGAAAAAAAAATACCGCCGAAGATTAAAGCATATGAGAGTACTGGCAATTTTCAAAAGGCGATACTCATTTTGCAATATTTTGTTATGCATCAAAAATTATTTTTGCTATTGTAAAATGATGAAGTTCTTGCTATTAAAGTTTTAAATATAAATTGAGACCTTCTAAAATTGTGTAGTAGTTAATATTCAGCTTATTTGTACTTTAAATATTTGGCACAATTAGTCAAGTGCTTGCGGGGCAAAGTGGTCGGGGCAGAGTGAAATAGTTTATTTTGTTTACTCACTCAATCATTTACTAAATCGCTTATATAATCATTTAATAGTTAATTTATTCACATTCCTTCATTTAGTAATTCACTTATTTACTCATTTATTCTACATTTCTTATTCATTCACTCTTTTCTTCAGTCATTAATTATTCGTTATATAATAATTGATTAATTTATTTAATTATTTGTTTATTGTTTCATTATATTTTCCTTCATTCATTTAATCTTTTATTAACTGATTTGTTTGATCGAAACTATTTTTTTATAGAAATTGTTTCATTAGAAAAATAATTAATTTTTCACTTTGCCCCATGGGAAAAAAAGTTAACATTTTTCACTTTTTCTGAAGACTCAAATTTACTACGAAAAATTAAAAATGCTGTTTTCATGCAATTTTTACTATAAACTACAATGTTCTTTCTTTATGTACTGCAATTTTGAAAACAAATTTCCAAGTTGCTCACTTAGAAAAAGTTCACTCATCTTAACTATTTCACTTTGCCTCACATTCCCCTATAATGCTTCTCAAACCAATCGCAAATGAATGACGCCAAGAAAACCGTATGACTTTCGATTTCGCTTCAACGCTGCCATTCATTTTTCTTTTGGCATTGCCAAACATAAAAATAAATTAGACATAGCTTATTAGGAACTAAAAATAACAAAACTTTCGCAGTTTGGATTTTTTTATTTTTTTTTTTTTTATTTTTTTTTTTTAATTTTATTTTATTTTATTTTATTTATTTATTTATTTTTTTTTTTTTGAAGAAGAAGAAGAAAGTTATCTTTTTTTTTATGCCATAGCGTACGTGACAAAATAGCAGTTACAGTGAAATGAATAGCAATTACTCTGGGAAATAGGACGGAAAAAAATGTGTTACTCTGAAAATCATTATGAAGTTTTTCCCTCTTAAAATTAAATGGAAATGATGATTTTTTAAGATGCTCAAATTTATGGCTAGAAAATGAAATTGTGTTTCTTGCTCATACTTAATGAAGCTGTCATTTAATCTTTCTGAGCTCTTAAACATTTTTCTCTAAAGTGTTCTGACCAGAGCTATGGAGTCGGAGTTGGAGTCGAAGACTCGGAGTCGGACTGATTTTGAGGTAAAGGAGTCGGAGTTGGGAGTCGAAAGTTTAAAATTTCAAGAGTCGGAGTCGGTCATTTTCCCTCAAAGTCCGCAACTCTGCCAGTTCTTGTAAAGTCAGAGTCGGAGTTGGACTGATTTTGAAGTAAAACTGTCGGAGTCGGATTCGGACTGTTTTTGAAGTAAAACAGTCGGATTCGGACTGATTTAGAAGAAAAACAGTCGGATTCGGACTGATTTTGAAGTAAAACGGTCGGAGTCGGACTGATTTTGAAGTAAAACTGTCGGAGTTGGATTCGGACTAATTTTGAAGTAAAACTGTCGGAGTCGGATTCGGACTGGTTTTGAAATTTCGGAGTTGGAGCCGATGGCTCTAAAATTCCCGGAGTCGGTTACTTTTTTCCCCGGCTCCGCAGTCCTGTTTCTGACACCTATCACCATGGCTGAGTTCAAGGAAATAGTTAGTATAGAGCGGAAGAAAATAGAGTGGAAAGGGTGGTAAACGTTTTATAGGTTATTTTACAATGAAAACATTACGAGTGCATTGGTAATACAATAGAACGTAGAATCGTCCAAATTCATGAAAGTGAGAATTAAACAAATTTGACAAAAATTGAGCTAAGGTACATAAACTACTGTATACAGTAAAAATTGTAATTTGAATTCAAGAGAATGAAATATAAGACTACGTAAGAGAAAAATGCTAAAATATATTACAAAAAATACAAAATACGACTTGCAAAAATACATTATTGCGCTAATTCACCTTTTGTTTATACATTATGTACATCTATGGCTGTCCGGATTAAGCGAAGCCCGGTTTTATAAGATCTGGGTTAATAAGGGTACAGAGTCTAAAATAATCGAGTGGTAAGGATTAAACTTAGAATTTGGTGAACACTCTGCTCGTCTATACTTCTGTGGAAAGATAAACGGCAGTATCCACAAAAATGATTTCTTGAGATATTTCAAGAAACCCGTTTATAATTCCCTACAAACATTAGTAAAATGTTGGCATTTGACTTTTTTTTTCACGCTTTATTTTTCACGCGGAAACCAAATAAGCAAGTTTGTACCATGAAGCAATAATAAAATAGTTGACAAATATGCAAAAAGAAAAAAAAGAAAAAAGAAAAGCGAAAAATTTGTAGCGACTGCTGTTTATCTTCATTGAGCAGAATAGTTGGTTGATGTTACAGTACTTTTGAAGCATTTAGCAAATTGTCCTATCTTGAGAAAACAAGAAAACAAACGGAAGTTTTCGACCAAATACAGTGAAATCTCGTTACAACAAAAATCAGTGCAACTATATATCCGTATCAGCAAAATAAATTTTCAGTCTCGATTTACTTGCCACTATTGCTTCAATTACAACGTACAAACGGACGTTACAACGAACAACATTTACGGTTCCTTGAAGTTCGTTGCGACGGGTTGCACTGTTTTATTGAAATTGAAAAAAAGTCTGCTGTTTTTTTTCTGTCGTTCACTGTGACAGATCCACCAAGTTTTAAACCTCTGACCAGAAAAGTGCACTGATATTAATTTAAATTTCCATTTTTCAGAAAAACGTCGACGAAAAATCGTAAAATGACGTTTCTTCCTTTATCTGCATTTAAAAAAAAAACTGATGCTCAAGTTTCAGCTATTCACAAACCTGCAAGAAAGGTAGTTTTAATTGCAGCTTGAGAAAGATTGTTAAAAAAGGCCTCTGGAAATGGAGAAGGCGGAAAGCGGTAAAAGGGAAAGACATGCTTCGGGGGAAACGTGAGGAAGCGAGAAAGGCTGTTGAGTGAACTAACTCCTTTCTTTTCCATACGTAACTTGCTGTCACAAATGACGGACAAAAGTTTTTTCCATCAAAGGTTATTTAAACTTTAATAAGTATTCCGACAAGCGAAAAAAAACCTTGTATCATAATGAGGGATCCGTAGACACTTGTTATTATGTATAAAAAAAAATGTATGTATGTTATTCAGTAGAATATTTAAAAAACACTTTTAAGGGCGCATTTGGGAACACATGTCCCCTTTTTTTTAGAGTATTTTACTTATTCATAGAGAAGCTTAACAGCTTTACATAGTACATAGAGGACTGCAAACAAAACGTCTTGCTTCCGGATACACACAGGAAAGATTTACGACGCAAGAAAAGAAAATGGGCCGTGGTGGCCCGATCGGTAGAGTGTCGGATTCGGGGCCGGAGGGTCCTGAGTTCGAACCTCGATGGTCGAAGACCCACCGTCGTCATTAAAGGGGACTGGACGACGTTAAATATGCTCGTGGTATCAATGTCCTCCAAGTGAAACGATACCTCTGGGGGGTGCCAGCACCAGGTAGCTATTAGCTCCTGGTCTAGCTCTAAATTCTCATTAACTGTTCGATCCGGTGATGGTGCTGTCATCTATTGGTATAAAAAATAATGGAGGCAAGGCACTTAGTATGCAGTCCTCGACATAAATACAGTTGTAGTCAGTTGTGACTCGGAATCGAAATCGAAAGAGAAGAAAATAACAACTTGGGCACCGGAGGAAACCGAACTAACGACCTCCGGCTTAGAAGACGAAGCTTCTAAAACAGAGCCACGGAGGCACCGAGCATTTTATAGCACACTTTTTGGAACATCTATGGCACGCCTATCTTTTTCAAAGCCGTTGATTTTTGCAGTATTTTCTAGTGTTTGCGTCCATTCAAATGCAATTTCCGAAGGAGCAGGTGTCAACTACCTTGAAATAGACGGTCTACCTTTTAGTCATCAAAAATGAAAAAGTAATAAATAAGTTATTCCCTTCGATTTTTCAATAATAAACTGAAACCTGAAAGGTGGGCTGCATGACACTCCTCCCCCCCCCCTAATTATTTCGATTCATGATGCCATTGTACTTTTGGTACGATCAGTATTTAAATGCTTAACTAAACAGGAAACATTTTACCTTCTTGAGATTACACAACGCCCCCCCCCCCCCCAACTGTAAAAAAGATAGCGATAGCACGTTTAAGTACACTTTTGTTGTAACAGAGCAGTTGCGGAACACGTTTTAATACACATTCAGGCAATCAGAACTTTTTTTTTAATTAAAATGCTCCAAACGTGTTCCTAATGTGTGTTGAAAATTTACAATAAAGCCTTTAGGTTACTCTACCATCATTGTTTCTAAAACGTTTTATTATAATTTCCAAAATTTTTCCGAATATTCTTTATTTTTGGGGGGGAAACTATTTAACTGACCTATCTATACTAATAATGTAAAGCTGAAGAGTTTGTTTGAACGCGCTAATCACAGGAACTACTGGTTCGAATTGAAAAAAAAATGTGTTGAATAGTTCATTTATTGAGGAAGGCTGTAGGCATTTTTTTTTTTTAATCAGACCAAAATTTTTGTTAATTGCAAATTAAATGATAAGTTAAATGTTTAGTTCTATGAATTCCTAATAGATGGCGTGGTAAGTTAATTCATCAAGAGGGCACTGGCCGACTGTGTCGATTGCTACGAGGAACCTTGCCGCGCGGCTCAAACGCTACGTTATTGTGAGACTGTTGTGGTCAGCGAACTGATTTTTAAATGCGTTTTTTTTTCTCTCGATATTCAGGTATATGATTTGATTTTGTAGGATTTTTCTGTTGGGTTTTGTTTTCCTTATTTCTTCAACGTTTGTTTTTGCTCTTATAGTTGAAGATAGTTACTTATTCTAAGTAAACAATTTGATGTGTCGTGTTTTTCAATTGTGATTGTTCTTTATAACGTTTTTATTATAATATTGTCTATTTGGCGAAACATTTTAAGTTGCAGAAAGAAAACCGCTTCACTCGCTAAAGGGGAGGGTACGGTAGCGTGATTGCTTGGCACGTTAAGCGATGAACTAATACAGTTGAAGGATTATTTTGAGCTTTAAAGCTACTGTTAATCTTTTTATGTGTTTTGATCGAATAGTTTTAAATTCCAAAGAAACTTGAATAGGTTTTTTGAAAAGGTGTGTACGCATTTTAGTTGAAGAATAATAATCATTTCACATCAGAAGGGGGGTGGGTGGATTTTTTTTATTCAATGGATTTCCTTTAAATTCTTAGCACGAGCATCGCCGTGCGTGTACTGCTAGTATATAAATATAAGATTTGTTTTACAGTAGTTTGAATGAAACAAGATATTTATTACTTGAAATCTTACTGTAATTTTGTTTAGTAGTTGCAATGAAAAATTTTCTCAATACATTTTAATTAATTGACGTATTTAATATTGCAGCAACTTATTGACTTGACGAAGCGCTGTTTATAAACCTGATGTTTTTCTCTCCTTTTTTTTTTTTTTTTTTTTGATATCATTAAGTCACATTCGAAAGACAGTAGGAAACATAATCTTAAATTCATATAATAACCAGTATTTCAATTGCCACATACACTAACTTCTAAAGGACCATTCTACGGCAAACGGTCATTTTGTCCCGCACGTGACGCTTCATATATATCATTAAAAATAATACTTAAAAATATTAATAAACACATTTTTTCTGCTTCACAAATTACAAACTTATGTGTGATATCTGAAGCAAAAGATGTTGTCATTACCCTTTAAAATGACTACTTTTTAATGAAATATATAAACCGTCACGTGCGGGACAAGCGGTTGACTTTTTCTTGGAATGGCCCTAAATAGATTCCGTGACCTTTAATGTTTAAAAAAATGCTTCCGATACTCTTGATTTACCGTACAAGAACCAAATACTTGGGGACTTAACTGAAACATTGATTATGGCGTATAGCCTAAGAAGCGTTTGGCGCACAGCCAGTACTTACGTTTATGAGTACCTTCGATCTTTAGTTTGTGTTCCAAACAAGAAAATATTTTAAAAATTATTTGACAGGATTGTGTTATCTTTAAAGAATCATCGAGATTATCGAAATCTTTTTGGGTTTAACTTAATTGCCTCCAACAGCTTTCCCTGCTCATTCAATTAAGGATGAAATAGTTTTAAAACTTCGAGAACTATATAGCAAAAATCTTTTTTTTTTTTCATTCTATTCAGTCACTTTTGTCGTTTACAGAAATTCGAGTCCTCCTCCAGTGAGAATCGGCCGCCAGACATTACTACGATTGCTAATTCTGTGTGAATCTGCTAATTTTGTAAGTTACCAACGTTGTTGAATTCCATTCACTTTTCCACACAAAGGTATTTATTTATTTCTTATTACTATGATTGATCTGAAAGGTACAAAAAGTTTACGTTTTTGCATAAATCATTCTAAAGATGTACCCACCTTCTAACACAAGAACTACATCACACCTTGTACTATAACTCCTGCTATACACGTTGTAGTGCGCGCAACCACAGAAGCAATTGTGCATTCCTAAATGTTGGTATTCCACTTAACATTTTAAAATGTTTGACTTTGACACGTAACTGACTCTTGTGTACCCACGACACCAACCACGCTACTAATGAACATCTTAATAGTTTTTAGACGCTAATTATTTACTGTACAAAAATATCCTAAATTTTAAGGGTTTAAACTGGCAGCTCGGGTGGGTTGCGCAAAACCGCAAAAGTTACGAAGTAAATCTAAATAAAGGTGTTTACTTCGAAAGCGTGATCACATATGGTAAAACCCGTTGTGACTTCGTAAGTTTCGCGGTTTCGCACAACCAACCCAGCTGACAGTTTAAAATCGCAAATACATGGGGGGGGGGAGGGGATAAATCTTTTTTCAGTGGAAGCATAAATTTTACTTGTGCAGCGCTTCTAAGATAATTATATGGAAAGTATCAGAGGTTTTTTTCTTAGTCTAATTATTTAGTTGTGTGTAAAATGCTTTGAAGCACGGTGGCGTAGCTTGAAGCCAGCATTTTTTACTTATTTATTTTTCATTGATTGAAACAGTGGCCTCAACAATTGGCTGAAAAAAAAAAATTAAATGGTATAGCCTCAAACGAAACCTCTATTACTAAAAGAGTTAAGTTGCTTAATATTTTAAATTTCAAACTATATTGCTTTGCCAGTTCCCCTATAATAATATTTCATTAAAGACTTTATTCAAACGTACAATACTGGGTGACGAAGAAATGTCTAGTTTCCTCGAGTGAAACAAGAGACTCCAAATGAAAAGTTCGGCCCACCCTTTTGGTGCACTGAGTCAACTCGCCAGCTTGTAGAAATAGCCATCATGTAGTTCATTTGCAGTGATTAGTTAGGCAAACATCTTTTTTTTTTTCTCTTAGCAGATTTACTTAGTTGTGTTTAGGTTGCTTAAGATTCTAAACTTCAAACTAAATTTATTCGCCAGTTCATCTGCAATTTTTCATTAAAGAAAGACTTTACACAAGCATATAATACTATGTGACGAAGGAATGTCTAGTCCTCCCGAATAAAACCAGGTACTCTCAATGAAGAATGTATCCCACTTTGGTGCGCCGAGTCACCTCGCCGACTTGTGGAAAGAGAACTCAAAGCATCGATAATTTGCAACGTGGAGCCGCGCTAATGAAACGAATACGAAATTTCATTAATCCAAAAGAGACACAGATTCGCTCCCCGAACACGGTTCCCTCCGATCAAATGGCTATGATAATTTCCAACTTTCGGAAGGAAATTAATTTTCAGCCTTTTAAAAAGTAATTGTTTGGGATATTAGACTGGCTCCGTCAGCTTGCTTGGCCCCGAGAGCTTTTAATTAAGTTGAGAGTCTAAACAGCTTTTTCGCCGCCCGGAGATTGTATCGGCCCCCCTTCCTGTGATGTTTGGTGACTGCGGATCATCATCGGAAAGACTCGACTTTGTGTTATGGCTTCTATTAATGAAACAGCTTGTATTTCACGAGCTCTTTTACAAGCAAGCGAAAAAAAGGATCATATCATTCTTGACGAAAACTTCAAGCTTGTTTCTTGATGCGTCAACTTTTGGCTCGGTGAGCATTAACTGAAAGCGTACAGCGACTTCATATTTTCCAGGTGCGTACAGTTTTTTTTTAACATCTAGTCAGGTTAAAGTAGTAAATTTGTTTAGAACCCCATCATAAAATTTTTTTCTCTCCTTTGATGTTATTAATAAGATCCAGTCGTTAAACAATATTTTTTCCATATTGTTTGGGAAAAGGATTGGCACGTCTACGTCAATTTCCTGCCTGACAATCGACCTAGTCAGGTCAATAGACTTCAAGTTAATTGCTCTGATTTATTGTTGACTAGATTTGTTTATAATTCCATCATCAATATTATCTTTCTCCTTTGATGCTGTTAGCATGACCCATTTGTTGAATCATATTTTTTAATATTGTTTGAAAACAGGATTCCTTGGTGCTGATGAGTCATTTTTCGATTTGGTGCACTATCTAGAAACGTACAACTATAAATGTAGTAAAACCAGATGCACAAATCCGCAGCAGCAGCCACTGGTCACTAATGAAGGCGCAAAACTTGAAGTAAGCGAAGCGGGCAGGAGCGTAACCTACGAAGATGCAACTCTGTTTGCGACCTATCAGGGCTACGGAAAAAATTGTTTGCGTGCTTGCGCTTTTCAGAAGCTTGCCCGTCTACTGGAAGGGGTCGGTTGCCCATGAAACCAGTTTCTCGTTCTGCATCTAGTTACATCTGTGTGTGCAACGACGGGATGTTTCTCAGGTGCATGCTTACAGTTTTATTAAACTAGTCAGACAAATCGACTTGTAATTAATTGCTCCGAGTTTTTCAATGAATTTTTTAATAGTTTCATCATCAATAATGCTTTTCTCCTTTAATTTTTCTCATATGAGGCAGTGAGAAGCAAAGGGATGTAAGTGGCAAAATTAAAAATTTGGAGATAAGCAGTACACATGGTAGGTGAACCTCTCCTCTATCTTGGGGCAAGAGATGGTACTAGTAGCCCTGGTAGGTTCTACTGAACAGCGTGATTTAGAAAAAAAAATCAATGAAAGCCTACCTAGGAGCTTATCTTTAAACGCGCTTTACTCAAAACTTGAAAATGTCCACTTACACATCCCTTTGTTTCTCACTGCCTCATATGATCTATTCGTTAAATGATATTTTTTCCATACTGTTTGAATATAGGATTCATTGGCCTTAGTGATTCCATTTTCTATTCGGTGAGCATTATTCATGTTTTCCAGGTGCCAACAGTGTTTTTATTTCGGTCAGGCTGATAGACATGAAATAATTGCTCTAAATATCAGTTTAATAGATTTTTTTACGATTCCTCCATCAATAATGTTTTCTTCCTTTAATGTGACTCATATGCACTGAGAAAAATGAAGTTTTCAAAAATGAGTACATTGATGCTTTCAAATTTTCTTGAAATCTTTTGTTTCAAATAAGAGTACCCATGTTTTCAAATAGGGTGCTGAATTATTTCATTCTCAAAAATGAGTACATAAAACTCAGTTTTGAAATTATTACATATACAAAAATGAGCACAAATACCTCAAAAAATGAGCACACATGTTGATTTGAGTATTTGATAAGTATTTGAATTGTTCAAATTTGAATACCACGTAGTCGGAGCCATTTTGACTTGCGATGCGTTCAAATTTGAGTACTTTTTCGTCATTTTTGAACTTGTTGTTTTTAGAGTGTGAGCTGTTCGTCAAATATATTTTTCCCATATTGTTTGGAAATAGGAATTCTTGGAACTCATGCGTCCATTTTCGGCTCGGTGAGCGTTATCTCAAAGTGTACAGTGACTTGATATTTTTCAGGTGCGTGCATACAGTTTTTTAACCCAGTCAATACAGTTTTTTAACCTAGTCAGGTGAATCTGAATCAGGTGCTCTGATTTTTTTTTTTAAATAGATTGTTTATAGTTTCATCGTCAATAATGCTTTTCTCCTTTGATTTTGTCATGTGACCCATTCATTATTTCCTCATATTGATTTAAAATAGGATTCATGGCCCTAATGGCCCTTTTCGACTTGCTGAGCATTATCTGAAAAAGTACAACGACTTGTTGTTTTCCATGTGCGTACAATCTATTTAAAAACTTAGTTAGGTCAATAGCCATTAATTAATGCCTCCGAATCTTTGTTTGAATTACTTGTTTTCAATTCGATCATTAATAAAACTTTTTTCCTTTGATGTTATGATTATATGAACCATTTGTTAAGTGTAATGAAATATTCATTAATGAATGTTTCTTCCATATCTTTTTTTTTTTTTTTTTGAAATATGATTGTTTAAAGGTGTGCAGAATCTAAATTCATGATGCACCTGTTAAATGAGATGGCGCGAACTAGTATTACTGAATCGAAAATAGTTCCAGCACGTGGTTCAAATGATTTCCCGCCGTCCTTAGAGCGGAAAAACGAGTTGTTGACTGCTAAACAATTTGTTGATTATATGCTAAAAATGTCTCTTTTATGCGATTGCTTTTCTTGGAAACATTTTCCACTTCCGCAGTTTCAGGATTTGAGGGGTTTGTTCCACAAAACAGCTTTTTGGAACAACGATGCAGTTCTCGGTTCAATGAATCGCGTCTTCATAGCACTTTACTCTTAACTGGGATGTTCAAAAGTCTCCAGAGATCCTACGCGTATCTAAACTTTTCAGCAAAATATAAATGAAACGGTTGAAACA
Organism: Uloborus diversus; assembly: GCF_026930045.1. Classification (NCBI taxonomy): domain Eukaryota; kingdom Metazoa; phylum Arthropoda; class Arachnida; order Araneae; family Uloboridae; genus Uloborus; species Uloborus diversus. Next base: position 128,393,775 of record NC_072740.1, read on the forward strand.
TTTTTTAAAAATATTTTAATTATTTTTATACATTTCAGCAGCTGAACGAAAATTCAATAATACTTTATTTTACTCCCTAACATTTGAAAAAATATTTTTAACACTTTGTAAGAATTTTTAAAATACTGAATTATAAAAGTCTTCTTCATCAAAAGAAAAAGTAAATTTCGGAATCATAGAGATTACGCATTTTACTTTCGTTCTTGAAAAGGAATAAGTTTGAATACACCTTCGGAATCAGAAAAAAAAAATGAAGAAACGCTTTTGAAAAAGACGCTACTAAATAAGAATTTCAAAAGGCAGTAAATATAAAGGAGTAATTAGTTTTTTCAGATCTATACGAGCCTAGTGAGCATTTTCAAAAATTCACCGCCATTTGGAATTTTAAGTTGGAAATAAGTAAATAAATACATAGAGTTAAAATATTTTTATAACCATGGGTTTTTTTCTCTTTTTTTCACTTTGTACAACAGACATATTACTTGAATATCATCCCTCTCGCACACATGTAATTGAAAAGAATTATGCATAAATACGCTAGTGATTTTTCAAGACAAGGATGGATACTCCATCGAAATATATTTTTATACAATTGTCAAACATTAGCCAATGCGCTTTCGAACTTCAAAGTAAGAGAGGCCGAAGGTTTCTTTGAATTTCTTTCTTTTCTAGTGAAGAACTTAAATTTACAAGTACCAAAAAATCTGAAGCTGCTAAGATAAAAATTAATCAGCTAACTGCTTAATTTCAAAGGTGGAGACTACCTACTGTGAACATCTGTATGTATTTCCAAATTGAGAATTAAGTTGTTTAGTTTTATTTCCTTTTTACAGCAATCAAGGATTGCTTATTGCTTTTTTGTATTTGAATAGTGCTCAGTTTTTTTTTTTTTTTTTTTTTTTTTCAAAACCCCTCGGTATTTATAACGCATAACGAAATAAAGTCAAGAAAATTAAATTTTTGAGAAAGTTTATTTACCCATGTCTGGTAATTAAATATTATCATGGACTTTTTCTCGCGTATGAATACCGTAGTGTTTCTTTTTGGAGTTGTGGAGGTCACAGACTGTCTATTCATTGTTATTATTTTTGTAGATGTTTGTGGAATATTATTTAACTTTAAAGGGGGTGGGGGCTTCGATATGGTAATTACTAATGACTTACCTTTAAATCATATCTAACTTAAGTGTTTCTTCATGGGCTATCCAAAAATGCCACTTTTTTCAGCAAATTTGACCTTCTCCCCCGTGTCACACTTATTCCTTCCTTCGTCACACTTTTTCATAAGCATGTTGTTATAAAAAATTCGAGATCTCACATTTCTTATTGCCTCTCCTCCCCCTTGTCAAAAACTCACAATTTCACGACCCCCCTTCCTCCCCCCTCGAAACGTAACATTAATTGTAGACGTTCAGTTGGATTAGTACTAAATATGCTTTTCATTTTTCACTTTGTATGCTTAAAAATGAATGTTACTTTTCTAAGCCCTTAATTAAAATCTCTTAAATAGTATGCTTTCATTTATATCAAAATTGCACACATTTTTTATTGCATTGCTCATTTGAGGCAGTGAGAAGCAAAGAAATGCAAGTTGAATATTTTAAGTTTAAAACGCGTTTAAAGATCAGATCCTAGGTAGGCTATCATTGATTTTTTTTTCTAAATCATGCTATACAACAGCAGCTACTATGGCTATTAATACAATTTCTTGCCCCAAGACAGAGGAGAGGTTCACCTACCATTTGTACTGGTTATCTCCAAATTTTTTAGTTTGCCACTTGCATCTCTTTGCTTCTCACTACCTCATTTATACTTTTAAGACTGCTTTATGTCTTATGGTAGCTTTCAAAATATGTATTCTGGTTTATCAATCTACTTTTCATATGATATTTAATATGAATAAAATATCTGAAAAAGTTGAGAATGAGAAAAGTGCATGCAAAGCTATAACCTTTAGAAACATGAAGTAATCAGCTATACAGTGTAAACATTTGAAAACGGAAGAAGAACGTTTCAAAAAGAATAAAACTGCTGCAAAACATGGCTGCAATCTTTGATTGCGAAAACTTAAATTCGTCAGAACAAATTCAAAAAAAGTACTTTTTTAAAATTTCAATCTTTTTTTTTTCTTTTCCTTGATTGCAAAAACTTTAATGTGTCGGAAAAAAATTCACAAAGGTATTTTTTTTTAATTTACTTATTTTTTATTTGAAGTACCATAGGGCAGGGGTTCCCAACTTTTCTCAGTTAAATTTTCTCACGGTACGAATTATTTATTTCAATAATTTTTTAAATTTATCTCTCCATATATCTATATATATATATATATATATATATATATATATATATATATATATATATATATATATATATATATATATATATATATATATATATATATAAGAGAGAGAGAGAGATTTGTACATTAATAGTACTATATATGTGTACGTAGGGATGTATAGTCAAACATGTTTATATATCTGTATTATTTTTCGGAAAAGGCCAAATATTTATGTAGATATAGTTACAAGTTTAATGAGATCAGGAATGTTTAAGATTCTTAATGTAGAGGAATGGCGTTTTGTTTTATGTTTTTATTAAAGTAAAATATATGAAACCAGTGAAGCTTTGATGAGCAGCCATTACTTTTTTGTTTAATGAATAGCAAATATTTGATACCGTGGACACACCGCGTTATCTCTCGCATATCCCTACGGAGCTCACACTGGATAACTAACTCCTGACACAGGGCAATAAGTATGGTTGTTTTTTCCGTATTCACACTGTGCTGGTCAAAAAACCAGTTCTACAGAATTTTGCATAGCAAGGCTTTTAAAGAATAACGACCCATTCCCTAGACTCAAATATCTACTTCAATCTACATATATCTCAGAATGCTACTTCCTTTACCGAAATATGCACACTTAAAGAAAGTCAACTTTGAACAGGTTTAAAATATTTTTATTCACTAATTAATATCATAAACGTAGTTAAATATGGTATTATAGATTTTTTCACCATGACAATGTTAATAGAAACGTCGAAATCATAGCAAATCTAAAAATAACCGAATTAAAGGATGGCTTGAAAATTATGCTTTTAAAGTAAAAAAAGAATTTCTCATGTTCAAGTTAGAAAACTAATAACTCAAAAAACTTTCTATCGATAGCGCTGGCATTTTCAATGTCTCAACATGTTTATTACTTCTATAAGGGCTCGACTTAACCACCACAGCCCGACAAGAAGCAAGTTTATCATCTGGTCGAGGGGGGGGGGGGTGTCTGTTATCTCCCCTTCCCCTTCTGTAGATTCTACCCAGGTAGCACAATTTGTTTCATAAACGTTTTAAAATGGGTTTCGTCGTGAAAACAATTTTAAAACGTTTAAACATTACGTATGTCCAGGCGGTGGTGGATCTAGAACTCGCGCAATGTTTTCTTGCTCCTCAAATTGTGGCAAAAATTCTGTCTAAGTCTTTTTCTGTAAACGAATGTCAGATTCCTAATCACATTGCTTTGGCTTGCCCAAATTTCTAAGAGTACGGACATAAAATTGTTGTTAAATAGTAGATTGTTTTTTGAAATTTTGCGAGCGGCAAAACTGGATTCTGAGGATAACAAATTAATATTTTAGGACAGTGTTTTCGGATACCTGCGCACTAATGTCAAATTGCAGGAAACTGATTTAATCAACTGTTACCTCACGCAAAATTCTAATTTAGATATTTCTTTGGAGAATTTCTTTAAAATGGAGTCTTTTTCCGGAGATAATATTGAACCGACTAAAACTGAAGACGAAAATTTCTGTGAGGAACATTTTGTTAAAACTCACTATAGAGATAGTACAAGTAGATATATCGTTAAATATCCAATGAGGGAGAATGCAGAATCGTTATTGGGTTTTTCAAAACTAACTGTAGAAAGACGATTGAATAGTATTTGGGCCAAATTGGATAAAGACAATACTATGGAAAATTTGCACTCGGGATTTTTTGGCTGAATATTTGTCGTTGGGACATATGGAAGAAGTGGAGGATGTCGATGCTGATGAGAAACCAGGAAGGGTATGTTATATCCCACATCACCCAATATTTAAACCGGAAAATAAATCTACACCTCTGCGGGTAGTCTTTAATGCTTCCGAAAAAACCTCATCAAGATATTCGTTAAATTCCATTCTTCTATTTGGGGAACTATTCAACAGGATTTATTCTCGATTATGCTACAATTTCGTAAGCATAAAATTGCCTTTTCTGGGGATATTCGTAAAATGTACCGGCAGATACTAGTGCATGAGTCGCAAAGAGATTTACAGAGAATTCTCTGGAAAGATAGCTGGCAGGCCCCTGTAAAAATATACAGACGTACTACTGTATCCTACGGTACTTGCTCGGCCCCCTTTCTCGCTACCCGTATATTGCAGGCTTTAGCGGATGATGAAAAATCAGATTTTTCTATCGCTTCAAATATTTTGCGTAGTGGCACATATGTTGACGACATCTGAACAGGTGCAGCGTCTGTAGCTGTCGCTAAACAGTCATTATTATCATTGCGAAATCTTTTAAAGAGAGGAGGGTTCGAATTACATAAAATTATATCAAACTCCACAAGAATTATGTCTGTTGAAAAAATGCTAAATTATTGGTTTGACTTTTCTCAACCTGTGAAAACATTGGGAATGTTGTGGAGACGTGATACCTTCAACTTCATTTTTGACATCACTTATGAAATTAAGGACATGATCACGAAGCGAGAAGTCTTATCTACTATATCTAAACTCTTTGATCCCCTTGGGTTAGTAGGTCCAGTTCTTACCAAGGCGAAGCTTATAATGCAAAGTCTATGGACACTGAAGTTGAACTGGAATGAGCCGTTGCCGAAGGACGTGATGCAAGAATGGACTTTATTTCTCGCTCAGATCCAGCAAGTTGATCAAATTAGTATGGAAAGACCAGTGATTGCCGATAACATCGAGGCCTTTGAGATTCATGCATTTTCGGATGCATCTCAGCGTGCATTTGGGGCAGTGATTTACTTGCGGTGTGCCGATAAGTCTGGTAATTTCACAATCAGACTCTTGTGGAGCAAATCAAGAATATGCCCGTTAAAAGTGTTAACTATTCCCAGACTTGAGCTTTGTGGAGCTCTGCTGCTGCTGCTGGCGTGATTGGTGAATAAGATTTCTCTTATTCTGGAGCTGCCAATATCTAAAACTTTTTGCTGGGCAGATTCTACTGTTGTGTTATGGTGGATACACACTTCCAGTGACAAATCTCAAGACTCACGTCGCCAATCGGGTGACGGAGATAGTGAATTTAAGCGGTAATTGCAGTTGGCGGTGAGTGAGTTCGGAAAATAATCCCGCTGATTTAATCTCAAGAGGTACCACAGCAACGGACCTCATTTCAAATAACCTCGGGTGGAACGGTCCGGAGTTTTTGCAAGGTGAACTGCCATCAAATTAAAATTGTGATTTTTCTTGTGATCCTGTTATGAACTAGAACTTAAGAACTTTAACGTAAATACATTTCTTATTTCAGAAAATTAATTTGTTGAATATTTGTTTAATGTAACTAATGATTATATTTCAAACTACTAAGAATTTTAAGGTTTATTTTCATCTATCTCTGACGCTACCCTTTTACAGATTGATTTGGATAAGCTGCTCCGGTCTATCTTTAAATATTAGTAAATGCAGTGTTTTGAGTTACAGTCGCAGATCTGAGCCATTCTTGCATCTTTATAGAACTGACCAACAGTGTTTATCGCGTTCTGACTTTGCTACGGATTTGGGCATCACTTTTAATACTTAGCTTGATTTTACGCAACATATTAACAACATTGTTTCAAGGGCATATAAGGTTCTGGGTTTTTTTAAACGCAAGACTAAAGATTTTTCTAATGAGCAAGCACTTAAAACGCTTTATTTTTGTCTTGTGCGCTCCAAACTCGAATATTGCAGTCTTATTTGGGATCCCTATTACAATAATACATCTAGAACTCTTGAGCAGATTCAATCCAAATTTATTTATTGCTTATGTTACAGAACTAATAACCAAGATTTTTTAACTTATTCTCACTCTCATTTATGTAATATTTGTAATGTTTATAGTGTTCCCACTCTTATTTATAATGTTCCCACTCTTAAATCACGCCGTGAACTTTTGTGTCTTCTTTTTTTCTATAAGATTCTACATAATTTAATTGACTGCTCAGATATCGTCAGTTCGATACAACTTGCTGTCCCAAGTAGGACTCTTAGGAGTCATTCTTCTTTTCAAAAAATTTTTACCAGACGGAACTATGTTGATAATTTTTGTCTTTTTAAATTTCACAAACTTTTAAACATTCTTTGTCATGATTTAGATTAACTTGTCATTTTACAATTTTAAGTCTTCATGTTTTAATATTTTAAATGTATAGTTTGTTTTAATAGCTATTTTTATATTATTGTTGCCACTGTAACTGGATTCTTTCTGTAGTGTGCAATACTTTTAATAAATAAATAAATAAATATTTTATCGGAAATGTAGAAAGGAAGAAAGATGTCAATCCACCCTCTCTTCGGATGACTTGCAAAGAGCTAGAGCCATTCTTGTTAATAAGGTGCATGTAAGACATTTTGGGCCTGAACTTGCAGCCGTTAAGAGTGGAAAAGGTATATCTGGCTCAAGTAAAATGTCTTCCCTTAACCCCTTTGGGGATTCGAATGATAATTTAAGGGTAGGAGGACGCCTTAATAAAGCTCAAATAGAGTTTGATGCCAAGCATCAATTAATCCTTCCTCAACATAAGCAAATTAACTTATTTAATTTTTGAAAGTTTTCATAAAAAAATATTTTCACATTGGTGCCCAGGGATTGCTTCATTTTGTGAGGCTCCAATTTTGGCTTATAAATGGCAAAAGCATTGCAAGAAAGGTTGTTCATAACTGTAATGTTTTTTTCAAAAACAACCCAAGTTCGCCATTGCAGTTAATGGGAGAATTGCCTTCTGAACGAGTCAACCCAGTTGCCCCCCTTTGTCAATCGTGGTGTCGATTTTTGTGGACCATTTCAAATTCGTGTAAGTTTCGAAAGGCAAAAATTGTTAATGTATATGTTTCAATTTTTATATGTCTTTCCACAAAGGCCATTTACCTGGAGATTCTTTCCGATTTAACCTCGGAGGCATTTATTGCTTCTCTAAAAAGGTTTATCTCCAGGCGGGGAAAAATTTCAAGCATTATCAGTGATAAGGCAACCAATTTCAAAGGCGCGAATTCTGAAATTAAGAGGTTACTGGCACAAGCATATACGCCTACCTCAACATTAAATAACTATGTATTGTCCGAAGAAATTGTTTGGAAAAATATTCCCCCTCGTTCTCCTCACTTTGGAGGGCTATGGGAATCGGGTGTGAAATCCTTTAAGCATCATTTTAAACGGACAGTAGGTAAAAGTAAATTAAGTTTTGAGGAATTTAATGGTTCAGATAGAAGCTATTCTGAACTCCCGTCCACTTACTCCTTTATCAACCGATGTGAACAAGTATGAAGTTTTGACCCCTGGTCATTTTTTAATTGGCCGCCCACTACTTGCACTTCCAGAGCCAAATTTAAAGGACATTCCAGAAAGTAAACTGTAAGTGGCAAGAATTAACAAATTATGTTCAAGTAATTTGGAAACGATGGCAGACTGATTATTTGAATCACTTACAGCAGCGTAACAAGTGGCAATTTGCTAAGGATAATGTTGAACTTGGTACTATGGTACTTTTAATGGAACCCAACGTACCCCTGTTACAATGGCCACTTGGTCGTATTGTGGAAACCATAAAGGGTTCAGATAACAAAAATTAGAGTAGTAAAAATGACAACTTCTAATGGTATTTTTACTCGTTCTATTTCTAAAATTTGTATTTTACCAACTCAGTAAAAGTTCTTTTTGAGTATAAAAATTTACTATTTACGATTTTAAAAGTGCTTTGTTATGTCACTAGGTTCATATCCTATGATAAATTCTGTTTTTGAAATTTATGTTATGTATGATTGATTTTTTGAAAGTTGAACCTTTCAACGCTGGCGGCATGTTGCATCTCTACTCTAGAAGTGATGTGCCGGTGGCGCCATCGCAGTTATTAAAAGGCTCGCACATTTGGCTTCGGCGGTCGTGACCTGAAGAGCCGGTGCAGGTGCACCGAGATTTGTTTACACATTATGTTTAGTTACTTAATAAAAGTGTTCCACCTAAATTTTATCAATTAACCTTTTTAAACATACAGTCCACTATGAATCAACCAAGTGACCCATACCAAACACTTTTTATGGTATTGTTAGGGGAAGAAGTTGGAGATTTGGGAGCCCTTCTCCCTCCTAAAAACATATTTTAAATCTCACTTAAACGACACTAAAAATAGGTAGGGAAAAGAAGTGTCACACCAGAAGTAGTTTGAAATTGAGGCGCCAAAATACCATTTTATTCTATGTTTGTCCAAGTTGGGGGTGAAGGTTTGAGTAAATTGGAAAAAAAATCTAGAAAATTTCCTCCAGAAATAATCGAAATTAGAGCTCTAAAAATGCAATTTTCAGTAATCTTTGACATTAGAAAGAAGCGGGGCTCTCCCCTGAAAGTTTTCTGAAATCAGAGGCCTAAAAACAGTTTGACTTTCCTTGTAAAAGTATTGCAGTATTTAAAATCGTAGAAAATTCAATTTTATCTAGTGCAAGTTCTGATCTCATAGGGAGGGATGAGGAAGGGGCTATATCCCCCTTACCTGGAAGCGAAGTAAAATAGGACTGTGACTGCGTTATTTTAAAAGTAATAACTTCAGATTAAAAAAAAACCTAGATAGCAGGACGAAGCCATTGCAAATCCCATTGTAATATCTTGTAAATTTTGACAAAATGAACGAAGGGCTACAGTTTCCTTAGCCTTGTGCAATCCAGGATTAATAATTCCTGGCCCAGTAGAAGCATTTTCTCTTCATTGCAGGTGTTAATTGTTTTTCGATTGTTGTTCTTGAAACTCTCTCAGATTCAATTATCCTTCGTCGAATTGTCGATGAACCCATGCTCACACCAGTAGCGAATAATTCACTCTGACGATATGTACTTATTGAAATGACTTCTTATGGGAGGGTAAAATGATTTGTGACATAACGCGCGTAACGGCGCAGCTCTGCTCTGGCATTCCTTTCGTTTGCGCATACAACAGAAGCAGGCATAATCGGGGATTTTTTTTTCTTTACTCTTTGGGTCAGCTTTAAGTGATAGTAGAAAAAGTAATGAAACTAACAGAAGATGGATGATCGTTTCAACATAACGCAATCACCTAACGAAAGGTGAGTTTAATAATACAATATAATATGAATAACATTGTAAACAATATATATTCAAAACAGCATTTAATCTTTAAATTTATTTTCAAAACAAAAACATTTATGCGATTAGTTATACTAAAAATATCTCGCTTCATTTAGGGTTTTGAACTGTGATAAGGTGTACATATTTTAAACGAATTTCATCCCCGCAGACTCCGCAACGCAGGGGTTGGGGACGGCCGAGAGAACAAAATATAATAAATAAACATTTAATTTGTGCATCACAGAATAAAATCTAAACTGACTTTAACTTTAAAACAATCACTCGTTAAAAAGTTAGTTATTTTGGGTGTGGGGGAATCCAATAAAGTGTGCGGTTAGGGTCCCTGGTGATTTTTGCAGGGGGGGGAGCAAATATAGATCCTAGCCCGGTCGTAATAATACGCCAATTTTATCGTTTCAGATTTAAGCTTAACCTTGTGGTTTGTTTATAGTGATAACATTTATTTACAATTAACATTTTGAAACAGTATTAAATCTTTAAATTTATTTTCAAAACAAAAACATTTTTGCGATTAGTTATACTAAAAATGTCTCGGTTCATTTAGGGTTTTGAACTGTGAAAAGGTGTACATAATTAGAACAAACTACCGTATTATCCCGCATTTGCCGGCATGCCGCAAAATATGACTCACCAGATTTTCAACAACCCTTTCTTGGTTCTTTCCAGCATGCCGGAAAAAACAAGGTTAAAAAAATCATAACGAAGATTTTAATGTTAATTTTGCTTCTGATCGAGATACAAATTTAGTATCGTTTCTGCAATCCAAATTACAATTAAATGATTAATAATCCAGAAGAAGCCACTACAAGTCACGGAACTGTACTTGATGCAGTCTTTGCAAAATTTTAAGATAATATACAATGCAAAAATTTCGTTGCTTATTATAGCTATCATAAGCCAAGTGTTACTTTCATAGGATTAAATTATTATCATTATTTAATTATATGAAAGTTATCACTTCTACCAAGCATCCCGTGACGCACATTTTTTTCCCAAGGATGCATTTTACTATTTCGTAAAAAAAAAGTCTGTTAAGGGTGGTCTAAAGTTTGTGCGCACATTTACCTTTCTGCTTTGGAGACACTGTCCCAATTCTTTTGCTGATTAATAATCCTAGATTATATATTAAGACTTTCCAACTCCAACTGCTGCAGCAACATCCCTTCACGATCACAGAAGTACTATAGTGTTCAAATTAATTGGGACAAAGGTATTTTTTCGAGGACTTTCCATTTGCTTCCCAGCTAGCTCCAGTGGGTTCTCTAAGCAATTCCGTCTGTCTTAATGTCATCTGGATGTGAGTTTTGACTGCTTGAAACTATAGTTTAGATGAGAAATTGGGAACTTTGAAAAATTCTTCAGAGGAGAAAATAACATTTCCGTTCTTTCAGTTATACTGTACGAAATAGGGATACAATGGCAAGAGAGTAAGAGGGGAACAACGGCAAAGATAATTGAACTAAACAAGCACAAATCCATGGGGGTAAAAAAAAAATTCCTGTGGTTGGTACTATTGGAAAATTGAACTTTTGACAACTTTTCAGGCAATAAATACCTCATAAGATATTGGTTAGCTCTTGTAGGTCTAATAATGCTATTTCAGAGTAGTAATCCATCATATTTAGAACTTTTTGCTTTTCTCCTCCACTTTGCATTTTATTCGAGGAGGAAATGGTTCAGTTACAATGCATTTCTTCAGATGCCCGGAGAAGCTCGATGTTCTAATACCAATCATGGAAGTAGTATTTTTTACAGCTATAGATACATGACTGGAAGGTACGATTAATCTTTGCTACATTTCTAGGAGTTATATCCCTTTTAGCGTACTAAAATGAACAAATGCAAAATATAAATTCCTTTTCTCACAGAAAAAATCTGAAAAATTGTTCAATATTCATAATTTCTCACCTAAACCAGTTCTAAGCAATCAAAATTGACATCCAGATGCAATTAAGACAAACACAACGGCTTAGTGGGACCTACAAGAGCTAGCTGGCAATCAACTTGAAAGTCCACAAAAATTAGCTTTGTCCCAATTAATTCGAACACTATAGTATATGATGACTAAGGGTAACAATTATATCCCTTCTATCCTAGGAGTGACATCCATCTTTTAAATACACATCAGAAGCAGACAATTCACACAATCAACCACTTCTCACAGCAAATGAAGGGAAAATTTTCGACAAGTCATGATCATGAAATAAAATCGGTTTAGATTAGTCAAGGACAGTCCCACATTTTAAGACAATGCAACTGAAACTGGTTTAAAGCAGAAAATTCCCGATAAAGAAACAATTTTCTTTAAAAATATGTTTCTCTCAATTAAATTGCATAGTACTGCTCCCAAGGCTGTGGGGATATCATGCAAAACATGTAAGAAAAAAAAAAAAAAAAAACTCGCACAAATAACTTGTGTATATGTATAGGACTTAGTATTAACTTCATATATCAATGAAAGGTCTTAATAATGCTGTCTGACTAATTTAATAATTATTCCTAGAGTTAAAAAAAGGTATTGGAAATACTACATCTTAAATTATGTAAGTAAAGAGAAAATTGGCAATATGAGTTCATGGGGGCAATATTGCTTCATCAACAAAATAAAATAATCCTTTTAACACAATCTAACTATCGCAAAATAATAATTTTTAAAAATAATTAAATAAAACCTAACAAAATATTTTTTAAAAGTACAATTTTTAAAAACCTGATATTAAATTTTCCTGAAAACTTGATAGGAATTTATTTTACCTTACTATACAAAACTTTCCTCTGAAGCGATTTGAAACATCTGTCTTATCTCAGTTCGATGAAACTTCAAATTCAGTAAAAAAAAGTTAAGAGGGGGTAAAGAAAGCAATTGTAGGGTCTGCTGCGAAAAGAAGGTAGCTCCATTTTCAATATTTTCGAAAGGTCTGCATTAAAGCTTAAAACACCATTTTTCTTTTTCATGTTTTAATAACTCCCCTTCTACACCTCTCCATCCAGTTATACATGAGAAGTCATATTTTTTTTTTTTTTTTAATAGAATGGGATTAGGCATTTTAAGCTTTAATACAGACATTTTAAAAATTGAAATTTGGAGCAACCTCCTTTTTTGCAGCAAATCCTTCGGTTCTGAGAAATGTTTATTTTTTTTTTTTGCTTTGACTACTACTATGCACGTTCCTATTTTAATAAAAGTAATGCTTTCCTGTAATGCAAAATAGGATGTTAACTGCTGCAAACTAATGCAGGAACAGAAAAGTTTCTAGTACTTCAATAAAAAAGCAATAAACATTTAGCAATTGATGATGCTGTGGTCTGTGTCAGAGATCTGACAAGACTTTTTTTTCTTGGTGTACGGGTGAAAGGTGTTGATTACCATTTTCTAGTCAGCAGGTAACAAAGGAGAAACCCAGTACAGATCGTTTAGATATAGTGGGGGCACCAAGAGCAAGCGATCTCTATCCCCCATCCCCTGACCAGCCTACCCACACAGTCAGAGTAACAGCTTTCAGAATAAGGATAGGGCGTGATTATTTTGCTGCACACCTCCACTGTATCGGTGTCCTGACATCACCAGAGTGCCAGCTATGCGGCTACAGAACCATAAACACTGAACTCCTGCAGGCTTGCTCTGCTCTGAACCATAGTAAAAAATTATTTGACAAACTTTTCAGGAAGGCCCATATTTACTGAGCAGCAAGTCACCTAATGGTTCAACCAAGGGTGGGTGTTCGCTAAGAAGAAGATTTATATATTTATAGAAGCAGTAAGAAAAATTACGTGCTGAATCACAACATGCTGTAATAAACTGCTTTTCTTTTCTTTTTCGTTTTTTAAAGAAAAAACGAAACAATCATTAAAAGGAAAAAAAAGATATCAATGTAGTTTGTTAAACACCCAAAATGGTTAGGTTTTAATCCATAGAGCCATGTTACCAATATGATGAATCTCTAAGAAGATATCATCTGCAACTGAAACAAAATTATGCATTTCTTTTTAATCAAAATTTGTATTTCAAACATTCTTGTGTGAAATAATATGCATAAAGATGTTCCATCCCGCATGTAAAAAACTGAAAGATGCAACTGAGATAAAATTATGCATGTTTTTTTTCAAATAAAATTTGTATTACAAATATCCCAGTTGGAATTAAACATAAAAAGGTCCCCCTCCCAGTTTCAAATACATACTACTGCACTATAAACTTTATTTTGATGTTTGCTAAAGTTAAAATATGATGAAAAAAAAAAGTTTGCTTCTGTTTACATTTGTGCATTTTGTACTAAACAGAACTAGAAAATTAAACAAATGCTAATTCAATTAAAATTTAGCATTTTCTTTTAAAACTGTTAACTATCAATAATTTGATAATTGCTCAAATTTATAATTAAAATAACAAATAAAATTAATTAATTTAGCATTGCAAATATTGAAATATTTTCAATTTTTCAAAATATTCAAAACATTTTAAGGAAACAAAAGGATCGAAATCCCAAACATGTCTAGGTAATTTACCCTGACAATAAAGAGAAGCAATAAATGCTTCCCCGGGCATTCCAAATTAGGGTTGGTTCCTTTTTTGTCAAAAGAAATTGTTTTTGGCTTGCATTTAGCACTACTGCATGGAAAAAATACAGTAAAATAAGTTTTTTTTGATCAGGACAAAGTATCAGGAGGACAAAATGCTGAAATTAACACAAATCAAGGCAAAATGTTTTTCATCATGAAAATCAGGACAACTATGAAGTCTGCTGTCACCTACTCCACCAGAGTGAACTGCATTTTGATGTTTCGTGTTGTGTAATATGCTGATTACATAACTTAATTTTTTTCTCAGCTCCCCATCATTTCATATGAAGCCTTAACTTCATACGAAATAAAGGCTAGGAAGTATGGTTGGTTACAATATCAAAATACGGTAGCCGATATGGCAGCTAACCTATCACATATTGTTGTATGGTTTGGATGAAGTCCTCAGAAAGTTTAAATTAAAGCTGTAGTGTGTACTTTTTAAAGTAAAAACTTTGTTTTTAAAATTATTACAAGAATAAAAACACTTTCATATAAGTCTTTTAATTTATTAATATATCTTGATATGGCACAAAATTAAACTCTGTGTTTCTTCTCATATAAAACCATTTACAGATATAATCTATAAAAATATACATTTCTGTGCATCTAATAAAATATATATATATATGTATACATAATAAATGTGTTTTTAAATCTAAGCATATGAAGATGGAAACTGAAAATTTGAAAGTTTTGAACTTTCTTCTGATTCCAGACTTTGATTTTCAGTATGTTTAAATGCTGACTGCTTCAATGGCCATGTGCTAATCTTTGAGCATGTTCCCTAAAAAGAAATCCTAATATAACATCATAAAGATAAATACACTACAAAAAATGTATTACAAAAAATTTACTTTAAACATAATGATTGTAATGTTGTTAATGAAAAGAGAAATAAATGACTCCTTTTGGCATACCATGAAATTTTCCTTCTTAACTTCAGAAACATTCTCCAGCCCTCCTGGCATACTTTCTCCACTGTTATGTCGCCTGAAAGTAATTTAATTAAAATTTATAACTTTCCAGCTAAGAATGCAAAGTTAGCAAGTGTTTTGGGAGTTAGAAATGAAGAAAATCAAACATATTCAAAAATTTAATCCAATAATTAAGTACTTCACACATTTTTCCTTTAGACGTTCAACAAAATTAACTATATCATTTAATACCTCTTCTATTTAATATTCCTTTTTACTTCTTGATCCCAAATTTAAAACAAAGTTGTAACTTCACATAAAGAGAAAATAACGCCTTCAAACAATGCTCCTTTATAAAAAAAAAAAAAAAAGAACAGCATTTACTCGCTATTTAATTTTTTAAAAAGGCACAGTAACTGCTTATGTCCAAAATTGATGGTGCAACAAAATGCTGTTTTCAAACATAACAAATGTATTTTAGATTACAAATATTTGGCTGTTGAAAAGCTAATGCTTCTATATGTTATAAAGTTTCCATTTTATTTATTTTTTACTTTTTTACATTAACATTGAATATGTTTATGTATACATAGGTTGGTATGGTTTAAACAAAACTGAAGAATTTATTGAATTTTGATCAATATCAAATCGTGTTCATTTAAGGTCTGCATATGACCAATTTTTGCCTGAATTCATGCATTACTTCTTGAGATATAGCAGTTACACATAGTGAAGGAAACGTTAGATTTGTGGTATGCCTTGGTGGAAGTGGGGCCAAAATAAATAACCCTTAATTCGTATGAGAGTAAATACCAAATTTCATTCGATTTCATGCAGTAGCTAATGAGATAAAGTGGTCACAAGAAATGGTCATACAGACAGAGCGATTTTCCAAAACTGGTCAAAATAGATTCAGCATGCCTCAAAACATTTCAATTTGTTGTAGCTCCAAAATTTTTCTGAGTCCAATTCCTTCTTCCACATATTTGATGTAAAAAAAGTACTAGTGATTTAGAACTACAATCCTTGATTGTGGAGACTTTCATTTGTTAGAGACAAATTCAAATTTTCTTTAAAACAATTGTTATGTTTGATAGATTAAAAGTGGGCAACAATGGTTGAAAACTTCTTAAAAGATAATTACATTTAAACAATTTAAATAACGGTAATGTTATTAGTGAATGCATACGTGATATGAAAATATATATGAACATGAAGACTTAACATCTGCCATTCTAAGTGTTGTTCGAAGAAAATAAAATTAAGAGTTTGGTCTTGCACTAAGGTGTTTTTTATTTTGTTAAAGCATCTTTTCTGTAGAACCAGGGTTTAAGAATTATGCATGTACGCCTAAAATTAATTCTAATTTTCAAAACGTATTATTATATTTAAACAGCAAAGATTTCAGTGAAATTTCGGTAACTCCAACAACCAACTAAAAGCCTTAAAAAAATGGTGATATGGGGCAATTTCCCAGTTTTTTTAAGATGCAACTAGGAGTTAAATGGATCTTTCATTCACTGGACACAACAGCATTCAGTTTTAATAGAAGTAAATAACCCTGCATGATGTGATGTGATTTGACTCCCAGTCCTCACACGTGATAGTCTCTTTCGCTTAGTGCATTACCAAAAATATGCAAACATCACCAGTATCACTATAGGTAAGCATTCTAATAAGCATGGTAGAAGATCATCATGTTTGAAATACTAATACTTCCAATCTCCATTATTCAGTGAACCAAACAGCCTAAAAGAATATTGCTGGTTTAAGAGCATGCAATATTTATTTCTCATTCTACATGTTTCTAAAAGCACAAAAGTTTCAAAACAATTAGAATTTATCGGACCAGTTGAGCTGCAAATGATGTGAAGATACTTGAACAAATGAGAGAAAACTATACAAATTAACACTGAGCTCTCCTTTGCGTATTTGCTCCTTGGGTATTTGTTACTTATGCTCTACATTGGAAAACAGAGTTGTAAGATTTTTTTTTTTTCAATTATGGCTCATAAGACACATAAACAAAGAAAAAATTTTAAAAAATGGGAAGGTTCACTTCTTACTGCTTTCCTTTTACTCATCTCATAGCAGCTTGGACCAAATGACTACACAATTGCTTCAACTTCTGGAGCGATCTAGTTAACCCCAGTTAATACTAAGAAAATATTCTAAATTGATTAGTTTTTAGATAAGCTCTGTCATGAGAACAAGGTAAGTGGTGGTGGCGAGTTATTCTATTGCCTATGGCAGCAAACTTCATGGTTGGCCAATTTTGCTACAATTTAGTTTAAATGAAGATATTTAGCACTTTAAATTCCAAGAGTTAAAAAACATGCCTGACTGAATATGTGTGCTAGGAAATCTTTGTATTCTACAAAGTTTTATTGATTTAATAACTGTATTAAAAAGCAAACTAGATTGCGAAAACTTTGCAACACTGTTCAACATATGTTACTATGCCTCTTAGTTTAGGGCAGATGTACTAAAAAGACTATCTTTGGGCATATTATCAGCAATATGACATTGTTTACTTGCTTGAAATGAAAATTACAATTAAAAATTTAAAAGATTTAATGATAACTTTTTCTCCTTTTTAATTTTTTTGTTCTCAAAAATAATGCAGAATAGTGAATTTCCAACAATGAAACCAAAAAAATAATGAAGATAAATAAGTATATGGCTGCCCCCTCCCCTAAGTAAAACTTCACTCATCACAACTCAGATAAGGGGACATTCATTAATTATGTAGGATGATTTGGCTAATTTTGACCCCTCTCTCCCATGTAAGGGGGTGTTTTTCAAACCCCTCTCCCTATTCTTACTTAAGATTCCATTTCATTCCTCCAATAATAGAATAACGAATCTTACATCACTGGAATCAAAATTAAATTCACTATCATTAAATTTAACCTTTTTGTGTAAAGAAATATTTACTAAAAAGTTGCAATTTAGACTGACTTTTTCAACATTTTTTTTTATGTACATGGTGTGATACTAATTAAAAATAAAACTTGCCATACATAGTGTTTATTATATTTCACACTATTCACTCTTTGTAAAACAAATTAAAAAAGCTCATCCTAATACGTTTTTTACCTTCCAGAAGAAATGAAATATAATCCCTGTCAAAGCATTTGGCAGCACGATTTCTAATTTATGATTTGGGAAATATTACGTAAGAATAGTAAAAAGTATAAAATAGTATAACCCCCCCCCCTCAAAATAAGGGTATATAGAGATTTTTCCAACCCCTACTCCCCCTTGGGACCCTTACGTAATTAATGAATGGCCCCTGACTTATTTCATTCAGAGGAAAAAGATGAGTCAAAACTGAAGTTATACAACAACTTGAAAACTAACATTATTGGTTTTAAAAATTAACTTCTAGCATACTAACAAGTGAAACTCTTTATAAAACTAAATTACTTATCAAAATATCTTTAATGCTCAAATTCTATTTTCAACAAAAATATAAAAACAATAATAATAATAATTAAATAAATATAGCACTAAATAGGCTACAGAAAAATAATGTTTAAAAAAAGTAAGAGTTAGGATTGATACCACACAATATGCTTACTTATGAGATAGTTGCGACAATAAATGTTGTGCAAAGAAATTATTCCCATAACTTAATGCTTCAGCATCCTGACCATGAGCTGATGATCCATCATCGCTGGAGCTTCCAGTCTCATACATATAAGAATTCCACCTGATGCAATGAAAAAAAGAAAGATAAGAAAAATACATAAAGAGTATAAATTTTAGCATGAATATTTTCATTGAACTTTTACACAACATGAGAAAAAAAACATAATTTATTTTTTAAAGAATTAATTCAGGAGAATAAAATTAATGAGCACTGATAAAGTGAGATTTTTTGCTTATTTATTTACTTGGACCTTTATTTAATAAGACAATATTGAGTTCTTCACTCGATGAAAACAATATTAACCACCCTGTCAGTCTCGAGTTACATACAATCATGTTTGTGAAAATTGCAACAACATGAAGGACTCAATGGAAAGGAATAAAATTTATTGCACATATTACTCGGACTAGATGGGACTGACCTTTATATTCAATGGCGCTCAGGACCATGACACCTGGCGTTATGCCAGTATGACGTTGGATTACACACTCTGGGTGGTGACGTTCCCATTTGTAACATCTGACGCAAACACATCCATCGTTATAGTGCAGATTAAACCTGGACTCATCTGAGAAGATGACCTGTTGCTAATTCGCACAGCATTGGGTGTATTGGTGGGCCCATCGAAGCCGAAAGTGACAATGCTTGAGGGTAAAGGGGAATCCTTGCATGCAGACCCTGGGCTACAGACGTCAATGAACTGTGGATGCTGCAAGTGTGGCACCTGTAGTCATACTCCAACATTGTTCTAGCATACGAAAGGACGCTATAAAATCCATCACAGCTAGGCAGGTGAGGTGTCAATAATCTCGTGGCATCGTTCAGCTGAGTGAGCTGGTGCGAGTCCTTTGGCTAATTTCATCGTCCTCTGTCCATCTTTTACAAATACGCATCACAGTGAAGGCATTACGCCACGTGTGGGCACTGATTTCACTATGTATGAGTTCACCCTCACGCGTGCAGATCATGCGGCCCCATTCGAACTCGGTTACTCGTTCGTATGACGCTCTGCGTTTTGGACGAGACATATTGAGTACTAGTGACATCTACCATCAGCAGATAATCATACAATGATTCCAAAAAACCTTTACAGCCTTTTATATACGCAGCCTATGCCGCAGTTCAGAGGGCCTAACTCGGTCAACGCATGCACGAGGTCTCTGTATTTCTAATCATTTGCATATCTTATCCTGCTATACATTTCCTGTGAATTTCAGTTCATTTGCATCATTCCTTCTTGGTGTTGCAATTTTCACAAACATGAGTGTATTAAATAGACCAGATATCTCCTCAAGAACCACAAGGAACTTAATTTCTAAAAAATAATTTCTCCTGAAATAATAATTAATATTAGTTCAAGTACTGCTGCATTAGGTTTTAATTTGTTGAGAAGGATTAAATGTTCTTGATTGCATATTTTGAAAGAAAACATAAACATTTCCAAAAGAAACTTTCCATGACAAACATATTTTATTACTGAAATTATTTAATAACACAACTTTCTTGTGTGTTGAGCGTGTTTTGCACTGATGAAAGGCCCAATTGTAGCCTTGAAATAGCTATATGCAACATTTTCTTGACAGTATCTTTCTTTTCCATTCTATTCATATTTCAGCAAAAAACATTTAAATTATTTTTCAGTAATAATGTTCACATTAACAATCTTTTCTTTGAAAAGCAATCTTTTCTCAGTATCTTTAGTCCATGAGTTTTGCTGTCAGAAATTTCTCTTACTAATGGCTCAGTCCTTGCAGATATTATAATCATCCTAATCAACAAATTTAATATTTTATGATGTATCATAAATATGTAAATAATCAGAAGTTTTTAATATGTTCAAGTTCTTCAGGCCAAAGAATCAAAAATATTTTCCAGAATTTTATGTTCTTATATGTATTTCATTTTTATCAGTCTTCAATGTCTTCCATTTTCATTTCTACCATACAACTGGTCCAATTACTTCTTTGCCTCCAATTGTAATGCATTTTTGCTTGAAATGAAGTAAAATTTTTCATATGAGATCACTACTCGGTTTGTTCTTTTATTGTTATTCTTATCTACTATTATTTCACTTTGGGTATTCATATTTTCTGTAACTACAGATCTTCAATGCACTTTTGAACATGAAACCTTATGAACTTCACTATCTTTTGAGTGATTAAAATTAAGAAAGATGCAGCATGAACCGAAAAGAACTCCAATGAATCATATTGCACATGAACCAAAGAATTACCTGAGCCAAAGAACTCCAAAGGTAAGTGCAGTGATTAAAAAAAATGTCAGGCTACAATATTTCAAACTATGATTCAAATTAGATTGTGAATCTGTTGTGAATTTATTTATTTCAGTTAAGAAATTTTTCATTGATACAGATTTATCAAAGAACAAAGTATAACTTTTCATTTGATGAGTATTAATTTGAAATAATTCAAGAAAGTGAGTAACTGTGTTTCATGCATCTGCTGAATTTGATCATTAAAAGGAGTGGAATGTCTCTTTCTTTATCACTTTAGTTGCACTCTTCTCCTGTGAATGTCTCCATTTACTTTAAAGGTTCACTTATTATGCACAGCATACTGAATAGATTTTTAAATCCAGTCATTCTCCGAAACCTTAACATGTAACATTGACTTCCATTATAACCTAAATTGAACCAGGAGACTACTTTAATCCACCATTCCTACATTTTAGCATGAGACCATATGATTATCATCAGGATAATCACATGGCAGAAGATAATTGAGACTAATCACAAATGTTCAAGAAAAACATTTATACACAATGCCGTAAATGTTTAAATTGAAAGCTATGTCTGTAACACCTACACTTAAAAAAAGTAATTATAGAAAATATTCATTACCTCTGCAGTTCCTTGTTTTCCCAGTGATAATCTTTATTTCCATTCAACAATTTTAAAGGTTCTGAAGTAGATGGCAACCCAGAACAGTTCATATTATCAGTTCTCCAAATCCAAGAATCATGGCCAAAGTTGATGTCTTTATTTTCTTTAGCCCAAGAAACATGTGGACCCAACGCTCTTGAGTGAGTTAGACCAACACTGTCGCGTAATAAATGATACATTGGAGTGCTGTTTGAAGAGTAAGGAATGTAATTACGGTTTTCATGGTTTAAGTTACTTGATGACTGTTGACTAGGAGTGCATGACAGAAGATTTATAACTTCATCTAAATCAGAAGGCATTGGGGTGGCTTGGGAATGTACTACAAAGGGGAAAAAAAGAAACATTAAAAAAGTGATGATTCACAAAGATACAATACATAGAATGCTAATTATAATATAGAAAAGGCAAAATATAAAGATCAGAAGAAAAAAAGTGCACTAATTGCTTGAAAAAGGTACATGCAATAGAGAGTCATTTGATGTCAAATGTCCTAGTCCTCCCAGCTCAACCATCTCCAATTTGGATGAAATCTCATAGAGATGCAGAGATGCTTTTGAAACTAACCTATGCAAACTTTGAGCTTCTGAGATCCAAATACAGAGGATATAGGATATCCCATAAAAGTTCTCCAAAAGGGCAAATCAGCTTTCTGAAACACACCGAAATGTTTAGGATAAGGTTGCAGAAAGTTTTATCACAATGGAAGCCTGAAATTTTTGGAGCTTATAGAACATTTGGCTCTAGAGAACATTTGGCAATATACGTTTTAGTATTTTTGAGCTCTTTAAGATTTTGTGCACCGTGCATATGAACTCATAAAAAAAAAGCACATTGGGGACATATTTTTCTAGATTTTAGGTTGTCATAAGATTTGAAGAAAAAAAATTCTCAAGCTCGTACTTCGTAATTTGATTGTTAAAATGCTTGTTTCGAATGCGTTATAAATTCAGAGAGTAAATATTGATTTTCTAAAAGATAGTGTCATCATCCAAAGCAGCTACCAAAATCATTCACATTTTAAGTAGCCTGTTTTCAATGCTTTGTAGCTCAAGTTTGTCACCTTGGGTCTTCATTTTGTTAGTACCATTAGAAGGAGCAGATTTTTTCCTACCAAAATAGGTTTTTTTTTTCGATTGTGTTCTTTAGGATAAAGATGAAAATGAACTTGAAATTCTGTCAGTCGATCACGAGTAAAACTTGTTTTACAATGTAAACCAGTTTATAGCAATCTTACAACTGTTATTAGCCAGGAATAGTTTTTTATTTTTCTTTTAGAAAGTTAGATTGCAAACTAAAGCTCTGAGAAACAGATAACTTCTTGTTCTGTCTATTGTATCAGTCTGTTTCCAGAACAAGATATTTTTTTGTTTCTACCATAATTAATTTGCAAACTAACTTTTTAAACAAAAACTAAAATACTTTTTCTGACTAATAACAGTAGTAAAATCACTACAAATTGGTTTCCATGGCAATCACTATTTGATATACATTGTAGAATGGGCTTTTCTCATGAAAGATAGTTTTTTAAGTTCATTTTTTATGCTTATTTGAAAGAACATAAAAAAATCTATTTTGTTAGCAAAAAATCAGTTCTTTCTAATGGTACTTACAAAAAGAATAGTAAAGGTGACAAACCTGAGCTACCTCGCACTGAAAACGGGCTATTTTTTATGTGCAGGATTTTGATAGTCAACTTGAATGAGGATGTTTTTCAGAAAATCAATATTTACACTCTGTAGCTAGAGCAAATTAAAAAGAAGTATTTTTACAATAGAATTACAAAGAACAATCTTCAGAAATATTTTTGTTCAAAATGTATGATATCCAAAAATCCAGGAAGAAATTGCTTTGCCAAGAGTCTATATGCATGAAATACAAAAATTAATGACATTAAACTCACAAAAATAATTAGAAGTATTGGCAACCAGAAATACTGATTTCTGAAGAAATTTCCCAAAATTTCAGGCTTCAAGTGTAATAAAATTGTCTGCAACTTTAGCCTTAACATGGTGATTTATTACGAAAGACAGTATTTCAGGAAAAGTTACCCACCATGCTTCTTCAGGAGTTTACATGCATGCTACACAAATCGATTGAGCTCAAAATCACAAAAAAATTAGAATGTAGTAAAGCTAAGCATACTTTAAGCTCCCTAAATTTCAGGCTTTTCGTGTTTTTTTTTTGCAATCTTAATCTAAACATGGCAATTGGTCTCACAAAGCTGATCCATCATTTTTGAGCTTGTTTTGGGAGAACCTACATCCTAAGTATATGAATCTTGAAGCTGAAAATTTGCATGGGTTAGTTTAAAAGGAATCCTTACACCTCTATAAAATTTCAACATACGGTGATCTCTCGCTTATACGCGACCTCTGTTACATGCGTTTTTCACTTATGTGCGTTTTTCTCACAGGCCCGGCCAGCGATATAGGAAGACAATGTTGACTCTTGTTCATTTATATGCGAAACCAAAAATGCACCTTTCACTTATGCGCAATAAATTTTTTGAAAGTTTTAGTTAAAGCAAGTATTCACGCTTTGCTTATCGGAGGATTTGTACCCTTCTTGTTCTATGCTTTGGAATGTATTCACACACCTTTATTTCATTGTTCGGATTCTTCCAATAACGCATTCTTTTTCACACAAGTGTGCAATTGAGGGAGGAGTTACTGTTGTGATTGACATCAAGAAGGGAGAAA
Organism: Uloborus diversus; assembly: GCF_026930045.1. Lineage (NCBI taxonomy): Eukaryota > Metazoa > Arthropoda > Arachnida > Araneae > Uloboridae > Uloborus > Uloborus diversus. Next base: position 128,417,870 of record NC_072740.1, read on the forward strand.
GGGTTATATACGAAAAGAATATAACCCTTTACTAAACTCGCAACAAGTTACAAAAAGTCATGCTAAAGTGGTAAGTGTTGACGTAGCCTGTCGAGGATCTTTTGCAAGGTCGTAGACTACAGCTCTGATTACGCTACATTTTTTACGTTCAGGGGAATTCGCTTACGTACTGTACATTGTATAAAAAATGATGAAATGCACAACTTCAAATTTTATACTTTTATTAAATTACAATGCATAAACGGAAATTATGTGCTTATTTATTCATTAATATTAGTAATGTACTATTAGTATTACAATAACTGATGTTAACTTATTGCATTTAGGCTTATTTTTTGGGTTTTTCACTTACGCGCGAATCTTACTTGCGCGCGAACATTTCATTGTCCCCTTTGGTCGTGTATAAGGGATAGATCACTGTATTTGTATATAGTCGAGATGGGATGATTTAAAAAATCGGGTCAGTTGACAGGGAAAGACGTTATTACTAATTATAGTTTAGTAGCAATGTTTTTTTCTCCTTTCTTGAATTTTCAAAGTAAGATTACTTGAATGTAACTATTTTGTTTAAAAATAGCAACAATAGAGTAAATTTATGTATCATAAAAATATTTACAAAAACCAGGCTATGTTTTCATGCAAAAACTAGTTTCAGTACAATATATTTCAAAAAAAATTAACAATTCTTAGAAGAGAAAAAAAACACAAATCCTGATTTTGAGGGTGTTTTTTTTTTTTCATAATTTTGAAAACATTTGATACCAATGCAGTATAATTATACCTTTACTTTTTTAATCAGTGAAATAGTATGTACATTTATTCATTACATAGTAAATTATAAAATAACTAACAATAAAATTCATGCAATAACATTCAATGTGATTATTTCAAATGGATCAAACTATTATACTACTTTAACAGAAATAAAATACTTATCACAAGCATATTAGAACATTTGGTAGGAATGCAATGTTTTCAAACAGCAAATTAAAAATTAGATGAGTGAAGAAAATTAACTTATAAAAAAGCTAAATTGATTTCGTACTTTTCTCCGTAGATTCAGAACTACCAAATTGGTCCGAAGATTGATCAGATGTTGCCCATAATGCGGATGATGTAGACCAGACACAATTAGCATCTTTGTCATCAGAAATGTCTTCAGATCTAAAAGGAGAGTAAGCTGCAGCATCTTCTGGACTCTGGGATGATGCAGAAGAATTAAAATGGATTTGATTAGTTTCTGCTGATTCACTCATTTTAGAAAGTCCAACTTTGCCAAATAGTTGTGAAAAATGCTTTTTTATATTCGAGTTTAAATGATTATTCATAAACATTTTTGATGAATGTCTGTCCATTGATCTCCATTGTGAGCTTTGCCTAAGAGAGTCATTTGAACAATGTTTGGTTAACTTAGATAAGGATTTCCAAGTACTCCATGAAAACTGAGCTTGTAACTCTATAAATGAATATAGGCAAGTTCCAATTACCTGCAAACGAAAAGATGATATTACTTCAAAGCTGAAACAAGAAATACTAAGACAATCTTTTAGTAATTAAGACACATTAAGAAAAGAAATTAGTTTTGAACTTATAAAAATAAAAATTTTGATTGTAGAAAACATTTTTATACATTCAACATTTGAATATAGAAATTATAAATATGTCCAAGTTGAATACACAGCAGACAGAAGTTTGGCTTGGAGTTTTGAATAACATTAGGAATACTTATAGAATTTAAACTTTATTTCTCTGCTTCACGCACTTGGCTTCTTTTTTCATTCAAATACAATAAATATTTCAAGCCTGCTCATTATGTACAGTTGAACATCGTTCAGGATTATAAAAGTTCAAAGAACCACTGTTTTAGAATAAAATGGATGCACATTAGAAAAACTTTCCGTTCTACAAAATGAAAATTATATTTTGAAGATAGTAAAATGGAAGAAAAAGAAGAAAATATGCACAAAAGCACACAGGGGGCAATGCAATGTAAGTATTTTCTGTAACCTTTTTAATTTATTAAATTTTTATTTAAGTAAATATAGTTCAAATAATTCAAATAATACTTCTTTTCATGGTTTTTGAAATTAGTCTGTTTAAGTAAATATATTTGAAATAATACTTCCTTTCATAGTTTTTGAAATTAGTTAAAATTTATGCTCCACTGGGCACTTTAGTTCTGGCCGATTTGGCACTTTTTATTGACACCCAAGCAGTTCCAGAAAGTTTTCATAACCAAAATTCAATAATTTTCAGCATACCCCCCTTAAAATTTTAACCTATATCTGTCCCTGAAAGCAATGCTCAAACTGTGACCCATCACCACACTTTTGTAAGTGGATTCCTAAAGGTAGTCAAACAATTCAACAAGTATCATATTTATACTTCCTTTTACAAAAAAGGAAGTATTGTATACGCAAAAAAAATTTCACTAAAAAATTGGCCTTAATTTCCATTTTACTTGCCCTCAAATGAATATTGAGTTTTTTTTTAACCCGACCACACCTGGATATATGCCTAAGAACGTATAGACACCCGCAGTAACGAGTTTTCTTGTGACGTCCATATGGTATGTGTGCAAGTATCTTGCATAACTCAAAAACGGCTTGTCCTAGAAAGTTGAAATTTCGTACATAGACTCTTAGTGGGTTCTAGTTGTGCACCTCCTCTTTTGGTTGCATTTAGATGTTCCAAGCAGGGTCTTTTACACCTTTTTGTAGTAAAATCATTGTTAATTTCAATGAAACTCAAATGGTGTTATAGTTTGGCAAAATATGGCCACGCTTTTGGTTGCCAAGTTTTGTCTCCAACTTGGCGACAAATTTGGCGTTTTTTTTTTTTTTTTTTTTTTTTTTAAATCTAGTTTCAATATGGCCATATTTAGAGAGTTAACCCATAGACTAATAATAAGAGTAGACCAAGCTATGGCAACCCTTTTGCTGCTCATAAAACAAACCATGTGACTGGTGGATATCCTAGCAACAGCAGGCGTTGATCGTAGCAGACGATCCACGCCAGTGCGAAATAAAATAAATAGAATTGATGGAACACGGAAGAATGATCTTTTATGGAGTCCGATTTGTAAATTTGTTATTCTAAGTTGTAAATATTTTGTTAATATAGTGAGTTTTTCGTTTAGATGGTATTGTGCATTTTCTTTAGTCAATTTTAATAATTCTCTAAGCAATAAAAGATGCAAGCGACCAAGAGGAATCAGCAAACGGTAAGATTTTTACGTACAGTTTCAATTTAAGATACCGATTAGTACATTTTTGCGTTAACGCAAAACGTTTACGCCATTTCGTTCACGCCAACGCTGACAGCTCCAAATGAAATAAAAGTTACCGAAAACTGATCAAAAACTATTACCAATGTCAAAATAATGCATAACTAAAAGAAAAACAGTTCAATCTCTGCACCTGGAAGTTTTTTTTAATGAAAACACATTGTCTTAAAATACATGTCGAGTGCCAAACTATAGATAATGCTGCCATCTAGCAACCATGCTGCCAAAGTCTTCGCCAAGCCCTTCCACTAGTCACATGATACATCTATGAACCAATTTTCTTTATCAGCAAGAATGAGAAAGCTCGGTCTACTCTTATTATTAGTCTATGAGTTAACCATTGCACCACATTAAAACTGCCAACATTGGGAAAATTTATCTCTATAAAATGTTTTCTTTGCTACGGTTTGCAACAAACTTGGGGTGAAAATATTTAAAGTGTTTCTTTGCTTACTCTGAGGCACTATTATCATTAAATTGGAGTAAAAGGAAGTCACGTCATGCACACATCGGCCCGTTTTAATCTGTAGCTGTCTTGTATATGTAATTTCAGAAAGAAAAAAGTAGAGTACACTGCTAAGGAAAAGCATAAAGGTTTTGGGAAATTATAGACAATCTAGGAATGTTTCTCATTTTTCTAGTCATGTTTTCCAAACAAGGTCCCACAAAATCACTCAAAGAATAAAATAATAATAAAGCAGACTCTAAAAAATAGATTGAAACTGCACATGATTAGCATTGTAAGTAGGAAATGCTTTAACATTAATACTGTTGTGATGCAAACAATTTCGTAAATGAACAACACAGTTGAAAAGTTTTAGAAAGAAACAAGAATAAAGTAGAACCTCATTAATCCACACTAATAGGGAATACAGATCCTCTGAATTAATAAAAGTTTGGATTTAACAATATAACCTATAAATTGAGCCAAGATGCACAAAGAAACTACTGTACACAGTAAAAATATTAAACTGCATAAGTGAAAATAACAAAAATGCATGCGCTAATTCGCCTTATATTTTGATAGTATGCACATCAAAATGGCAGTCCAGATTAAGGGAAGTCTGATTTAATACAGTTTGGATTAATCGTGGTTTGCTGTAGTTTTTAAGCTGCTTTGGTAAAAAATAACATATTTAAGAAATGAACCTGAAAACTTTCAGAAACTGTATGGTCCATATCTGTTTCATCTGAGGAAACTTCTAATGAATTTAAGATTTCTTGTAGCATCATCAGTGTTTCTGTTTTCACAGCAGCACTGGCACTAGCAGTCACTTTACTTATATCCTCCCATATAGATAGAAACTGCTGTGAAATAGTATGGTATGCTGGTACTGCTTGCACTGTGTGATAAAGATTTCTGGCCAAATTGGATCCAGCGACACATAAAGAGTTAAGGGCCTGAAAGTAAATACAAATGAACATTATTATTTGTAATGCAAATTAAAAACAAAAAAATTCGTTTTATAAATGCATATTGAAATAGATACATTATTAAATTTACAATCTACTACGGAAAAATGATGACTAAGATGTTGCAATGTATTATTACATTCTAAATCGTTAATGTAAAACAAATTTAAAGAATGTAAAACATAAATTTTAAGTTTGACAACAATTACACTAAGGCATATGCTTGTGCAATGTTCGGATTGTGATTATACAACTGAATAAATGAAGTTTTACTGATCGTAACTCTCAAGAAACAAACAAGATGATTATAGAAGTCAACAGTTTTGCTTTATGGAAAATACAAAAGTTAATTTATTACAAATCTTTCATACAAAATGAAAATGTTACATACCTGAATATAGGAGCAGCAAAGGTCCAGACAGGTGCAAATGTCATTCATGAAGCTATGTTTATCAAAATGATTTTGGGAAATTTTACTGAAATGAGGGAAAGAAAATGGTTCTTGAGATGATTTAGCACTAAAGTGAAAGTGTCTGCGTAAATTTGCCATGCTTCTTCTCAAATGTTGGACAGTGGTGAAGTATCAAATGTGATTGAAAATCATGTATTGATTCAGATGACTTCAACAGGAAATTTATTTCTAAAAGGTAAGAAAATGATAATGAGTTTGAGAAACATACTATTATCAGCAAATAAAAATTTTTGAATACAAAATTTAAGTTTATATATCAAAATATTGGATGAAGAAGGCATGGATTCAATTTCTCTGCAGTTCTTGCATATTTGCACTGTTACCTGTTGTCAGAAATGGTAACTAAACGTTATTTGTTTGGATAAAGTTCCCTGGTTTCCCAAGCATAAGGCAGCGAACTATATATTTTCATCATGTTCCATTTTTTGTCTATTTATTTTCAAAATGTATCTCCTTTTTTGGACAACCTTTACATATAATGTTTACCAAATTTGGTAAATTTTTGAAGTCATTAAAGATGGTCTTAATTTAGAGTTATGCTTATCAGATATAGTTTCTGCCTCTTATTATAACTCTTGAACTAAACTTAATTAATACACATGTTTGCTCTTTATCTAGTTAAATAAAATTAAATACAACTATGTAAAGAATCTGTTTTCACATATATATTACTGAAAACCTTTGAGTATATTTAAGTGTTAATTTGTTGCCTTAGATTTATTTTAAAATAAAATATATCATACTCTTATGGAATAAAGGTAATTTTTTTAAGCTTATATAAATTTGAATTGACAAAACTATGCAAAAAATAAACTTTAGGGTTTCATGGACAGAGTCGAGAATAAGGTTAGTCTTACCAATAGTATTTACAGGAGATTGGATCAATAGAGGGGAAAAAAGGCAAATTTTTGCGAGACAGAAAGTTTTTTCCCCCAAGGTCTTTTCAAAAAGGTTTCAAGCGGGAAAAATTGAAAATTCTAGCACAAAATAATGTATTCAGAAATTTAAGGTTCACATTCTGCAGCTTTTTTCTGTAAATATTTTTATCGGTTCGGTATCGACATGAAAATGCTTTGACAATGCAACCTGTAGGGTAATTTAATTTTCCTGTAGACAAAAGTAGGATTAATATTTGTTACTTTTCTCACTATAACTTAACACAGGACTGAATCAATTAGTAGAAATATTTTAAATAAAATTTTAATATGTTTTCAATTATTATGTGTGGAACATGTATGTAACAAACTTTTAAAAGAAGAAAAAAAAATCAACTTTCCATTCAAAATTTCACTATTTACAAATAAAAAATCTATGTATTGTGAATAATTTAAAGATAATACTTTAAATTTCACTATTATTTCACCACATTATAATTTAAGTAGTTACTAAGTGACAAACCAAAGCTATTTGCTAATATTGATAAAATACATGTGTGGTTGTTTCCCATTCATGACAATTTCAAACCTAGTATTTGGATAATGGCTCTGGGTACAATGTCCTTCTATCAAGGGTTATTTGCAAAAAAAAAAAATACACTGTTATTTGCCATATTTTATTACTTTTGGTCAGGGTCACCCCAAACTTGCCCTTTCCCCAGGGAAAAGTTTGGGGTGACTGTAATTTTTTGGAAGGGGTAAATTCTCAATTTGACAAATTTCAGATTTGACTAAATAATAAAATGTGATCATGCACACAAACCTAAATCCAATAAGAATATTATAGGCATGGAAAAAAAAATCTGCATTAATATTTTCAAATTTTCCAAAGATTATAAATTTTCAGAATTCAACCTTCAAATATTTAGTCCTTTCTTATCAGCGAATATATAATTCAAGAAGTGCAACTCGGCTACTTAAAAATGTATATAGATGCAGTCATAATTTGATTTAAGTTTTACATATACATAAAATTTATTGGATTATGGAAAACATCTTTTAAACAGAAGAGGGAACTAATTTTCATTATAGGATTTAATTTTATAGGAAATTATATTTTTTATAAACTAGTTACTTTTAAGCTTCAAGCTAGGGGTCTGGACCTAGACACCATTCCCTTTCTTACACCACTAATGAAATGAAATAAAAAGTGTTTTCAATCCTACTAAATAATATTAAAAACTTACAAATATTAAAAACTGATTGTTATATCGTTCAACACTCAACCAATAAAAACCCGAAAATAAAGAAATGTGGAAAATATTCCAAACGGTACTAGTTTTCATTTAAATATTAATAAAGTAGTCATCCAAAATATAAAACCAAACTAAGAGTGCTTTACTTATTTCAATGTGCAATTTTAAATTATATGCAGAACACATGGATACCGAAAACTTTGCTTAAAGAGCACAGTTTGCATGAAACAAAAAAATTTCATTGCTATATTATTTTATAGCACTGTATAATATTTATTGTTAGTTCGCCGAGACAAGTCGATATCATTCTCTTCTAGAACAATTACAGCAGATTCCACATTAGGTGAATATTGAAACAATAATCTCATTGAAAGCTAAAACATTCATCCACAGGACATTCTGGGTTGCTACATAAACGAAAATGTGGTACGTGGTACTAAATGCATTTTTTTTTCTAAGCCACGCTCTATTCAAGGCAAATATTAGCGAAGTATGAAAATTTCGATGAAAAACAAAATAATGGTGTTCAGGGTTTCTCGATATATACTGGTCAATATATATCATGATATATATCAGGATATATATCCGATATTTATTTTGAAAATATCATGATATTTTCAATATTTATTTTTTCAACAACCGTATCTTCAACATAAAAATTATATTAATCACAGTAATGATGCTCATTTGTTATTAAAAATAACCAAAAAGTTATGTACTATATTTTTATGATGTATTAATACATTATTAATATAACAAACTAATATAATATTCCTTTTTTACTTGTATTTTATATTCATAAAATTATGAGTAATGTAACAATTTTATTCACATTAAAAGTGCCGAATTAAATATTAAAGGGTGGTCAGATCTAAAGAAAATGCATTATGACTGTGTGACTAATGCATATGTTTTTTTTTTAATCATATAACTGTAAAAGTAGCTAACAGAAGAAAAATGAGTAAAGCAGCTAATGCTAAATTAACTCCTTTAAAATTGATTAAAATGAAATATTGGATATAAATGATTAAAAAACAACTTAAGTTCATATATATTGTAATAATATTAGAAAATAAAGAGTGAGATTTGAGGATGTATTTACTATTTTGATGGTTAGTTTGTGCCGATTGAAAATATTGGATACGTATTAAAATATCCCATATATATAAAAATATGATATTTTCCAAATTTTTGAAAATATCATGATATTTTCGAACTCTGATGGTGTTAAAGACGCAGAAGGTATGGCGTCAACATATGGTCCAAGGTTAACTTGGATTTTTACGAGTCTTTTTTCTCATTACAGCAGATGATTTATTTGCGTAAGATTTGTGCCTGTCAGATTTGTTTTAACCTTTTTTTTTTTTTCTTTTGTAGCTTTATTTAAAAGTAGTTTCCAGAAATCACTACAAACTACTATTTTTTGTATCTAACTACTCACTACTCTTTTTTTTAAATAGTGCGTTCACTAGAAACTACTAAAAAATGTAGATACTACGGTAGCATCTACTTGTTGCTCACTACTTCTAACCGCTGATTAGGATATAATTATGAAATTATAAATTAAATAGTGTTTTTGCAGTATGATATTTTGTATGAATAAAAAATCTGAAAAGACAGACTGAGTGTTATGCAAAATTTTAACTCTTAGACAGTAATCAAGTATTGAGCAAACAAATTCGAAAGAAAAAAGAATCAAAAATTACAAAACAGAACATCAAAACCAGCTGCAACTTTATTTGTTTGAAGCAATTTTATTTTCCATTATTATTTTAATTTTTTTATAGCGATTCATGTAGCATTAAATGTTTAAAGTAACATCATAATCATAAATATCTATACAGATCGTATAAAAGCTTCGATGTACAAACAACGTATAATGTCAAGATCTTCAAACAATGAAAGAACCCCGCCCATTATAATAAAAATTAATAATAATTATGGTGATGAAATTATCTTAAGATGAAGATAATAATGCTGTTATTCCCAGACCAAGCTTTCAGAAAAAAATCAAGGATCAGTTACCTTAATGACATTAAAAATTTTAACTATTTGTTTATTTACCATCAGTTAACTTGCTTCAGAAATGTAAACACAAAATATTACTTCAATGTTGCCATTTTTAATAAACATTTCCTACAGTGTCTTGTGAGTAGGGAGTAAACAAAAGGTGATAACTTCCTAATGTAGAAGCATGGAGTGCAGAAGTTTCGCAACAGAATTTCTGTGGCGCTAGGAAGCGCTGTAGTCGGAATGGATGCTGAAAACTACGTTTTCATATAGGGACTCTAGTGTACTCTACCATCTGGCTTGTTATTATGTTATTTTTTCCTTGAAAGCATACAAAAGCATATTTACATTCAGTTTCGTAATGCGTTTGTGATTTCGTTACAAATTCTAGGCATTAATTTTAGTTTTTGAAGGACTAGGTTTTCCTGCTACCAAATCTGTAAATCTGCGACTAACAACAGATTCATATTTTATGTTGCTAAATGAAAAAGTGATATCATCTTTATTTTCGCAATTGTCATTTTGTCAAAGAAAAAAAAAGTTTTCGAAAAAAATTTTCACAAAGTTTTATTTTAAACATAATTAAGGATTTGGTTGACATTCAGATATATATTAAAAATAACAGTAATAACTGCAGTATAAGTATAAAATAACTACCAAGTTTTGTAACAAAAAATAAATATGTAACATTTTCCATTCAAAATGTATTGTAATGTTCGTTCGTGGTTCCCTAATCAATACTAGCTGCGTCGTCCGCCTTTGCATGATCTACCAAAAAAAAAAAAAGTTATGTGAAAAGCGACGCGTGTGCAACAATTGGGCTTGAATGAGAAAATAAATCTGTAACATTTCCTGATAACGAAAAAATAACCAAAAAGGAAAATTTTTAAATCTCCCGATAACAAGAAAAGCCGCTCAATATAAAGGGAAGAATTTTAGTTGTTCACCGTCGTTGAAAATGCTTATAACTTTTCCCCTGGTGAATTTACAGCTTTGGTGGTTTTGAAATCTGAATGAAGTAAATCTACTTCAGGGGTATTTATCACGGGCTTTGGAACAAGACTGAAATCAAGATAATCGGGTAATTATTTCGGGTAGAAAGAGTCATTTAATGCCAATTTCGTTTCCTAAAATTGAAATTCGAACGGTTTGGTACTTAGTACCAACTTACTTAGTTGTCTTTCGAAAACCCTCCTGCATTGCTTGGTGCTACAGTAACACCCTACCGAATTTTATCGAGATCCAACGCAAATTGTGGAATTTTATAGGCAACATACATATAGGAGTGGGTGGTCCAAAGCGAGTAGGTTAACGAAGAACGCTCGTAAGTTGTAGTTTTTGGATTTCGGTTTTTTCTTAGAAGGGTTCTTGAACTTCAAAATAAAAGTAATTTTTGCATTATTGCAAACCGAATATTTATTTACTATCAAGCATTACAAGCACTTGAAAAACCCGCTTTGCCCTCCAGGGGACCTAAAGCGAGTAAGCCGTTCAGGTAAAGCGGGTAAGCTTAACTAATTGTAATTTGGTACATTTGCCAATCAAATATGAAGTTATAAATGATTAAGTTAATCGGCTAGCTAACTGCCATTATAAAAAAATGTATAAAAAAGTTATACTTATCTAATTTAAATTGAAAAATCTAAGTCAGCACATTCTATCAAAAAAAAAATAACGTTTTAAAGTTGTACATATATCCTATTGAACTAGAAAGTCTAAGTAAGCACATGTGTCAAGAAATTATAAATAAATATATGATTAAATCTCATATTCGCTTTGCCTGAAGTCACGTTTTTATCATTTCAATAATTATAACCTTAAATTTAAGAAAGAAACAATCGAAATGACTAGCGTAGTTTGTAGGTGGATGGTGTCAGAAAAACGTAATATTACTGATATTTAAAAAAATTACCTGGTCTTCGACTAAACACAAGTAACGTACCTTAAGTTTCTTTTAGATACGTATCATTTTCCATAATTAAGGCTTGGTTACGCCATGCTGCTTCACTGCTGTTTCACTGCTGCTTCGTTGTGACTGATTGAAACTCGGGGATGTTCGGGTAAACCCGACATACGCGTGCATCGCAGCTAGCACACCATGCGACGGCACACGAATGCCTACCCGCTTTGGGCCACCCTCCCCTATACATACATATATATATTCTCTCTCTCTCTCTCTCTATATATATATATATATGGTTTCAGCCAGCTCATGTATTCTAATTGGACCATCCGATCTTGCTAAGAAATTATGCTAAAGTACACTGTGGATGGCATAAGGGGCAACGCTCTAAATTTTGTGACTGATGCCCTATTATTAAAACTACATGCAAAAAGGAGGAAAATTCTGGAGTAAAGTCCCAAAAAAGAACTCCCTTCCTATAACATCAACAAATATCCTTTTCATTGCGTTTCAGGAACTTCAATTTCTAAAAAATGCGGGAGGAGAGAACTGAACTTCATCCCTCTCTTTAACGCAGGGGTTCTCAACCTTTTAGGCTCTGCTCTCCCGTTAGAACACTGACGGGAGCTCACGTGCCCCTCCCCTGTTAGTACGAGGGCACAGTCAAAATTTGAAACTGAAGCTAGTTGGGATAGCTGAAGCAGGTTATTAAACAAAAAATATTGATAATTTCGTAAACAAATTTAATATTACTACCCATAACTTAGTCTTGAGCATAGTGTCATTAGAGCATAGGAAATAAACTGAATCAAATAAATTGGAAGCAATCTAGAACCTTGATGAGGTTGATTATCAACCTCTAACAGTACTAAAATTTACAAAGCTGAAGAAGAACATATAAAACTTGTTTTTGTAACCATTGAAAACCACTTAGCTATGCTGGCAAAGAATTTTAAAAAATATTTTCTTACTGACGACAAACTGATAGCAAGTTACGAGTGGGCTCGAGATGAATTTCATAAGATTCCATTGATTCGTTATTGATGAGGAAGAAAAATTCATAGACTTTACGACAAGTGGCCAAACCAAAAGACAATTTAATAATATATCACTATTCGAATTTGGTTAGGAGTAGATGATTCTTTTCCGCACTAAAAACAAGGGCATTTCTCATTCTATTACCATTTTCATCATCCAACCTTTGTGAAACTGGGTTTTCTGCTGTAGTTTCTTTAGAGATATTATATAGATCTTTGCTAAGTATAGAAACAGAAGTGAGAGTGGCTGTTTCTAGCAGTAAGCCTCCCTTCGAAAAATTGTGTTCTTCAAGACAGGCCCAAGGAAGTCACTAATAATTACGAAATTTCTCTTTTATTTGGTATGTTTTTATTAAGTTTTCATTCAGAAGTTGTTTACTTTAATAAGATAATTATCAAATATGTTGAAATGCATTTCCTTTTCTATTTGTATGTCTGCTTTTCCTTTCAGTCAATTAATCAATTCTTTTAAATAATATTTTCTTTTGGATATTTTCGCGTCCCACCTCCCCTCGAGTGTGCTCGCGCCCCCATAGGGGTGCACCCCACAGGTTGAGAATCACTGCCCTAACGTGAACAAAAGTGACCCACAATCGCATTTTTAGGGCCTCTAATTTCAATTTCCGCGGGAGAGGTCCAAACCTCCTCTTCCTCTAACGTTAGCCACAATTGAGAATCAGAACTTGAATTTCAGAAATATTCCGATTTCTATATTTCCGCCAAACGTCATCAATACAACGTACCCAACAATTGCACTTTCAGGATTGCGATTTCAAAAAAATTCCGGGGGAGAGCCCCCCCCCCCCTCTTCACCTAACACCGTCGAAAATCATCTGAAGTTGTGAGTTTCGAAATTCAGTTCCAAAAAAAGAAAAAAACTCTTGAAAAGTTCCTGAACCCATAGCTTCACCTAACGTTTCCAAAGATGCTTTGTAAATGTCTTTTTAAACACTTAGATTGTGAAACATTTCCGTGAACAGCCCCCAAAATTTCCCTTTCCCTGACTTTACCAAATATAGTATATATATATATATATATATATATATATATATATATATATATATATATATATATATATTAGATTTCGATTTTTTTTAAAGATTATTTTTAAATTTCGAAGCGGAGTTTCGATTTACATATCCCTTCTCCTAACCACATTACAGATATAATCAGAGCCGGCTCTAGTATTTTTGCCGCCCCAGGGAGGCGATGTTGAAAAGTGCCGCCCCCCTAGTTTAATTTTTCTTTTTTAAATCATCGATAATACTCTCACGTATTGCTGAATTTGAGCTGCAAGGAAAAAAAAAACTTGCGGTACAAATTCGAATTTTTTATTCCCCCCCCCCCCCCTTTTTTTTTCCTCCTTACTTTTTGTCATCATGAAATTAGCCGCCGCTAAAATCTGACGCATTAAGCATAGTCGGATTAAGGGCTGAGTTCCGGAGGGGGGGGGGGGACGCAGACTTTTTCTTTTTGAGCAACATTTGTCGTAATTCATACATACCTGCTCATTTTTGTTCGATCTTTCGTATTTTTTACGAAAATTCTTCAGTTTTTTACGGTTTTATACAGAATTTTCCCCGATTCTACCAATCTGTTTTAGGTTTTTAGCGATTTTTATCAGACTACAGCAATTTTTTCCGAAATTTATGATGCCTGAATCATTTCAAAATTCAAGTTTTTTTAATCAAATTTCTGCAAATTTTCCAAAACTTTTGGGAACTGAATTATTTAGGCTTCAATAATGACAATGACTGACTTGTTTAGACTTTAGACAATTTCATTTTTTTTGCACCAAATAGTTACTTTTTACCTATTTCAATCAAAGAAATTCAATTTTTTGCTATCACCCTAACATACATCTTAAGTATTCTTGAGAACTATCTAACGAGTTTGAAGTGTATGACAGGGGCGGACTGGGTCCTCCAAGAGGACGCCAACCTTGACTCCCAAACGGCGCAAAAAAAAAAAAAAAAAAAAAAAAAAAAAAAAGGCAATCATGAAACTGCTGACAGAAGTGAGAACTTATACAAAAAAATTTTGGAATGTTTGTACGCGCACGCGAGCGGGTGTGTGTTTAATTTTCATTTAAAACTAATTATTGTAGTTTCAAGAAGTTTTCTGATTTGTAGATTCAAAATATCAGCTACAGTTTAGTTTTATCGTTTATCAGCAATGCGAACATCAATTATATACATTTTGTTTGGTCTATTTCTGTTCGTTTATAAAGTAAATATTGATGCAAATATAGGAAATATTAGAAAATAAATTCTTAGTTTGTGTTATTCAGTTTTCCATGCATAAAAATAACAAAAAATACACATACTGAACTTTCAACGCAATCAATTTACTGCATTAACCCTCTTTAGCTGACTGGCGGAAAAGCCGATATGCCATGAGATAGACCAGCATGCCGGAAAATCCGAATTTTGATGCATGGCAGATAATTCAGGGTTCATTTCAAAAAAAAAAAAAAAAAAAATCGGACTTAATTTTTTTAAATATGATTTAAACAAAAAAATTCCAATTTTTTCAAATTAATACATATCACTCATTTTCAATATCATGACTTTTTTACGCCATGATCATCATCATTATTATATTCCAAAACTGATACTATAGGTTTCTGGCAACCGAAATAGGAAATAAAAAACTTTGATTCGAATCTGTTTAAATATCGTTTAAAGACAGCATCAACTACACTTTTATATTTCGTTGTGCTAAGATTGAAATCATCGAACATCGTTAAATTAAAATCTCCATTTAAGAATTCAATTATTGGTATATTTTTAAGATCTGCAAAGTTGATGTTGAAATCCCCACTCAAAATTAATGGCGAATCATTAAAGTTCTTCCCAGTTTTATCTTGAAATAATGCAAAAGCGTCTTTAGAAAAAATAAATCCCACTAAAAACATTCTGTAAAAAACTAGCCAAGTCTCGATGGAGCTGCTTGTTTATCTCTAAAAAGTAATGAAATCTAGACAAAGTCATGACAAGTCTAAGGTTCCTTACTGCGATTTCTTTATTATTATAGTTAATGTTGTGTGACTTGGCCGTTAAACATTCTTTATACGTTAGTGGGTACAAGTCAATTTTGTTTACACGTTTTCCAAGTGGCAATTTTCCATCGTCAATGGGTAGCGGTTCTGGCGACAGATTGGTGCAATGGTGTCATGGAGCACCTGGTTTTGTACCATTGTGTACTCTTTAACGGCCAAGTCACACAACATTAACTATAATAATAAAGAAATCGCAGTAAGGAACCTTAGACTTGTCATGACTTTGTCTAGATTTCATTACTTTTTAGAGATAAACAAGCAGCTCCATCGAGACTTGGCTAGTTTTTTACAGAATGTTTTTGGTGGGATTTCACTTCTTTTTGTAGAAACATTTAATATGTGTAATGTTCGAGTAGACTAAAGTTAGGCTAGATTAAATTAGAAGATGTGTCCCACTACGCTGGACTTTTGCAATGACAGTCGATTTTTTATGTACCAATAGTAGAAGGGGGTATTACCATATCTCTAATACAGCTAAGACCAGCTGAGGTTTCTTCATTAGATACTTCAGACTTTCGATTTTTGACATCAAATGAAGAGGCCCACCAAGTTAAATATTTTTTGTAAAGGCGGTATGTCGATCTCTAATAGTTTGGTTGGGCTCTTGTGTTTTCTAATCAGGGTCGCTCCAGATCTTCGATTAGCCTAGTTTTTATAGTTTTCCCTTTATGTGGCCATTAAACCCTAACTCTGTACCAAATTTCACCTCTCTGAATTTATGGGAAGTACTAGTTCTATTTTGATGATCATGAGTGAGTGAGTGTCATAAATGCGAAAGTTTGCTTTCGCTTAACTTCGGAGCTAAATGACCTACAGACTTGAAATTTTGGATTTTAAGTATGTGATTATAGCTTACTGGATGACGAAAATTTCTGCGTTCTGGTCTCACTAGAAGGTTCTCAAATAGGAGCCTGAAAATGCGGCGGAATGGTTAAAGTAAAGGATGGTACGGCAGTGTTTGATTCGCGCTCCCCGATAGGGGGGCACTGCCGTGCCCCCCGATAAATTTCATTCAGAAATTCTGGTATTGCGCTTGAAGACATCCGGTGAAATATAAACCGCAACCATAACAATTAGCTGTCCATTTTCAGAGTGGCAACGCAAACTGAATATCTCACCGATATCAAAAACGTTGTTTTTTCTCATCTCAAAAAATACCCAGTGCCAAAAGAAGTTTTCACTTCAGAAATAATATATGAGGGTGAAGACCGAACTCACGATGAGCATCCTGTTCGATTCTTGAGAAGGATACGCTGCCGATCGTGCCTCTGAGCTTCGTAATCTTAACGAAAAAAATAGTACATAAAGGAGCAGAGAGAAGCCGCGCATGCGCTGTATTCCGGTGTTGGTAAGGTGACGACTTTTCGGGTGTCGTAAAACGGATGGTTTTTTCCCACATCAAAAGTGCTTAACGCGCCTAAAAAGTTTTCACTTCAAAAAAAAAAAAAAAAAAAAATGGAGACCCACACGTTCGAGGAAATAAAGTAAATAAAATAGAATTAAAAAAAAAAAAGGTTCCAGAGCGGGGGGAAGAGAAAACACAAGGCGCACGCTTGAGAGCGCAAAAGAAGAACAGAAGGAGCTCGGGTTTAAAGGTGCAAAAGAGAAAAGGATTGCACAGGTGTACAGAATACAAAAAAAAAAAAAAAAAAAAAAAAATGTTCAGGTTCTAGGGGGGGGGGGGGAAAACGAAGTCGCACAGGTTTGAAGGTGCAGAAACAAAGGTGCACAGGTTTGAGAGCTCAAATTAAACAAAATAAAGATGAACATTTTCATACGAGCAAAAAAAAAAAAAAAAAAGCGCACAGGTTCGAGGGCACAAAATAACCGAAGTTGCTCCGGGTTGAGAGAAGTATAAGAAGAAAACAAAGTCACACAAGCTTGAGGGCGCATAGGTTTCAGGGCGCAAAAATAAAAACTAAGGCAAACAGGTTTGAGGACTTAAAAAAAGGCTCTCAGTTTCAAGGGCGAAAAAAAAAAAAAAAAAAGAAAAAAAAAAAAAAGCGAAAGCGAAACAAAAACCGAAAGTGCAGAAGGCGCATCGGCTCACGAGCCGATGGGCCGGCGGAGCAGTCCGCCCCTGGTGTGAGATGAAATCAGTGTATCAGAAAAATTGTTTGTCATTATTATTATTATTCTGGCTTGCGCACATATTTTTGAGGCCTTTTGAAGACATATTTTTTTTAGTGGCGTTAACTTCGGTATACTTTAACATTACTTATATATTAATGCATTTCTCAGTTGATTGACGCAGTGGTTAGGCGCTGACGCAGGCCCTCGTAAACCTTTGGTCGTGGGTTTTGAATTCAAGGTTCAAGTGGTCGGTCGGTGACTTTTCGAGGTGAAGGAAACTTTTGATACCCACGTCACATGAGTACGCAGCATGTTACAGATCCATTGAGCGCTAATTTGGCTTAGGCACTCAAAGTCAAACCATATTAATAGTGCGATTTCACATCGTGGAAAACCAGGTGTCCACCATCTGTTGAGAAAATGAGCTGCTGAATTCCCAGTGCCATTGACATACATTCCTTAATCCATTTCCTCCGTTTCACATAAAATACTGGAAGCCATATCGGCAAGTCCGTCATTCAAACGTTTTCAGGGGAGTGGGGGGGGGGGGATTCAATGCAAATTTTATCGGGGGGAGAAATCTATGCCCTCTTATGCGTAAAAAAAAAAATAAATTTTTCAAACCAGGGGGACAAGGGTGCACACCAAGAAAAAAGGGGTCATACAGCAAACTGCACCATTGGAATATTTTGGGGCGTTGTCTTTGAGGGTATTTCTCTCTTTCTTTGGGGCGTGATTCTCGCTGATCTTGGGGGGGGGATCTTCATGGTATTTGGGGAGTGCGCCCTAATTCTTGGGGAGATGGAACCTCTAAGGGGCAACTGACCCCTTAAATGACGGGACTGCTTATCGAGGGATCGCACTAGGTCTGCATAAGGTTAAGGGATTTGAAGCCACAATGTAAATAAAAAGAAAACAATTATAGATTTACGAAGTTTAACTACTCATATTAAAAGAAAAAATGAAGATTCGTATTTATTTTGAAGATGAAATGAAATAAAGCAATTTAAATAAAAGAAAGGGGGGAAAACAAAAGGGTGGGGAAGTGATTCCTTCAGCGTTTATAAGAACAGTTGAAATGAGAAGTTTTTGAGGACATTTCCCAACACTATCTGGAGTAGATGACGTGACTTTGAACGGTTGATATCTTTTTTCGATAATTTTGATTCGTATCTAATGCCGCGATCAAAACCAAACTGAATAATTTTTCTTATGTTTTTATTCATTTACTTTTTTAATCTGTTTCAGTAATTGAGTGTGAGCACCTGTGGACAAAGTACTTGCTGCTGTATGGATATGTCTAATGATGGATCGCGGTTGTTCTCTTTTGATTATCCTCTTGTCGTTTCTCGGATTGCTTGCTGGAGTAGGTACTTTTGTTTACTTCTTGTTTGGGGCAAATAATATCAACGCATCTATATTTGCTTTGATTTCGGGTAAGTAGCTGAATAAATAAAAGCATGTATGCTTTAAACCAAATTTTGTTTCTACTAATGTTCGCATGAAATATGAAAAAGCGTTTAATAGGACCGAAGTCAAAAATAGTTGGACTGAATCGGATTCTGAAGTCAAAAATAAGAAAAACTGTATACTACTCCAAAAAAAAAAAAAGAAGAAGAAGAAAGAAAGAAGGAAAGAAAAGAAAGGAAAAATCTAATGCCCTCAAAAATCAAATAATGTTGCCAAATGTAGTTGACATTCTCCGTTTAAATGACGAAATTTTGTTTGAACACTTTTCAAATGTACTACCTTTGTGATGCAAGTATTTTGTGTTCTTAGATAATGGAATGACATTTCATACACCAAAAAAATATGAGACTTCCTCCATAGTGTGCTACATGTATGAACTTTTCTATTTTTTTAAACGTTAATACATGTCTGCAAACGTTAGTTAAACCTTTGGGGTTTGAGGTATGGTTTCTTCGTTTAAGGAAACTATTGTTTTTTAATTATTATTTTTCAGCCAACTGACACGGGGACTTCAACAATTCACTGAAAACAGAAGAAAAGAAAAAAAAATGGTGGCCTTAAACGAAGAAACCGTACCTCAACTTCAAAGGGTTAACTTATATTTGAAATTTGAAAACATACATTAACTTTTATCAAAATAAAAAACTCATACATGTTTTAAACGTGGTTAGCTCGTAACTTCTGCAAACTTCAGTTGAGAATTTCATAATAACGTTTATAATAACAAAATTTTTTCTAAATACTTATTTCTCTTATTTCAATACCCTCGTCTTTTTTATTTAGCATTGCAATATGTTTCAGAGTTTTTGTAAGATAAATAAATAATTTAACATAATTAATCTTTTATGAATTCAGAGGGTCGTAAAAGAAAGGTCTTTTAAGGAAATAAGTTAATATCGACTTTTATGGAAATTGAAGCCCTGCAGAACGCTACAGGCCCGGGTTCTATTCCCGGGTTGAGCATGGTTGACTCTGCCGTTCATCCCTTCAGCGGGTCCATAGAATGAGTACAAAACGTACTTGGGATCCAAATACTGGGGATTCTGCGTTAGACTGACCACCTAACCAAAACATCTGCCCTGTGCCCCACATCACCTGGTCAGGAACACTGAGTTGGACACCAGGAGGCTTTGGCCCTCAAGGGCTGTCGTGCAACAGGTTTTTTTTTTTTATGTAACTTAAAAGTTCGTGAACAAAAAAAAAAAAAAGAGTCGCTTATTTTACTACATAAAAGATCAAAAAGTATGGAAATATTTTCCTGGGCCTAAGTAATACTAGATTAACCTCCCGTAACCTCCCATCGGAGTACCCTTTCATGGTTAAGATTTAAAATTAATTTCTATAATTGTTGGAGATAGAGGAAGGAATACGCTTATGGTGTCGGAGAGCGTGGTCAACATTTTCAAAATTTAAAATAAAATCATATTTTCAAAGTTTTATTTAACAAGATTGAAAGTGAGAGATAACGTTTATAAATTATTACGATCTTTTTTAAATTTTCGTTACTAAGTTTTATTTTATCAAAATGTGAAAAAAGCTCGTAGCATGTAGCACACTGAGTGATTTTAGATAAACTTGTTTTGATGATACTGAAAGCGCGCGATAACTCTAAAATACCTGCTGATAAATGCCCCTTTTTTTTGGTTGACAGAATGAATATTTATAGAATGCTAGCTGCGTTGCCCGGTATCACACGGTTTACCTCGAAAATAAGAGTTGTGTCAAGCGACCCACGTTCAGCAATAAAGCTTGAATAAAAGGGGGCGAAATGTAAAATTTCGCGTCACCGTTCAGAAAAGTAATTTTATAAATCAAAATTAAAATTAATTTCTCTTTGGATTTTTTTTAAGCTCTAAACATGCAGTCATTGTTATTAATAGGCGTTAGCTTGCCGTTTCATGGATTTTCTGGCCAAAACATTTATAGGAGCTGCAATCACTTTTTTTCTTTTTCTCTTTTCATTTTTTTTTTAATTTTTTTTTTTACGATGTCATAAAAAATTCTTGAACCTGTGAAATATTATGTTGCAAACAGCATATTTATTCGGCACTTTATCGCTTATCTATGAATTTTTAAAATGTGTCAAGGACTTTTCGGAGACCTTGTCCTTTTCGTGACAAAATGAGAAATACTACCTTCTGAGTACAGGGTGATTCTAAATTGTTTCTGCAAATTAAGAGTAGTGATACTACCTATCCAGACGATCATTAATTTCCTAGGAACATAGAGTCGCTTTCCGTTCTGAGAGGCAGAAGAGAGGAAAGTAGAAACGGATCCTTCGAGGTGAAGCCATTCAGGTGATCATCTCTGACGTCATTTTGTACCTGCCTACGTAGCATCAAGAGTTTACCATATGTAAATCTCCACTGAGAAGAAGCAGCATTATGCAATCTTCGAGAGGGTGCTCCTGTCGTTCCATCACCGGTGTCACCTGAGCAACGACAAGCGTGGTTGGCATTTTCAGCACTTACTAGTAGTTTCTCACTAAGTAATAAATCTGATTGTGCAACTTTTGGTATTGTTCGTTTGCTTTCCCAACATTGTTGTAGGTTAAAATTGGGATTTGATATATTCCTCTTTTATGCTATGCAATGCGATCCAACGTTCCTATGTATTTTTTGGTCGTCTGTATAGGTACTATCACCCCACTTAATTTGGAATTGGCAATTTATTTGGGTTAGAAATTGGCTTACTGGTAGGAAGCAAAGAGTAGTTGCGAGGGGAAATCATTCTAATTGGAGTGATGTTTTAAGTGGGGTTCCTCAGGGATCAGTTTTAGGGCCTCTTTTGTTTATTATATTTATGAATGACATCAATGAAAATATTTCTGGAAGCATGAATTGTTTTGCTGACGATGTAAAAGTTATGGGGATTGTCGAAAATGAAGAACAAGTAAAGCAGCTGCAAGAGGATTTAGATCATATTACTAAGTGGGCAGATAAATGGGGTATGGCAGTTAATGTAGGGAAATGTCAAGTGCTACACTTAGGTCATGGAAATAAGCGTATGAGATATCGTTTACAGGGCTCAGTGATAAATCAGGCAGAAAATGTTATGGATCTGGGTGTCTTTATAAATCAGGACTTCAAGTTTAGTCAACAGTGCAGTATTGCTAGTAACAAAGCCAACAAAATGCTTGGGTTCATCAATAGATCTATTTCAAACAAATCTAAGAAAGTTCTTCTGCCTTTATATAGGAGTTTAGTAAGACCTCATTTGGAGTATGCTGTTCAGTTTTGGTCGCCTTATCTGAAGAAAGATATTTTTGTATTGGAAAGGGTTCAAAGAAGGGTAACTAAATTAGTAAGGGGACTCTCAGATTTAGACTATGATACCAGACTTAATAGGCTTAATATGTATAGCCTGGAGCAAAGGAGAGTC
Organism: Uloborus diversus; assembly: GCF_026930045.1. Taxonomy (NCBI): domain Eukaryota; kingdom Metazoa; phylum Arthropoda; class Arachnida; order Araneae; family Uloboridae; genus Uloborus; species Uloborus diversus. The sequence continues at coordinate 128,440,107 of NC_072740.1, forward strand.
AGAGGGGACATGATTCAATTATTTAAATTTATCAAAGTGAAAGATGTAAATGGATTAAATTTTTGCGGGGAAAGCAGGACAAGGGGTCATTGTTTTAAGCTATTTAAATCTCAGGCTAACTTGGAAATCAGGAAAAACTACTACTTTAGCAGGGTCGTGGGCACTTGGAATAGCTTACCGGAAGAGGCGGTAATGAGCAAGGGAGTGGATAGCTTTAAGAGGGCCATTGATCTTCATTGGGGACTAATTAATTGACTAGGACCAGCCTAGCTGGGCCCAAAGCCTGTTGCTGGTCGTCACATTTGTATTTGTAAAAACAATTTTGAATCACCCTGTATACAACATCCTAATAAAGCACATATGGAGTAGGAAGAGACATTTATACAGTTAACTTCAAGGTTATGTAGACTCAATATCATAGGAGGGCTAGGAAGCGATTAATAAATTGGCAGCGTTGCGCACAGATCAAGTTTTACTAGACCATGTTTCATTAGTGCCTGGTTAGTACAGTTAAAAGTCACAGCTATATTGTACTACATTTAAAGCTAAGTTCATTGAGACAACAAGGGTTTTGTATGTACTCACATTGTAGATAGAAAATTGCTCAAGTTAAGTCGCAATTATTAGGATTAGTATTGAAATTAGTGAAAGAATGACGCTGTAAAAATTACTTATCAATGCAAGAAAAAAGGAAAATTAGTGGTAATTTTCCTAGGGATAATTAGTTGTAAATGACCACTGTATGTGAGTAACATTTTCAAACTAAAATGGCGATTGGAGAACAGAACAAAAAAAAATATACTCTGAGACTGGTTGTACCATATGCACAAAATCAGAAAAAGGACTGCGCCTACTTACCTCTGTAGTCAGCGTGCCCCGATCTCCGTTTCCTAATAAGGCTCTCGCGTTTCTTTTGTTGGAAATTAAGCCTTTGAGCAGAAATTAAAATGGAGCAAGTTCAATCATTGGCTTAGTAAAAGCTGACCCAAAGACCCCAAGTCACGTAACTCAACAACGACGAATGGTTGGCAAGTTTTGCGTGAAACAAGCGAAAGAAACCTGATTTCTTCCAATGCTTTGCTTTGAAATCCATCACGTGACTTGGGATCTTGGTTTCTTGAATGAAAGTCTTCACTCCCTCCATTTTATCTCTTCTCAATGAATTAAACCCTACTTAGTGTCACATGCTGTAAATATATTTTAGGATTGCATATTTCTATATTTTGCCTCGTGCACATTTTCACAAGCATACGCTGAATATTGGCTCGGATTATGCATTTGCTTTAGTCTGAACGCAATTTCTCACCGCATGTGCCAAGTCTGAACGCAATTTCTCACCGCATGTGCCAAGAATGTCTCAGACCACTCCGGTGCGTTAAGTTAAATAGCACAGAATCGTTCGCTTCGAATGTTTTTACTAATGTGCACATGGTTTTACATGATTTACTTATTTCAAAGAATCAAAGAAAGTTTTTTGGTCTTTCAAAGTTTTATTTTCAACAGACGTATCTGTTTTATTTTCAGGTGTTATTGCCCTTGCCGCACTTCATATTCACTTACTGTACTACATCAGACGTTTATATGACTGGTATAGTCCTAAAGAGTTGAAAGGGATCGTGATTTTTGGTTTGATAATATTCATCTTATCTGCAGCTGTTTTTGGAGCGTATATAGCTCTCGCAATTGAAAAAGAGCAAAGTGAGTTTCTTAAGAAATCTGTTTTTAAAGATAAGATGCATCACTATTTTTCAAAAACAAAATGCACACTGGTTTTCTGTAATGAACATGTAGAGGAAATTGATGTACATTGATACGAATTTTGGCAAACGATTACTAATTACTTACCATATTCGATAATTTATGACGATTCTAGTCTACTACAATAGTTTCTCTATCCAACAGTGGCGTAGCCAGGATTCTGATTCGGGGGGGGGGGGGGGGGGGGCCAGGCGATTTTATCAATGTACTACTAAATTAACTATTTTTCGTTAAATCGCGAATTACGTTATTAAAAATAGATTTCATCATGCATTATGTGCATTATAAATTATTACTAATAATTCATTAAAAATCAATAAAAAATAATTGCACCCATATTTGTGGTGCTGGATATTTTCGATGATAAATAACATCAAGATTAATTCACCAGTAATATGCTAAAAAATGCAAATGCTTTTAATTTGTAATCAAAATAATGAAATGTATTTACCATAATGTTAATTAGCTGTTTAAAAGTACATAAAAATTATCTTGTATTAAAAATTTAGTCGTCTTTTATTTTTTAAAAATTCTTCCGCTATTTCTTCATCTGAAATTTTGAGTTCTCTGTGTACTGACATCAGGGCAAGTCTATTTAGACGTTCTTCGCCAGTAGTGCTCCTTAGATAGGTTTTTACTCTTTTAAGGGTCAAAAATGTCCTTTCTACTGCTGCCGTAGAGACGGGAAGAGTGGGCAGTATTAAAAGAAGAATATGGACGTTTGGGAAAACTGTTTTCTCACAGTGTGCTAGTGCCTCCACCAGGACTGTGAAGTCGGAGTCGGACTGATTTTGGGGTAAAGGAGTCGGAGTCGTTAGAAAACATGCCGACTCCGACTCCGAGCTTCTTTTTATCTTTCCTTTTCACTGACTCTCCTTGCATTTTTTAAAAACTGACTACCAATTGGTTCGATTACATGTATAAAAAGATACCAATGAGAAAATAACTGCCATTATGGCAATCAGCTAGCTTGAATGCTTATCGCATTCGTCGTTGCTTTAAAACTCTATTTAGCGAGTGAAGCGATTTTTACTGCAATTTAAAATATTTCGCCAAATAAAAAAACAAAAAAAAAAAAACAAAAAAAAGGTCATCAAATAATATGTTTCAAACGTAAAAATAAAATGGTTTGACAACCTGAATCAAAATGACATATTTCGAAACTGATTTAAAAACGCTTGTAACTTTTTTCCTTTGAAGATAGAAGCTAATTTTTTCGACCATGGGTCGAGATATTTCTGGAGTAAAAAACGTCGCTTATTTCAATGGTGTCAAAGAAAACTGTGGGACAATTCCTTCACTTTTTATTGATAGATTTAATGAAGAAAGTAGTGCCTAAATTTCAGCTTAGCCTAAAAAAGTTCGAGCTAAAAACACAAATTGCTCCCGTCGTAATGAAATTAGAGCATAGAAACAAATTGCTTAGAACGCGGAAAATTCTACCCTTTTCAACGATATATAATATTAATATATGCAAGTAATTTTTCACCCCCTTTAATAGCCAATAATAAGCAATTTACGTGAAATTTGAGCCTACATTGGTATAAAAAAAGAACTATTTATCTGGGGTTTTTTTTTTCGAATTATAGCCTATGTTACTCAGTAAGAAAGTACCTTTCATACAGAGAAAGAATTTTTCAAATTGGTGCAGTGGTTCCGGAGATTACCTCGAACATATAAACACACAAAAATCCGTCCTTTCTCTTTATAATATTAGTAAAGATAATTTAAAATATAGTCGCGAAAATTTTCAGAATTAAAATATTTATATTTTTTATAAACTCTGAAATTAATTTTGAGTCTCATCTATCAGATGGGTGTAGCCCGGGGCAAACCACCCCCTCTCAAGAACTTGGATTTAGAAAAAAGCTTTTTTCCTCTCAAGTTACAGCTTTCAAAAATTTAAAGTACACGATTTGATCAATATCTATCTGTTAAACATTAAAGGGGGGAAAAAATTACAGATAATCCTTTTCAAATTTTTTAAAAGGGATTTTTAAGTTATCTCACTTTTTAACTCGTAACTATTTTAAAATTTGATTTTAAAATTGAATTTCCAACGTTGTATGCGTCTTGGGTTTACAATAAAAAACAAAATTCGAAATTTTCATAAAAAGGAATTAATATTTCCATCTCTGTTAAGAGGTTTTCCCCCTTTCCCTTAAAGGAGAGAGGGAGTTGAAAAAAATACAATTTAAATAATACAATTTAAATAAAAATACAATTATTTGAACTGTCGTATGGTTTGTAAAAAAAAAAAAAATCTATTTGTTTTTAAATCTGAAAGGTAATTCAATCATTGAAGAGTAAAGCTAACTAGAATTATTTGCTAAACCTAATTTTCATTTTTGGTACGTTAAACTATTGTATGGCTTCACATCTGCCAGAAAATAAATTTTGTGTCAATCAACCAATTTTTTTTACTTCTTTTTTTTTTTTAAATTTATATAAATTTCGAATAATGCTGTATCGGCAGTAGCAAAATTCGTTACTTGTTAAAACGATACTTAAAAAAAAAAAGTCATTTCGTCGACTATTTGCAAATAAGGAGTACAAAAATTGGGAACTTAGAGGGACAAAACCAAACTCTCATTCTTAAGAATGAAATATCATAAAATAATTAAATTCAAAATAAATAAATAAAAAGCTTAATAATTATAAACAGTCGTTTTTTTTTTTAAATTAAAGAATCTCTTTCCTTATCCTCAAGCATAAGTACAAAATGTTTTATTCGTGACAATCTTGATGGGATATGCATTTTTCAATGTAAAAGTAGCTAAAACAATAAATCTCCTCTCGAAATTTAACATATGATTTTTTCTTGAAACCAAATCCCCCCTACCCCCTTCTCTTTTAAGAATAACAGCAATGAAATATGAAATAAAAAGTTAGCAGTTCATAAAATATTGCAGGATAATTTACCTCATTTATTTGTAGAATCCATCAAAAATTTCTCTTTGTACACTCTTCCTTCTGAACTGAAAGAGAACTTTAACGTACAGCGGAATCGAAAAATAAAACTTGTGTATGGGTAGAGAACTGAAAACGGACTGATTCTTATCCCACTGCATCCAAATAAATTTCTCCCTTCCGTTATTGTAAAGTGATTTAACTAATGTTTTCTGAAAAACGATCCCTCTCCACTGGATACTTTTTGTAGATGCTTCAGGAAAAAAAGACCGAGCACCGAGCCAAGAAGGAACAATTTGGAAGTTGTATTAGGCATCAATCTTCAAGGGAAAGTGTCAATGGATTTCTGTGACAAGTTGTTGTCGATTTGGGTAATTTGCGCTTTCATACGAGCCGAAAGCACTTCCGTGGCAGGGGCAGGGTCCGTATTGTGGTCTGGTGATTAGTGCAATCTGTTTAGTATTGTCCAGCTCGAGGACAGTGCGGGTGGCGCAGACTATTTATCTGACAGATAACTGGGCAGTAAAACTGGGCCATTATCAATTTAGACGCCGTCATTCCTGGAGAATACATTGCATAAAGGGCCCCGTTGTTTACAATAGAAGACTGAAGAATCCGCTTTAGGGGGCCCTTCTTCACTCGACTGGTAGTACACCAGACCAGACCGGTTAAGTAAAACTGGGCCATTATCAATTTAGACGCCGTCATTCCTGGAGAATACATTGCATAAAGGGCCCCGTTGTTTACAATAGAAGACTGAAGAATCCGCTTTAGGGGGCCCTTCTTCACTCGACTGGTAGTACACCAGACCAGACCGGTTAAGAATCCCCATCATTAGACACGGGGGGGGGGGTCAACGAGACTTTAGGTGGGAATAATTGCCTCCTCTCTCCTTGACTTACAGAAACATACTGTACTTTGTTCGTGTTTGGTACTAGTTTTTTTTTTTTTTTTTTGCATCCTCCCCCCCCCCCCCGTCTACACCACTGCTGTCATACAACCAATTTTTTTTAAACCAACTTTTTCGCCACGAAAAAGTTGCTTAAAAAAATCATTTTTGCATGAAATATTACTATGTCGAAAACGAAAACTTCGGGGGGGGGGGCCCGGTGAGCCCCCCCCTGGCTACGCCACTGCTATCCAATGCCATAGATCTTAAAATAGAATAGATGTGCCTTCTCCCCACTTTTCTCCTCAGAGCGCGCGTCAACATCCCCCATTGGACCTCACGTGATCAAGGGACACCTCTCACAAGAAACTGTTTCCCCTATCGAAGAGAATCACTTTGCGCCGCGATCATTTGCACAATTAAGGGAAATTAAAGCATTTAACCCATGGGTTAATTGGTTTAAGCATGGGTTAAACTTCCCTTTAAGCATGGGTTAAATTAAAGCATTTAACCCATTATTAAAGAAAAAGGGAACGCTCTGTCCCTCACGTAACACCTCATATTTTTCACTAAAAGTAATAATTAAAAAAGGTAACAATTTTTTTTTCATTAAGAAATCGCAAATGTATTTGTTGTACTTTTGCAAAAAATGTCCTTTGTTACTTTTTAAGTTACTACTTTTTAATGAAATGCGGGACAAAATGACAGCTTTTTCATGGAATGGTCCATTAGATATTTTCCCAATTAAGCCTTTTGAAGCAGGCGCACAATCAATTTAAACCTTTTTTCAAGTGCTTTAAATACTGAGCAGAAATAGACGTCTTCAAAAATCTTAAACAAAAATTGACCTTGTAAATTTTCTTTTATTTCAATCAAATTTTTCAAATACAGATAAATGGTTTCAATGCTTGCTTTTTCCCACAACTTTTGAAGCCAGTGCAACAATTTAACATAAAACCCTATCTAAAACCATAAACCAATTAGAAATACAAATGTAAATAGTATCGAATATTAATTAACTCAATTAAATAATATTCTAAGATTCGCATGCGTTTTGCACCAACACTCTATTAGCCAAACAAATAACTTTGGTTTGTTCCTGATTTTTAAGCAACTTCAGTATTTTTTTTTTTTTTTAAGTACTCAGAAAATAAATTCATTTGCAATTATAAACTGCATAAATGGTCATTTGACTTCCGCCCCCTCCCCAATTTTTTTTTTTTTTTTCGTCCTACAGGATATGATAATTTTGACAGTTTAAACTCGAGGGTGAAGAAAACTAGTGATTATTGTCCCTCAACAATATTAATTTTGTCACTTTCCTACTTATTGGTCTTTGTGAATTATTTTCATTGTTTGAATTGACTGCGCGATACATTCTAATGCTTCAATATTTAGTAACGATTAATTTTATAAACTTGTTAACGAGAAAATCTGCTGCTTCTGTTTCCAACATATGCTTATTTAAACTTAGAAAAACGGAATTAGAAATTTTTCTCATAACTCTTGTGGCTTCATGAGTAACATTATATTTTTGTGTTTTACTCCCAAAACTTTTTCACATTCTCGCTCAGTTGTTCTTCACAAATGTACATATTTCAATGGTTGCAATCTTGCAATAAGTTATCATACTTGAATGTGTCTCAAAATTCTTAAATTTTATTATGCCTATTTTTGGTTTATTGTAGTTAAGACTGCGTTGCAGTCGTCGCAGTTCACAACAGAGTGCACTTACCGGACAAAAAATCCAGCGTAGTCAGAAACATCATGAATATACTGCGTCATGTTAATTGAGATGATTTCTGAATTTTCCAAATCGTCGTCAAAGGAATCGGAAGAAAAGGCTTTCTTTCAAAGCATTTTTGTTACGCTTCAAATTTAATCTTAGCATTTGAAGGTTGTCAAAATCAGCGCAATTTAAAGAACTGAACTCCTTAAATTTCCGTATGAATGAATAATCTTTTTTTCGCACTTCGAAATTGTCCGACGATTATTGTTGAATCCCCCCTCACAACCTGATCGCACTAAAAAAAGTTTCAAGGTGATCCTGAGTAAGCTTATAAGTCATTACGCAGTTTAGAAACGGAATTCGGGCACCTACATACTTTTCATATGTTCCCAGCACACTTTTCATAGAAATTAGGAAACTTAAAAATCCAGTTTTTCGAGGACATACTATAACTAATTTTCCATCGCCTGTTTTTAGTGGTTTAATATAATGCTCGGCATCTACAATAAATTGCTTAAAATATTCTTAATTTCGACTCTGCAGGGGACTTTTTTTGCCTTCAGCAGAAAGAAAGATTTCTGTTACTCAGAAAGTCCACTATGTCTTTATTTTTTAATAAAATTGGCACTAGCATCGCATTCATCAAGCCCTCTTTCGCTAGAAAATCTCAGATTCACACATATAGAGATTTCTCCCATAAGTATAATGAAAATCTTCACACAGTCCTAGACTTTTAACGACGCTTCGCATTGTTATATCACTGCTGCCCGAGAAGAGGGATACACGATGTCCCTTGATCACGTGATTCTCGGCAGAATCATGATGACCCCACTTTCTCCGGGCGAAATACGCTGCGCTGTAGGAGAAAGGCCTATCTATCCCTTTTAAAGATCTATGTCCAATGCTTTCCAAATCAAGCCAGAAATTTTGAGAGCAAGACAACAGGTTTTATAAAACTATGTGAAAGGATTCAAGGTGCCCCATAGCATTTTTAAACCTTGAGTTACTTTATAGCCACAAACAATACTTAAAATAAATAATCGTAATACTGCGCATCGTCCATAAAAGCCTTCGCTTGAATGAAAACTCTCCAAAGGTCCTAAAGCTTGTCAGATCATGGTAACTTTTCTGTTTTGAAATATTTTACTATACGATAAAATATTTCTGTCTTGAAAGAGCGTATATAAGAATTTATTTCGGGAAAGACCAAAGCCGACATTATGAGAACTTTCCAAATTTAAGTTTAAAAATATTAAAATCCTTTTTCATCATGAGCAATTTTTACTTTACTTCGGGCGAGGATCAGACCTTTTTGACTCCCCCTTAAAAGCTCACTTGTTGCCTAGAAGAGTAGGAACAATTTTAGCTGTTGTTTAATAAATGCTCATGATGTACTTTGCATTGCATTGCTTGAATCCTGTGACGGAAAAAGAAATCCCTATACCAAGAAAAATGTATTATAGACTAATGGGGGGGGGGGATTTAGACGGTGTATTTTTCTAGTTTTCATGTTTAGTTGATTAAATATTCAAGACCACAGGTTAATTTAAGCTCAAGAAAATGCATTTCAAATGTGAACTACTGTTACATTAACAGCCGGTGTAACATCCACAATTTTGAATGCAAACCTGCAAGCGTGCATGCATTTGTCGTGCTGGTGCCGAATGTCAATTTGTGATATGGAGTTCTGTGCTTGTTGAACTCGTTATGTCAATACTGGAACGGTCAGTGCTGGCTGTGGATGATGCTGGAGTTGTCGTCCAAAGAGTCCCCTACGTGCTCAATTGGAGACAGATCTGGTGATCTCGCAAGCTAAGGTAACATGTCAACACTCTGTAGAACACGTTACGTTACTACAGAGGTGTGAGAGCGATCGTTATCCTGATGAAAAATTCCCTCTTGAGTGCTGTTCATGAATGGAAATACTACAGGATGAAGTATGACGTACGAATTTGCTACCAGTGCGTTTACAACCACGAGAGTGCTCATAGGAAATTGCTCCTCAGGCCATGACTCCAGGTGTAGGCCCAGTTAGTCGAGGCCACAGACAATTTGGTTGCATGTGTAGGTGTTCCCCTGGCCTAACCAACAATCGGCAATCACTGGCACTGAGGCAGAATCTGCTTTCATCAGAGGGACAACGGATCTCCATTCCGTCTTCCAATGAGTTCTGGTTTGACACCAATGGCATCGCAAACGGCAATGTCTTGGCGTTAGTGGAACACATGCTACAGGACAACTGGCTTAGAGCTGCCCGTGAAGTAATCGATTTCTTTCAGTTCGTTGTGTCTCTGTGGTACCAACTGCAGTTTGAATTTCTGCCATAGACGAAGTACGTTGCGCCACAGCCAAATACCGAATACGGCGGTCTACCCTCCCAGTATTGACAAGCGACATGAAACTTTTCCGCACTATTACTTAGCGTTTATTTGATTTTAGATTTTTTTTTCACTCCACGACCCTGTTTTAGAGAGACTAACAAGACAAAGTGGCTCAAGGTACAAGCTTGCTCAAGGTACACCACCTTCTCAAAATAAATGTCTCTCAAACGTTTATTGGCGTTTGAGGAAAGAATTACACTGTGTGACATGATTTTTCTAACATGAGTACTATCACGTGTATTGAGTTCCTTCTTTATTTGTAACCAAAATTGCCAAATGATATGGGTGTCCAACTCGTCACGTTTTTTTGTTATAAATTCTATAACATTTTCATGCACCCTCGCTTATAGTGTCATAAAAAGAATTTAATTCCATACATATTTCAATAATTAGAAAAATAAAACAGCCTATTAGTATATACTAGGCAAATTGTCATCTGAAACAGTTATTGTTTAATAGAATATTTTATTTGAATTAGAAATATGTGCTGTAAGTTTTTGAAGTGGCAACATTTATTTTTTTAATTTACCTCTTATTCCGCAAGAAAATGATTTTTCCACCCTTACATATAAAAATTGGTTTGACGAAACATTTTGTCAAACCTATGGATAAAAATGGCAAAGAATTTTCGCAATTGAAAAGTATTTTCTCCAAATTGAGTGATGCTAAATTAAAAGAAGGCATTTTTGGCGGTTCACAAATAAGAACGCTTATGAAAGAACAATGGGGGGCCTTGATGAAAATCTCACCCAAAATGAACTGGCGGTTTGTTTGTCTCTAAAGGAGGTAACTGGAGAATTTTTAGTCAGTCATTAAGCTAAAAATTCCAAAATTTTAGTGAAAAACTTGTTGCAAAAATATGAAACGATGGAGTGCAAAATGTCGTTTACATTTCTTGCATTCTCAATTCGATTCTTTTCCTTTTAATCTTGCAATGATGAGTGATGAGCAAGGTGAACGCTTTATTCAAGATATTAAACGAATAGAACAACGTTACCAAGGGAAATGAAATGGAAAAATGTTGGGAAATTACTGTTGGTTTCAAATTCAAGAGTATTTCACTATTCACACAAGAGGAAAAGTTAAATTTTCATCATCTTCATTTATAGCATGTGGCTTATTTTTCTACTCAGTGATAAAACCTGTGCTATTTCTCCTCACAATGTATATGGCATTAAGATTCAAAATTTAAGTAGATAAACATGTTTAGACCACATTTTAAAATTTCGATTTTTAGCTACTTATGGAAATTAAAATTTTCAAAACTTTAAAATGGTACGTGTTACAAGAATTTATTTTATATATTCATGTTCAGTAAGCCCAATTTGACCTAAATCAGGTGCTTTTCTCAAAGTTATAGAAAAAAAGTAAAATTTTGTCACACAGTGTTAATATCATATATATTATTTCTCAAAAATGTTCTTTTTTAATGGAAGCACCAAAGCTTTTTCAATACTTTGCCAAGCATAACAAGAAAGGCATCATTTCAAAGATTTTTTTCCTCCACTTTCGGCAAAAAAAAAAGACAATTCACAATTTGGTTGCTTTGAGAAAAAAAAAGATTTTTTTTTATCACGCATTGCTTCAATACATAGCTCTCGAAATGGAGTCCCATTGCTTTAGTTGGTTAGAGCGTCGTGCTAATGATGCGAGTGTCGTGATCATGATTTCAAATCCTCAAGGGAAAAAAGAATAGTTTTATTGAATTATTTTCTTCAGCAGAAATCTGACCCTAATTTCAATGAAAATAAAACAGTTTTCTGGGGGGTGGGATTCTAGACCACAGTTGTGTTGTTACATTAAAATCAGAAAGAAATGAAAAAAAAAACGTTTATTTTGAAATGATGAATCGCAGTATCGTACATATTATTTCCAGTGGTTATTTCCTTAATACTTCATCAAACTTCAAAAGTAAGATATCTTTTTTTTTTTTTTTTCATCTCTACTAACGAAAAATAAACGAACAAGCATTCAAAAATTTCTTTAAAAACTGGGTTTTTTAATTCCTTTTGTAGAGAGCAAATGCTTTTTCTCACCAGACAGCTAGTTTCTCTTTTTTTTTTTTTTTTTGAAGTAATTGCTTCTCTTGGCAAAATGAATTGTTTTTCCGTTAATGATTACTATTTTTTATTATAGTCCCCTTTGCCTTTATCACACATTTAGAAATAAATTTCTTTGTTGCCCCACTTATAAGCTATATTTTAGTTACTCTCTAATTTAATCCGTGATGAATTATTTTTAGAAGTAAAAAAACTTTACAGAAGAATATTTTATTTATCGAAATATTAATTGCTCTAAACATTGTTATAATGGTGAACAAAAAATAAATTTTATGGAGAATCACCCACCTAGAGTATACAACGTTTAAAAAGCAACTTCTAGTTTAATCGAGTAGCTTTTGTTGATTTAGAAAGTACATATGTGATTTGTTGGGGAGTACGTCGTCCGCCAATTGTCCGCGTTTGTACTTTCATGTCCCAAAATTATTGACCAAATCTTGCCAGGCTTCATTTGACTTTGATTTTTCTGTCTGTAGCTCGTGGGAATTATTTATGGTCTGTCACCATAGATATTAAATTTTGCAAAAAAAAAAAAAAAAAAACCTCGCCTTTTTACAATAGCGAAAATCGTTAAGAGTAAAGTAAGAGCCTCCGTGGCTCTGTGGTAGAAGCTTTGCTTTGTATGCTGGAGGTAAAGGGAAGAGTTTAATCCAGTCCGGTGCCGGTTCGCCGGACGAGGTTGTTGAAGTTGAGAATCTTTGTGTTATAGTACACTGACCTCAAAAAGTTTAGGTACAACCGGTTTTTTGCGTCTAATTTGCAAATGAATGAATGTAGAAACAAAAAATTTGGAGGATATATGCATTAAATAGGTTTTTATTAAATGCATCATAGAAGTTTGTATAAGTGTATTCCAAAAACGATTTATAGCAAAAAAAATAAGCAATATTTGCTTAAAAGTCCATTCTTGAAGAAAGCAGAACATCACAGTGTTTGTAGTAACATGTCATAGAAACAATACAAAAATGGGTTCTAATAAGGAATGTCTCGCCCCCTAACTTGAATGCATTGGCGACATGGATTTTCCGTGATGTTTATTAAGTTTTCGGACACTGGAATATGAAACGAAGACCAGACACAAGCATTGTTCCAGCTCATGTAACGACCTTGGAGAAGGATTTAAAGCCGCAACCTGTCTTCCAAGACAGTTTCAAAGATGTTCTATCGGAGTCAGGTCCGGAAATCGAGCTGACTGTTCCATTCGTTCCAAACCGTGATCCTTAAGATACTGCTCAACAATCCGAGCTCGGTGAAGTCGTGCGTTACCATCCATCAGAATTCAGTTATTACCAATAGCATCAGCATATGGGCGTACAAATGGATCAAGGATCTCACCCCGATATCTCAGACCAGTCAGAGTTCTTCCCTGGAACACATGCAGGTCAGTGTGACCGCCGAGTGAGATCCCTGCCCAAACCATGATTCTACCACTTCTATAACTGTGTCTTTCAACAGTGTTGCATTGACGGTATCTGGTGCGCTGCTTCTTCCAGCTCAGTAGATGCCCTGAATTACTCTCTAACGTAAATCTAGATTCGTCTGTGAACAGCACAGAAGCTCATTGCTGCTGGGTCCAGGAAACATGTTCTCTTGCCCAGCATAAGCGGATCCTTCGCTGTGGTCCATTGAAGGGAACACACACAACTGGTCGTCTTGCATAGAGACCTGCATTGTGAAGACGATTTCGCATAGTAGTAACAGAGATTTTTCTTCCTGATGCAACAAAGTGGTCTGCAACGAGCTGCGGCATAGTAGTCCTTCCTTCGGACCGAAAGAACTAGAAAACGGTCTTCTGCAGGTGTTGTAGCCCGTGGCCGGCCTGTAACAGGTCTTCTGGACACAGTATGTTTGAATTGCATTCGATTCCAAAGTCGCTGCACAATACTACGAGGCATATTCAAACGTCTTGCAGCATTAGCTTGTTACAATCCCATTTCCATCCATCCAGTTGCTCGCCACTTTAATGAATTAGGTAAACGACGTCTCTGAGACATTTTCTAAATTCTATTGACTATGGTCACCGCAACTGCCAACAACAGTTGAAAATCAACACAACTTACACACAAAATTACGAAAGCTTGATATTTGCAAATTTTTTTCTCACTCATAAAGCTAAGTTCTTTTCTATAGAATAAAAGTGGTTGCGATCATTTTTTTTATAAATGGATTTAAAGTTCGTTATTATCATTCATGCAAAATATGCATTTTATTGTTACTGCCATTTTTTTATGGTGAGCTTCGAAAAACATGTTGTACCTTAACTTTTTGAGGCCAGTGTATGTGTGAAATGCCATCCAGCTTGATGCTAATACTTTTCGCCTGTTAATGTCTTTTCAGCTTACGTATTGGAAGGTTGGAGTTATTATCCAGCTGCTACGTGTGCTGCTCATACTCTTCTATGGTCTTTTGTTCTATTTATTTCTGCATTGGTTTTTAGAAAAAGAATGTTGCAGTACCCCCCTTTACTTGAAGACGACAAAACAAATCGACGTTATTCATGAACATTTTAAGCACATCTTGTATATATCAACGTTGATAAAAAAAAAAGTTTAAAAAAGTTTTGACTTATGTATTATTGTCTCATTTATTATGAAAAAATATCAAAGTAAAATTATCAGTTTTCTATAGTCACTAAACGTTGATGTCGAGTCTTTATTTTTCATCTAATATTTTCCTTTATTCATTTCCATTTCTGTACATAGATGAGTAGACTTAGACATAGTTTAGTACATAGTTTAGAAGTGCAAAGCTTTTACACTGCAATATGCTTTGCACTTCTTAAATAGTAAAAAAATTCTTGAACTTTTTCATCATAAATAAATGAAGAAATACTTATTGAATATCAGAATCATTTCACTCTGGTTGAACTCCTACTTGTCCAGTAAGAAGTCATCATTAAATCACGCAAAAATATATAAATAAATAAATAAGTAAAATAAAATGAAAATTTTTTTTTTTCAATGGGTTCAATAATACATCAGTAGTGAAATTGAAGGCATTCAAAATGTGTAGATCAACGTTTTCTAAACATTCTTCCAGTGTTTTCGTTTTTGGTATGGCGTTATTTAAAACCATTAAAATGATAATAAAGTCTACGTCTTAGTTGTTTACATAATGCCTGAGTAGAGTCTATTGTATTTTCTTTAAATTAAATTTAGTGCTATCAACATTCAAGCAAAAAGATTTAAGGGTACCGTAAACCAAGGCCACTTGAGCCTCCAGGCGCTATTTGAAACACGGAGATAAATGTGGTTAAAATCCGTCCTGGTCCTATAAAACTCAATGACTTAGTTGACCTTCTCCCTGACAGGTAGCAGTACAAGGCAGAACCTGGTGCATAAATCAAAGTTTCTGCTATTCCCACCTTTTTCTGATTGAGGTTATGATTGCAAGTTGTTTAAACAGTTGTTTTTAGTGTCTGCAAACCTCCACATGTAAGTTCATGGAAACATCTGATATCATCAAGGTAAAGATACTTTTCTGTTTGCATACTATTTCTTAATAAAATAACAGTGTTTAAAAGTATATAGCTAGATAATTAACACAGTAACTAATATAAGTTAGTAAGAGTGCACTGGTTGCCTTAAAATGGGCTGGGGTGTTCCCTTAGAGCAAGGGCGCAACCCCCCGTAAAGATTGTAAGGCCCCCCCCCCTCAAAAGCAAGAGCCCTCCCAAATGAGAAAAATACCCCTCAAAACACCCCTCCCCCTCTAAAAATTTCAATGGCGCAGCTTGCGCCGTGACCTCCCCCCCCTCCCCCCCCCGGATGGCACCTTTGAAATGGGGCTACTTGAATTTGAACCAGGGTTCAAGTAACCCTCGACCACACTTAATCACTAAATTATGTTAAGTAAGGTTTGTAATATTTTTTTAAAAAAAGAGTTTACTATTTATACCCGTTTATTTGCAGATCTGGGGATAAAAAGGGTCCGAAAGTAAAAGAGAACCCCAGGAAGTAGGAAATATGCAGATTATTCGGCAGAAAAATTGTAATTGCATCTAGATTCAATTAACTTCGATGAAATGTCTCAGAGAGTGGCATCAGCCCATTTTGACTTAAGTATATCAACTCTAACTAGGAAATTAAATGATCGTTCACAAACCAAGCCTGTGCATCCTGTAGTATTTAATAGCGAGTAAGAGTAGGCATTAAATAATATTAGAGAAAATAAATCCACCCATGCTATTGAAGAGAGCAATTTTCATTCTAATGTTTGAACATTTAGCATTTCAATTAGTTGTAGTTATAGTTTGATTCCTGTTTGAGAAATTATTGTTCGCCTAAAAATATTTTTTTTTATGTATACGTTGATTTTATCTTAATTTATATAAATAGTTTACTCACTAGAAGGTACGTTTTGAGTTTTTTTTTTTTCAAAATCATTGGTCATTCGTGATCCCACCACCTGTTTTACAGCCTTTTCTAATGAATTTTCTGAGTTGGGCCTTGAGCCCCAGCGCGGGTTTACTTGAACCCAATTTCTAAAAATAGAATAAAATATATAAAGGGTTAAAATTGTTATTTCAAAGAGGCTTAAGGTGGTAGCAAAACGTCTGAAAAGTAGTAAAAACAAGGTTATCAGTGCACATTATGGGTTTAATCGGCAAATCATTATAAAATCGCAAAAAATATGAAATTTCGGGTCTAAGTAGCATCTAAAACTTGCTGTATCGAGAACCACAAACTAGCTACTAATGCCGCAGATACTGCCCATAGTGTTTTGCAAGTTTCATAGTTTAAACTACTTATCAACTTCTGATAACTTTTCATTTAGAAGAGCATATCGTTTGCACTATTCATGAAGAAAAAGTACATCTCTTGTACATCGAACACTTCAGTGATCAGGAGATTTGACTCAGAACTGTGCTTCAGGAATATGTTCTTTCTATGAGCTTGGTACGGCATATAAAAGCACTTCATGTCCTACAACCTACAAGATCAATTACTATTATATACGTATATTAAAAATTATTGACTTAATGGACGAAATAACATCATATGATTGAAAATCCAATTTTTTTGATGCCAAGTCTTTTTTTCAATGAGAGATTTTACCACTTCACCTGCAATTCCAGAACGTTTTGTCTCTCTTTTTTTACTTCCAAGAGGCACTTCTAGCCCTGCTTCGGAATCAAATCGAAGACAAATCACCAGTTTGTCCCGAAGAGAAGCAGCAGGTGTAGTATCAGCCATTGCACCGAAAAATTCAGCTGACTTAACTAGATCTATTATAGCTTTTTCAGTGCTTTCCGCAACTAAAGTGAGCATCTCATTTTGTGACCTGCTGCTCAAGTGTATCGAATGATACGACCTATTTTTAGAGTTCTCTGTCCATCTCTTTAAAATACCTGAATATCTAGCTAGTATTTGCACAATTTGATAAAAATTTCCACTTTCAAAACCTTTGCCTCGGAAAGCTATTCCTCGTCGACCTAATGTGCTTACTACATCGATTAGAATGTGGATTCTTTCGGTGTTGAAAGCAAATCACGTTTTTCATGCACAATCTGCATACGACGTTCTTTATTCAACAAAATATCCAAGGCCCTGTTTATGCACACTCCGGCTTCACCCCGGGTTGAAGCGGAAGGTGGATAAAAGGGGGGTTGCAGCCGGGTTGATGGGAAGAGCCGTTTTTGTCAAATCGTGGATTCTCCTTTACGTTCCCTTACGCTTTCGTTTCGGTGCTATCCCATCGAATGCTGCAGTTGGATTTTTCCATAATTAGAAGAAATTAGTTTCGAAACAAAATCACGAACGCAAAAAGAACACGCACAACAACACCAAAATAAATACACACGAGGAGGAGACACGTGACCACGCAATGCACTGTGGGAAAAATCCGCCAATAATCCTTCAATGTAGGTGGAGGGAATTCCCTCCTGCATTGAACACGGCTTGAAGGCGGGTTGGATGCATAAAACGGCCTTATTCCGTGAATACGGGTTGACGCCGGGTTGAATCCAACTGCATAAACAGGGCCTTCAAGTGTCCTTTGCCATTTATAGGATGACAGTAGTTAGTGCAGCTTTGTGAGAAGAACATGAAAAATTTTGTTACATTTTGCTCCAACTTCTCACTCCACTTGAAATCCAAGTAGTATTTTGTTTTCCGTGCCCAACTCCTCCAGGGAAAAGGGAACAAACGAAACAAAATGCTTTTGCAGTGCTATATTCTAGCATCGGATATTCAGCGTACCATCCAGCATTAAAACGACGATATCTCTTTTTGTCCAAATCTTTAGTAGATATGTGGGAAGATACAAAGTTTTGGTTGACATTAGGCCCAGATCTGTGTACTTGCAGACCCTGAAGTGCGGGAGGGGGAGGTGCCACAGCACTGAGGGACCAACGATCCAATCCATTGAGCGGTAAAGGGCCCTAGTTATTGTTTGAAGGGGGGGGGGCAAAAATGTGTAGTTCCAGACCTCGAACTTTAAATGACCACTTTTAATGAGATATCTTTTTTTGATTGTTATTCACTTTTTTCCACGAAGGCTTTGATCATGAAAAACATGTTCTTCAAGTTTTTTCATTGGTCAAACTCTTCAGTACTTTTTAGACCATTGACAATCGTTTGGCCGCTAGGCCATGAAACTACATGCTGTACAGTATTTCTCCACGTGACAGAAAAGAGCTGATAGTGCAGGGCATTCGCCTGAAGCAGTCATATCTTGCCCAGCAGCGCAAAGAGAACAGGTATAGGAACATCTTGTGCCTCAGAGAAGAGTACATTCTAGGATTTATCATTCGATTGACATAAAGCCATATCACTGAAAAAGCAGCTTAAATCCTTGAAATTTTCACTCTAGCCGAACTGAAACGTAGAAGTCAGGAAGAGGTTTCCGAAGGAAAAGAGATCCGTTTTTTGATAAGCAATCACTCTCAGCCTCTCGTTTTCCTCGATATTACAGTGGAATAGGTATAATGGGTATTAGGTTAAATTACACTTACACATAAAATGCACATTTAAGAGTTTATTTCATAAAGGGAGATAAATGAAATTGTAACGGGAATATTTTTTTCAATATAATTTTTGTATTACTAGGCAGTTCCGCCACTTGCTCGCTGACGCTCAGCAACCATCAAAGATTGCTTTGCTACCTTATTTGGCTAGCAAAGATTTAAATCGTCTATTAGGAAGAATCGGATAAAAATAAGCATGGCGATTATATCAAAATGAACCCCCCCCCCCACCCCCTGTAGAAAATAGAATTTCAGCTTATTTTATTATAACAGTAATAAAATCTGGAAGAAACTCAAGGACAAAAACAACCCGATAGAAATGCGCATAACCAAGTTATTAAAAATTTGAAAAAAAAAAAAACCGCTTTGAAGAGCATCCCTTTCCCGGGTTGCAAACTAACTTTGTACCAACTTGCTAGAAACATTTTTCACTTTAGTTCCATGATTAAATTGAAAAACCAATGCAAATAAACCTCAAAATAACACTTCAAGGCTACAATGGAGCTTCTTCATCAGTGCAAAAAATTCAGCACACAACCAGAAAGTCGTGGGAAAACTGAACGTCAACCACGTAGACATCATGAATACCAAATAGGTCAACTAATAAGAATTCACGACAAGAGACAACGAACAACAAATCACCCCCGAGGCTCGTAGCAAGGGGGGGGGGGAACAACCAATCAGAAGCCTGAAAAAAAAAAAGGAATGGGAGAAAACGAACAACCCGAAGAAGCACATTATAAAAACTGCTTCCAAATGTCAGGTAAAAATGAAGTGATGGAAAAATCATTGACTAGAGGATGAGAATTTTTCCAAATATAGTAAGTTTCCCAAAAATCGAGATTATAGACGAAGAACATTTACAAAATTTTCTGTCATATGAAAAAACAAAACAGTGGCCAGAAGTCCAACAATGCTGAGCGATGGAAGAACGAGCAAGCTTTCTTGCTCCTTCTTCCATCTTTTTGGATTTAACTTTAGTTCCATGCTTGAATTGAGTTTAACATCGAACTTTCTCTAAAATGGAAACCCTTATATCTGCTGCACTAATTAATTGAGAAAATTGGAACAAGTTTCATCTGATACAGAAAAAAAATATTTCGAATGTTAAGGGGTTTGGGAAAACTTTCATTTCTTTAATAGGCAATTTATGTGAAATTTTAGCTGAAAAACTAATTTCGAAAAACTGATTCGAAATTTAAAAAATAAACGCCCCAAGGTTTTAACCTCCGAGGCTCGAAGTAGTTTTGGACCATATTTCAAGGCTGTAGGTGCTATAAGGTCTTCTAGATGCAAGCTTGTCACAGATATCTTTTCACACTATCTTTGACGTTATTTTTTAATACTCTAAAGAGATACATAGTACTGATATTTTTAATACATAATTTATTTGAATTTTTGAAAACTAATTTATTTAATTAATTAAAATTTTTATTAATAAATTTAAATACAAAAAAAAGCCATAAAAGCTGAAAAATAATTTGATTAAAATATGTTGCAAAGATTTTTACACAATGTAATGGCGTATCTACGATTTTGTTCTGGGGACGGCTACGGCAGTGGCGCAACGAGAAAGTACCTTTTTTTTTTTGGAGGGGGGTGCGTTTAATTTTTCATAACTTCTGGTTTATGCAAGGATGTGTGTTTACTCGAACATGAAAACTTAGAAGGCACCATAGGGGGTTCTTTCCCGGAATTTTTCCGAAATTAAGTTCTGAAAACGCAGGTTTAGAAGATCTTTGGTAATGTAAAATAGATGAACACTTTCTTTAACAATTATATATTTTATTTTACTCATTTATATAAATTTTGTTCAATCCCCATTATTTAGTCAACAAGGGATGGAACATTTCTTAGAACCTCTCCCATCTCCGTGTATAAGGTAAATGTAAATAAATATTATCTTGCAGTGTTCTTCCTCCCTTCATTTTATTTCTGGGGAACGGAATAGATTTTCAGACACCTTATTCTTTAATAGTCGAAAGATAAAAATAGATAATTTTGATTGACAAAACTGTGGACAATTGTTAAGCACGAACAAAAACACATGTGGTAGATTTCAAACACTAACTAATCAAAATGGTTTTGTTCAAAGTAATGACTACATGTTTCAACTATTTTTTTAATATTACTAGGAGACTCCGCCCCCTACTCGCTGGCGCTCACCAACCCCGAAGATTGCTCCGCAATCTTATTTGATTTTCACAGATGTAAAAGGTCAGTTAGAAATAATCAGACAAGAAACGCGTTACGAGTTCCGTTTCGAACAAAAAGGAATTCTCCCTGCCGTAGAAAATGGAATTTAAGTATAAAGCTTATTATTAGAACACAATCCTGCTCCCATACAAAGACAAAAAGAACTTGATAGAAATATGCATAACCGAGGTATTAAAAAAAAAAAGTAATGCTCTTTGAAAAGCACCCCTTTCCCAGGTTCCGAACTAACTTGTACCAACACAGCTATAGGTGTATGGGGCTCCGAGTCTTTTGCAAAACGGCAGTTTTGGACGCTTGAAAAGTCGCCTTCAAATTCGCGGTCTCTAGTAATATATTTTGCTTTTTAACTCCATGCTTGAACTGAATTGAGATTAAGACTTTTCACAAAAATTTTTGTTTCCAATGGGGCTGTATAAAAGACCCACCTCAAGAGGCGTCTGGCCCATAACCAGATTTAGTGCGCTCCCCTACAATCATCAGTCTTTCTTGTGTCACCATTAAGGCGCTGATTTTGACGTCCAGTTTCCACCAGATGGAGGCACATGGGCTCTCATTTGATGCGAAATTGCACAATTAATTTTAATTTTGCCTAGGGATCTTTTACATACTGCATAATCATACGAAATGGGCGCTGATGATTTTCTGCATCTCGAAAATCCACCGACTGGCCACCTCAGATGGGCAGGAGTCCGGGTCCACAGGCGAGGCGTAGAAGGCCAGCGCCTTTTCACTTAAATTGAAACCCTTATATCTACTGTTCTAATTAATGGAGAAAATTGGAAAAAACATTATTTGATGAAGAAAAATAATCTCTTTCGAACGACATAGAATGTTAAGGGTGTGGGGAAAGAAATCTTTCTTTCATGTAGTAAGCAATTTACGTGAAATTTTAGCTTAAAAAATAATTACAAAAAAAAAAGTAATTCGAGGTTTAAAACCCCAGGTGCAAGCCCTCGAGGATCGAAGTCACCTTGTACAAAATTTCGAGGCTGTAAGTGTTATGGGATCTTCTGGACGCAGACCAGATTTCCTTTTACAATTTCTTTTACCTAGCTTTTTTTTAATATAGAGAGATTATTTGGTCCATACAAAGCAATATTTAAAAGAAAAAAAATGTAATTATTAGCTTGTGAGAGAAAAGACAACGTTATTACCGAAACTTAAAAAAAGGAAAAGAGCTCGAGAGAGGGATTGGGGGTATTTTAGAAACATTTTTGAACATATGAGGTGTAGAAAAAACGGAGATGATTTTTAAAGGGGGAAATCATTGCATAAGCACAATGTTTCTGTTTTTTTTTTTTTTTTTCAAAAAAAAAAAAAAATATTAATTTATACCACTGCCTCAGTTTTATTTTAATCTAAAAATCAAGACTTGCCGAGCTGCAAATTCTTTAATCAACGAATTGCAAGCTATTACCGGTTTAAGCAGTAAAAGTTGCAGTCCTTAAGCTATTTGGGAGATGTTTGGATTCATTAACAGTGCTGTGGATGCAGAATGGGAAGCAATGAAATGTCTTACTCGATCCCATTTTATAAGCCTACAGATTTGTGGAGGTTGGGGAAAGTGTTAGAGAACGAAGCCCTGAAGTATTAATTTATCTCTAATGAAGCCTTGATTAGACATTTTTTATGCATTCCTGTTAGCAATGGAGAAAATGAAAAGAGACTGGAGTGACATGAAGGATATCATTGGATTGAAAAGTGTGTGCATGAAGCGCAATATAGACGGTTTTTCAATACAAGATTTTTGTGGAGCCGTTTTCTCATTCGCTGCAAAATATTTATGGCAGGTGACAGAAATTTTCTGACTAAAAGCCCAGAAACTTTCTGTCCTAAATTTGTACTGTATTTGGAAATTTGAGAAATATTAGTTTTCGTTGTATTTTTTTATATTTATGTTTAAAAGGAATCCATTAAAATTTTATTTAATGTTTTTGTACAGCATCATAATCCCTAAATTTGTTTATTAATATTATTACAAACAACGAATAAAGTTACTCACTTTTTGCGCTACGGACATACTTTATCAAAAACGGCTACCAAAAGTGTTTTTCATATTTTGTGAGTATAGTCGCCAGTGGCTACCATTCAGAAATCCTAGTCTAGAGCTTTAGGTCCATCGTCGAAACTAGATGGTCCATCCATGGCAACTGGTTACCATGAGTGGACCACATGCTAAACCAGGCCCGTGTCCAGAATTTCATAAAGGGAGGGGTTTTGGTTTCAATGTTTTTTCGTTCTTACCTGCACTGTCAGAAACACACAACAGTGGCTCAAATAATTCATTTCTGTTTAACGGCTACAATGAGGGGCATAGCAGTGTGTGTGGGAAGTGGGGGGGGGAGGATCCAAAATATCGGAAGATGTGTTTTCAAGTGATCTTACCAATTCTATTATTGTATATTTTATATACAGTAGACATTCCTAGTTTTTATTCGGCTCATGTTTATCCGGATCAAACTTGTATAGTTAAAAAATATATATTTACTTAAATAATAATTTAAAACTGTGAGTGCAAAACAGTGCTGCAACTAGAAAATAAGTTTTAAGGGAGACATGTTGAAAAATAATCTAATCTGATAAGGGTGCCGGGGTTCCTCCCCCGGAAAATTTTGAAATTTTTAGTACTGAAAACGGAATTTTAGACGGTCTTTGGCTCCGCGGAAATTTGTAGAAATTAAAGGCGTGGAACGCGATTATAGGCCATATTTATTGATGTTATGGCAAGGAATGCGGCTCAGAGACTCTCCCTAATCGTTTTTTTTTCTTGAAAAATAGATTAAAATTTATTTTAAATCTCCCTTTCAAATATTTGAAATTGAAGTTCCAAAAATGCAATTGCAGATTAACTTTGAAGATTTTTACGAGGAGGGGATTCTGATGCTAACCCCTGGATTTTCCTAAAAAGTTCTAAAACTTTAAGCAGTATTCTAAGATATTAGGAGGAGGGGTTCAGAGGTTATTCTACTTAAATTTTTAGTTAGTTTTGTTTGAAGAACCTAATTTTTTATGATATTAAAGGAAGGCGATTTGAGGATTCTTGCTCGCATTTTTTCTGAAACTGGAGTCTCAAAAATGCAGTTGTACGACCATATTTGGTAAAATTAGGGCTCTTTTAAAACTGAAACAAAACCAAACCCGAGTTTCGGCGACGCAATTTTAAGCAATGTTGATAGAATAAGCGATGTTGTTTGGGGGCTTTTTCTGGAAATTTTGCGAAACTGAAGATCTGGAAATCAAAGTTTGAAATGCTCCGTAATGCTATTGGCACGGGGGGGGGGGGGGGGTTCGTAGGAGTAGCATTTTGAAGAAGATTTCATTATTTTCAGACAAACTGGAAAAAAGGGGAAAAAAATGCTGGGAAACTTCAATGAGAATGTTTTGTTTTTTTAAATACCATAAACAAACTTCAACATTAAAGTTAATTTTAAGTCAAATTTACACATTTCTTTGGTTTTTATTATGTTTTCACTATGGGAGGGGTTTAACCCCTAAAACCCTCCCCTTGGACACGGCTCTGTGCTAAACTATTCATTTATATAATTAATCTTTATTGAATATTTTTATTATAAAACTGAATATTCTTTTTGGAGAGAAATATACTGAGTAATTATTCCAACAGCAAATGTAACATTAAAGTTGAAACTACTTTCTAAAAAAATTGAACTGTTATGTTGTCCATTGACGGATTGAAAAATTGTGTGTGTTTTTTTCCTACAAAATCCATTGAGACACCCCTTACCTACCCCTCTGAAAAACTTTGAAACAATGGACCTGACCGCGATAATGATAGAACGGATATTTGCGAAGGCTCAAGCAAAGCCTTCGCAAGGAGCATATGCCTACTATTAGCAGGCATGTGGTCCCCGGTGTTGCATAATGTTTTATTTTAACAATGTAAGCTTGTCTAAAGTCTCAAAGTGCATTTTAGACAAAATAATTTCTGGTGATGCTTGTAATTCCTAAAAACGAAATTATTGGCCATTGAGGAAAGGGTATAGGTTCGGAGGTTTTTCTCCAGAAATGTTTTGAGATTAAAATTCCAAAAACAAAATTTTAGATGATCTTTAATGATGTTTGATGTAGAGGAGGTATAAGTATGCACTTCCTCGCAATTTATCTGAAATCTAAATCCAAAAAAACGCAGTTGTAGGCTACATTTGATGATGCTGTGGAACGGATCAAGTTCAGAGATTCTCTCCTGAAAAGTTTTCGAAACTGAAGTTCGAAAAGCAAAATCTCTGACGATTTAGGATGATGCTTGGGCGAGGTGGAATCGGGGACTCTCCCGCGAAAATGTGTTTGAGTTTATGTTCTAAAACCCTGAATATAGGGGGTGCCGAAGGGTATGAGCAAGGGGAGGGGTATCTACATCCCTTCTCATGAAGCGTGGGTGGTGTAAAAATTTCTTTTGATTTTCCTTAGCCACTCCTCCATAAGCTCCGGATTTGAATGAGTGTGTAAGAAAGTATTTTTACCCACAGTCAGTTTTTACGGTCTTTGCTTAATAATCAATGATTGCCACAACTGTATGCAAAACAGCTTAGATGGCATTTTTGAATTGAAAACAACAAAATACTACATCAAAATAGTTTGGTCTATGGTCTAGGATACTTTTAATGTAAGCAAGTGAATTTGTTTTCATTTTTCAGATGCTGTTACGAGTGTTCTTCTTCCTTAACTTAAAATTTCTTTTGGGAGCTACCGCACAGAATTCACAGAACAAAATTCTGTTAAAAGTATCATTCCTTACATTTATATGTTCATATAAAAGCGGTTTAATGTTTTAACCAGTGAATTTTAATTCTTTTTTACTTCGTGGCTTTGCCATTTAACTGCTTGAACAGTGAAAGTCAAAGTTAGCAATCGGAAATTCTTGAAATGTTTTCGTTGTGTGTGTAAACTGTTTTTAATTGGTGTTCAATGGTGCGGAAAGTTTATAATTCGTAACTTCTAAATTCTTATTTTTGAAATATGATTATCTATATTGCTGTTGGATTGATGGATTAGAGAAATGTGGAGTAAAAAGCCTTCATAATATTTACTATTTATTGACAATTCTCATCTCAAAGTTGTAAGTAGTTGTCTTGAACTTCTTTTCACAGTTACTGAACAGGTTTTACTTCAGTGAGACTTTTGTTGTTTTCTTCAAAATTGGTCTTCTTTTTTTCTTTGAATACTTATTTTAATGGGAATGTAATCAAATTCATTTCAAATGTGTGTTCTGAACTGCTATTACTGACATAAATGAGAAATGGCTCACTTTGACGTAGAAATGCATTTCACACTTGTGAAGAGTATTTGCTGGAATTGTTTGCAAAAAGCACTTAATTTCAGAATTCCATAGTGTTGCGTTGCCTTATGAATTATAGTTCATATTTTTTTTCGAAGAGAAAGGTAATTTCATTTGTATGTATCGACTGTTGTACGATAGCGTCATGCTTTATTTGGTTGAATTGTTACAAATAAACAAATGAAACAAAAATTTAAAAAAAGACCAGAATTGTTCGAAGTTTACTATCTTTTTGAGAAAAATCCCTCATATAAGTTTTGTTGTAGTGTGTTGTGACATTAAGGTAACACTATTAGGCTATAAAATCCGGCTCAAACGTGCATTATCCTACCATTTGCTATAGTTAATACTTAAAGAGCTGGTAGCATGATGGTACTTATTTAATGTTGTTCCAGTTTTAAAAATCATCACAATCTGCTGAGAATAAACTTGGATCTTTAGGAAACACTTAAATATTTTTATGTAAGCCCACCTTTTAATGAGGCAAGCTTTCATCATGAAGTCTTATAGCATGTCATTTGTACATACCTAATATATCTGAATCAGTTATAATGACTTAACCAGTGGTTTAGGGGCTGTGCAAAGATGTTACTTTTTTCAACATGTTGGACCTCCGTTCCCCTTTTGTCACAATTGGTCTTACCCCCTCCCCTGTCACATGTCATGCTAATTATATAAATATATTGTTGTATAAAATGTTTTATTTCAACCAAAATATGTGAAGTCTCACTTCTTGTTATCCCTTGTTAAAACTTACAATTTTACGATGATAAATCTACAATTGGGCAACAGGTTGTAATTAAAAATGGAAGATAGATAGTTTAATCTCCAAGCAAATTTGAAATGTCGACATTTGAACTAGTGTTATGGGCTTTATTCTCAATGTAAAAGATTCAACATATTTTTCCCGATACATAATTTGCTTTCTTCAACCTCATATAATAATTTCTAAAAGTAGCAGAAATTTACAGTGTTCAAATCACAAAATTTTTAGTGAAGTGGTCATCAATTTTTGTAAATCTTCGCTGAAACTTCCATTTTAATATGCATATTATGGCATTATACTCTATAACTAAATAGGAAACCAAATTTATTGAACAAAAAGTTTGTTCTGGCGGTAATTTCATTTCATTTGTTTTTTTTTTCTGCTCGCCAACCGTTTTCGCCTTATAGCTGATAGCTCCACAACGATGCCTTTTCTTTTTGCAAGTAACATCAGAGGAAAGTTGCATTTTCATTTTGCAAACAGCTTATTGAATTACATGCAACATACCGACAGTCTGGTTATCACATCCGGAGATTGCAGTTTCGTCCTTGTTATGAACTTGTCAATCAGGAATGGTGAATAACAGGCAGATCTTATCTCGTTGAAGTTGAGAGTGCCAACAAATTGGTAAGAAATTTAGCTCACCAGCAACTGTTTGTAGCATGGTGTGGTTCAACCTGTAAATTAAAGGCAAAGCTTGGAAATAGAGCAGTAAGTTACTGTCTTTAAACCAACCAGCGTTAAAGGCCTACATACCAACAAACTGGTAGCTCTCGCTGGTAGCTACCAGCAGACTTAGATAAAATGAAAAGCTTTCTGCGAACACAATCCTAACTGGAAAATTTTCTGCAAATAATTATTTTGCCTAACTCACCCTTGAATAAAAAATTAATTTTATATTCGGATATGAAAGAGAAAAAAAAAACAGGTGCTTTAAATTTTTTTTTTTTTACAATAACATATAGTTTGCTTATTTTTTCATCAACTGAAGAAAACTGCCAAAATCGTTATTTTTTTTTACACATGTGCTTTAAAAGGCTTTTGGGAGAAAGGCTTTAGCAGAAATAAACTGGGATTTTCTTTAAAACTCCCTTTAAATTTTTTTTCTTTTTTAAATCAACGTTAGCTGTTTAAAAAAAAATTCTGCAGAGGTCAAAAATTTTCTGCGAACGGCCGTTCGTTCGCACCGTTCGTCTATCTTATGCAAAACTGGCTAGTACCAGTATTCTGGCCCTCTCAGCTTCAACAAGATGACATCTGCCTCTTTCTCAATTATTCATCATTTTAGACTGATGAGTCTATGGGGCCTGGCCGATGCATCGCGAGAAAACGGTGTACTTCCCCCAATCATTAAACTGGTTTAGAATTTTTCTCTAAAACCGATGCACCAATACGCAACACCAAAATCCAAGCACCGATGTACAGACACTGGTTCACTATCGTTTCCGTTTTAATCTCTTAATTGTTTCAAAACGCTGGTGGAAGCAGAGACGCCCCAACGGGAGTTCACTGTGACCTACCAAAAATGTCCCATTCGACAACTTTTTCTAACGATTCGGTAAATTTGGAAGCAGCATTGAGAAATTGTCTTTTTAAAATATAATGATGTTTAATGTCTCTTCTCATTAGATACATGTTTGTGTTCATGCTCGTATGTTTTCATTCAGTAAAATTCAGAGTATTATTGGGCAAATTAAAAATGTTTTAGGCGTCTCTGTGCAGAAGATCGTTTGCAAACAAAGACCTTCACTTTCGCCAAAACTGTATGAACAACGTTTATCCTATAAGGGTCATTTTCTCTAAACTGTTAAATTCTTGTCCTTGCTCCAAAAATAACTAACTAGTATAGAAATAAAACTGACGCTAGAATGCTTTAACAACATGTTTTTATGTTTGTAAAATAAGTTAAAACAAACACTCGATTATTATTATTGTACATTTTAATAATTTTTTTTGTATGATAAATGTCATTCCCCTGTGTGTCCCTACCTCCACCTTAAAGCAAAATCAGCTCGAAAGATTCAGGAAACCATGCATATTTGTACAGAAATTGTTGTTTAACCTCTTAACAAGTGTTATGCAATGTTGTAAAATAGAAAAATAAAATTTTTTCAAGGTTTGCACTATTTAAAAAAAGATAGTAAAAAATGTCCTTTGATTTTTTGTCATTCCCCTGTCGAGGAATGGAATGAATGTTTCTCAAACCTGGTAATAGTTGTATTAACTCATAATTTAATCTTTGAATTCCAGTCTCATCATAGAAATAATCTTAATTAGTTCTTTTTGAATAAATACACGGTGTCGAGTTTATTCGGGTGATCACAAGTTAAATCTTGATAAGTATTTTTAATGACTTACATTACCCTGTCTTTGATAATTCATTTAATTTTGTAATAATCGCTCAATGAATGATTGACCAGGGGTCTGGCCAGAGGATATTTGGGTCCGTTAACGGACCCTTCACAAAAATCCGATCAACCAAAACGGACCTTTCACAAATCCCGATCAAACAAAACGGACCTTTCACAAAATCCCGATCAAACAAAACGGACCCTTCACAAAATTCTGATAAACAAGATCGGATCTGTCAAATTGTTTATTGAAAGAGCAAATATGAAAGCAAAATAACGCATATTTCTGTGTATAAACTGATAATTTTTGGAACCTTTTTTTAAGTCAAATTAGAGGGATCAGCTTATACAAAATCGGCTAATTTTGAAAAAAAAAAAAAAAAATTGGCATTCTTGGGATGCTCCTGCAAGCGATAAATAAGTGCTACTGCCAAATAAATATAATGGTTGTTTGTTTTATCATTTCTCTGCTCATGATTTAATAAACAATAATAATATATATCTGCGAAATGAACTTAGAACTGCAAAGGGATAGTAAGAGTGAGCAAAAAATATGATCGCTTCAGATAGTGTTACAAACTTCAAAATTATCACCACTTAGCGTCTGGCGTTGAACCTTTATAATGACTTGATTAGAAAATATTCTCATCATTTTGCCAGCTTGTCAGTATTTGCGTTTTTACGGGCGATGTTTAATTGTTATTTTGGGAGAAAATTATATGGGTTTTGATTTTTCGATGCTGACACAAGGATGATTAACTTTAAATAAACTCTTTTAATTACAGTTTTTTTTTCTTTAGATGTCTACGTTTTTGAAAAATGCAATCTTTTAACATCTGATATGAGAATCATATTTTGTTCTTTTTTCAAGCTAACTTCGCTTTATTAGGATTGAAATAAATGAAAAGTCTCTTTATTTCTGTTAGAACTCTCATTTCAAGTTTTTAAAGCAAAATTCCATTTTCTGTTATGAGTCAAAAATTAAAATGCTAAATAGATGGTTGATTTTATTTTTTGGGTCAACTGTGTCCACAGATATTAATGATATGTTTATCATATAATTTTATCAAAAATATTTCTTTTACAAGCCTTTTATATACTTTTGATGCCTTCACTTTGCGAATTGCGATCTCTTTGCATCCGCTATGGGAATCCGATTTTTCGAATTTTTAATGATTATTAAGCTTTGTTTAGAGGTAAAGAATTGAAATATCTTTTTATTTTTGTTCAAATCATGGAATTTATAAGTTTTAAACAAAATTCTGTGCTTTTTAAGAGTGTCTTGGGTCAAAAAGTTGAATGCTGAACCCTATTCTGAATTTTCTTTTATTTATTTATATTTTTGTTACAATTATTTTAAGTACTGTACAGAAATATATCTAGTCTAATTTAACATAATGCAGAATGGTAGATAAATATTGTTTCTTGAAAGAGCGATGCCCCCCCCCCCCCCCCCCCCCCCACGCCAAATATCAGAAAAAAAAAACCAGAATGATTTTCTCGACGTAGAAGAGGAAAACACTCAATTTTAAGTTTATTTGATGCAGTTTGTGCCATCTCTAAATTCTAAAATTTCGTTTTAACAAAAAAAAAATTTTTTTTTTTGAGAATTTTTTTTGATTTTTCACAAAATTAATTCATTTTTCACAAAATTAATTCATTTTTCACAAAATTATTTGATTTTTCACAAAAAACGGACCCTGTGAAAAATCCTGGGCAGACCCCTGTTGACTTTTGTTTGTATAGAGTTTCCGCCCCTTACTTTAAGTGACATTGATATTTGTTGTTTGCAGTTATGACAATATATAAGTTAACTTTAATTTTTGTCATTCCCCTGTCGTCCTTCCCCTGTAAAACGTAAGGGAAACAAATAACCACAATAACTACTTTTTGGACACCACGACATTGGATCTTTTTCAATTTTATAAAAGTAGTGTTTTCTTTTTCCACATAAATTATAATATCGTCAGTAAAACACATTATTTCCTCTAAGTGTCATTCCCCTGGCACAGTGAATGCCATTCCTTGCCCTGTCCAAATTGCGCTGTTTAGGGAAAATGACCCATAAACATTTATCAAAAAAAAAAAACTTTTAATCCAAAATAGCAAAAAAAAAATTGCATGCTCGTATTTTGGTGTTTCAAGGAACACCTTTTTAAATGCATGGAGCGATTACTTCCATTAGGGGGGGGGGGCTCACTTCTTTTTGCAATAAAAAAATAGGTTCATTGCAACCTCAAAACACATGTCTGTAATATTCATTGCTGTCCTGCCCTTGTTGGTGTTAGAAAGAAAGAAACGCACAATCATGATGTATCGCTACATTGCAATGTAAGGTGGGCGATGCATCACGATGTGGAAACTCCTACATCGTTCAACCCCATGACTCCATAACAGGGACTCTGGATATAATAATTATGCTGTTGGTATATTTGCATGTACTGCCGTGTGCAGGTAAATGGCAGTAACAGCAGATTTTTTGATTTTTATTTTTTTTGCATTTTTGAAATCTTTATTACTATAGTTTTATGGTACAAAAATTTTTATTTTGTTGCCGCAGAAAAAAAAGCATTTTTTTATCAGTGGTAATTAGCAGTAACTTCTTTTTTAGCAATATTTTGCAGGAAGTCGGCAGTATATACTTACTGCTCTTTACCTGCCCACGGAAGAAAGGAAACTTTCTCCTGTGATCTGGTAAACGGCAATAACTGCTTTTGTCGCTACATTTTGCAAGTAATTGGCAGAATGTACTTATTGCTCTTTACCTGCCCACGTCAGAACGGAAACTTTCTCCCGTGGGCAGGTAAATGGCAGTAACTGCAAATTTTTTGGTTTTCATGAAATTTTTTGCCCATGATCGTTCTGCCGCAGGAGGGTAAATGGCAGTAACTGCAAATTTTCCTTTTTTTTGGCATTTTTAAAATCTATTTCTTTAGTTTTATGGTGCAAACATGTTTATTTGGTTAGCGCTAAATTAAAAGCATTTTTTTTGTCAATGGTGATCAGCAATAACTGATATTATCGCTACATTATGCAGGTACTTACTGCTCTGTACCTGCCTATAACCATTGTCCGGGGAATGGAACATAAATGAATCGCCGCCAAAACTTGAACCAAGATGCATAAACAGTTTTCGCGATTGCTTTTTAGCTCAACTAAGCACTAGCAGTAATGCCCCGATGGGAGATCATTGTGTGACCTCTCAAAAATTTCCTTGATTCGGGAAATTTAGAGAAAATATTGTATTTTTTAAAATGATTCCTAGTGGCTTCTCATTAGACGTAGGTTTGCATTCCGTTCCAGGTCGTATTTTATCAGTCGGCAAAATTTGGGAATTACCGCCTCTCGTCCTTGAGCGCAAGAGATACTTAAAAGTGGGAGATACTTGGGGAAAATACAGTGAAACTTCGATAACTCGAACTTGCAGGGAACGCGAAAAAAATTCGAGTTATCGAAAATTTGACTTATCGAAAACAAAACCAAAACTATAGAAGAAAAAGAAAATGATACCACTAAAACTCAAAAAATTTATAACATGCTCAAAAAAGTGATAAAATAATGTACCAGTGATACTATATACATACATGACATAATTAACATATAATTGTAAGAATTAAAGAATTTATGTAGGTTGGAAAACAAATTTAAATTTGTATGCATAATGAACAACTTTTTAACTTACCAAAAGATACATAGGTATCATTTTTTTAAAAAATCTGTAATCAAACATTGCTTTTGCGCGGATATTTGTTCTTTCACTAAATAATCTTCGGATACTTTTAATGCGTCAAAGAGAGAGTCTGGAACATTCGGACGCGATTCTACAAAAACGCGCAATATATCTGCTGCTCGTTTTGCATCTTGAATCGAAGGTAATTTTATCACTGGCTCAAATACTTCTACCTCTTCATCACCAGAATCTTTTTCGCTTTTTTCCGTTATGCTTGATAAAATTTCTTCATCTGTCGGGTATTCAGTCACTAAAACTCCGTCATCAACTGACACAAAATCCATAAAATCTCTGTCGGTAGGAATGTTCATTTTATTTTGTAAAACGCTCCATTCACTTTGAAAATTTATATCGTCCATATTTTCGTCTTCTTCGTATTCATTATCTAGCTCCAAACAAGATGTATCTTTTACAAAACCAGCCTTTTTAAAACAGTTAACAATTGTCTGTTGTGTAACATCACTCCATGCTTTCCGCAGTTCCCGGAGACTGTCGAGCAGAGTAATGCAAGGAACCGAATTCTCTTCCAGACACTGTAGAATTTTTAATACAACACGTTTTCTGTAGTGAACCTTTAAATTTTTTATGATGCCCTGATCCATAGGCTGCATGATAGAAGTTGTGTTCGGAGGAAGAAATTCCAATTTAATTGCAGTTAAGTTATTTGCCGCTGCCTTGGGATGTGCAGGGCAATTATCAATAAACATTACAATTTTTCTTCCAGCTGAGATAAATTTATTATCTATTTTTTTAAGCCAAGAATTGAACACCTCTGAAGACATCCAGGCTTTACTATTGCTTGTGTAATCGACTGGCAAAGACTTGACGCTGTTAAAGCATCTCGGCTTCTTAGCCTTACCTATTACAAGCAAAGGCAGCTTCTCCGTGCCTGACATATTGCTTGCTACCATAACAGTTATGCGTTCTTTGCTCCGCTTTCCACCCGAACATGTGTCACCTTTTATAGTAAAAGTTTTGTCAGGGAGACATTTGAAAAAAAGTCCCGTCTCATCTGCATTAAAAATATCATTTTCATTGTACTCCATTAGAATAGTTTTTAATACTTTTTCTTTCCATTCTTCGCAAATTTTTTCATCCACTACTGCGCTTTCGCCACAAATGGTTCGGTACACAATGTTGTGTCGAGTTTTAAATTTGTCTAGCCAACCTGCGCTAGCTTCAAAATTTGAAATGCCGATATTTTTTGCGAAAGTTTCTGCTTTTTCACGTATGATTGGTCCAGATAACGGAACATTTTTCTCTCTCGCTACTAGCATCCACTTTACTAAGGCCTCTTCAAGCTCTGGATACCTTCCATCCTTAAGGCGTTTTCTTTTTGCATTAAATTTTTCGTCAGCAACCGCTTGGAGGTAGACATTTCGGTTTTTTAAAATTGTTGAAAGCGTACTTGGAGGCACACCAAACTTCAATGCAATGTCCTTCTTTTTTGCTATGCCTAAATCGACTTCTTTGATCAGCTCAACTTTTTCTTGCAAATTTAAAATTTTAAGTTTTCTCTTAGCCATTTTTTTTTAAGGTCTAAACTTTGAGGGATAAGCGAGACAGCCCCTCAATCAAACGCTTTCTTTAACACATAAAGAAAAACAGCAAATTTAGAACGACCTTACAGCTTTGTAGAACAAAACGCTAATTCGAGAAAGAATCCCTTCTGTCGAGACAACAGTCCCCGCCCGACCTTTTTTCCCCAAAAGTGGATATTTCAGTCCTAAATGTACCCCCCCCCCCTTTCTCTATTTTTTTCTGTCTCGGGCTCCGCAAAGTCAGAGCTTTGGTTTCCCCCTGTGCAGATTTTTCTTTTTAAGAAAAAAAAAATGAAGCAAACAATACCTTTAGGAAAAAAAAGATAAAACATTTACAAGGTTACCTACAAAATATCGAATTCCTATTTATTAGATCTACTTGGTCTAGACGCCTTTTGATGCAATGCAGTGGCGCCAGCTTTTTTCTTTTTGTTCATACTAGAAGAAAAAAAACGATTTCGACTTATAGAGTTACATTAGCATGGAAAATTTGACAAGGTCAGGGGGAAAAATTCGGCTCATCGAATATTTCGACTCAACGAAATTCGGTTTATCGAAAATAATTAACATGCATTCTCCGTTCAGTTGGACGGGAATTAATAACCACTTCGGCTTGTCGAAGTTTTCGACTCATCGAAGTTCGACTTATCGAAGTTTCACTGTAATCACTTTATTTCAAATGAAGTCGAAGAAAACGTTTTGTAATTTCACTGCCCTCAAACATTTAAAAAAAAAACTTCGATTCTTCATATCCGTGTTCTAAAAACAATAAAACAAAATTACTTTTTGCTAATATACAGCTATAGAAGATAACATACGAGTAAACACAAGTAATGCTTGGCATACGATAAATAAACATGTAGCAACAGAACGATTCTGTTCCATTTGTTTTGTTCTGGCGCATACGATATTTTTCTCAATTTTTAATTACTAAGCTGCTGCACTTTTAGTAGTTCGATAAGAGCCGTTGTTAACACACGAAGCATTTCTTTTGCCTTAATTTTCATGAAGATTTATTGCTTTATTGCAAAGTGTGGAACATTAAGCGATTTGTGGTAGTTTTACAAATGCCTAAAGAATTCTGGTTGCCAAGTGACAACGCAGGAACATAAAAGAATTTTCGACAATGCCGTAAGCAATCAAAACGTATGCCTTGTCGACTATTCGTTGTCAGTATTTGAATTTTGAGTAAATGTATTTGATCTTCACGATTTTGAACATGTTGTGACTTCCGCCAACAACAAAATGACAGTCATCAGCATGATTACAAATGACTTCCGTGGTTTCCCTGCAGGACAATCTCAGTGTAAACTGAAATCCATGTCATGACCGTACATAGAGGACATCGTCAAAGTTGAGTTTGCCAAGGTTCTCAGAATTTCTTTTACAAAGTGGATCATGAACATAATCAGTTCAAGGAATTTGATTTCCTAAAAAAATAATTTTCAGCTGAAGACTTCTATAACTGTCCCCCCTCCCCCATTCATCCGCTACTTTGAGGAATTCCAATTAAGAAGAAACATGACAGAAGATTTAGTAGATACGCAAAAAATAAAACATCTACCAAAGTTTTTTTCTATTCAGTGTTTAAAAAGGTAAAACACAACAATGAGTTCGTTGTAGCAAGGGCTGTTTAAATCAGCAAGTGTATTTGGTATCTGAGGAGGTACATAAATGTATTTTGGATTAAATTTATATCAAGTAGATGTAGGTCAATACCCTATTTAAATTGTCTTCTTTAATAATAAATTTATAACCAACATATATATATATACATATATATTTATTAATTTATTTTTATAATGGCATAAAAACATTTGTAAAAAAATAAATTTTTATTTCATTTTTAAGTTACATTTCATTTATTTATATTAAATTTATTCCAAGTGTATACACGGTATTTATTTATATTTTGAAATAAAATATATTATTTACTTTGCAATAAATATACTTTGTAATGACATATCTACTCCGTACTATGTTGAATTTTTAATTATTGGTCATTCAGTAGTACATTGTGCAGTTACTTCTGATTACCAGTCAAAAGTACATGAAAATTACTACTGCGAAGAGCAGGTAAACGGCAGTATCTGCTTTAATCAAAATTTTGATTGCACTATTAAAATGAAACAAACTACCCAAAAAATATTTCTATATAAAAATATAGAATAGCCTAAAATCAAATTTCAATATTTAATTGATGTTTGTGGGAAATCAAAAACGTGTTTCTCCGAATATCTCAAAAACTCATTTTTGTAGATACTGCCGTTTACCTGCACACGGCAGTGTAGTCTGCTTTAGTCTTGGTTTAAGGGCCATGACTTACTGGTTAATAGCTCATTGAATAGTTGAATATAGGGTAAGTTGGCCAATTTAGTTCGTTTTTTTTTGTAATTCTATCTAAAGTGAAACCAAAGTCGAAATTTCATGTTGCTGTATTATGCATCATTTTAAAGCTTAAAATCTTTATTTTCAGAATACCTTTTGCATTGGTTTTCTAATAAAAGTTATATAGTATCTTATTTCCCCTAGTTGGAAGTATGATATTCAGGTTTTCATAACAATGAGAAAAAAATACCACATTTTTCAATGCTTATTTCTAACAGCAAAATAAAAACAAACAAAATTAATTGCAGTTCAGTGAAGCATTAAATGGGGAATGAATTACCAAAGTTTTGATGCAGAAAAATTACAAATTGCTCCTTTATTCGGATGACTTGTCATCCAAAAGCTCACATTTCTTGGCATTGAAAAAGATGTTCCTTGTAATACTGAAACACGTGTCTGCAGTAATTTGCTATTTTGTGCATCAAAATATAAGTAATTCATTCATTTAATTTTCAAGCACAAAAGTATTTATCATAGTGAAATAGGTTTAACACGTAAACGATGAACATGAAAAATCGGTTAGCGCAAAGTGATATATAGTGGTCCTTATAGTCTAACTGCGATTTAATACAAATCTTTTAACGTGAAAAATTATTTTGGTCCCTCAAGCTTTGTGTTAAATGTTTTTCACTGTATTAACATGATATGCAATAACACATTTATTTTAAACTTTTTTCAAAATAAAATTATGCAATTTGAATTTAGAGAACTAATATCAAATACCCCACCCTTGGCGACTTTTTCCTGTTGGCGCCAAGAAAGCATCACTAAGAAAACGATGTATGACGACATATGTCGTACATCCTTCTTAGCGATGCTTTTTTATCGCCAACAGGAAAAATTCAGATGAAAAAACATGATCAAAGCACGTCAGAACACAATCTATATAAAAACAACATAAAACCACAGCAAAAAAAAAATCGCGAATATATGCTTCAAAAATACCAGAAACTAGAAAGTTTTTGTACACAAAGAAAAATTAGCAGAAAGTATTTAAAATGTTTAAATCAACAAATTACTATAACAGCTCACCAACGAAAAATGTACCAATAGAAATAAAAACCATTTTCCAACATACATTTCATCGAACAAAAACTTTTCTCATACTCTGCTAAAAAAGAGCAAAGCGATTCAAATTGCAATGTTTAAAGTGGAAAACAACCCAAAATCAATAACTACTTCAGCCAAAAAAAGCTTAGTTACACAAATTTCAATGTATGAAAAGTAGAAATGTCTCAACAGAACATCCCAAACATAAACAATACAAAAATACCATACATTAATTTGCTATCCAGACATGCATTCAAGATATTTATTATATTTTACATAAAATAACACCTGCATATTTTTATAAAATGCTAGAGTCAACTTATTTTCAGAAATTCAGTACCTAAAGGAGGCACGTTTATAGAATATGTCTAAATAATTTGTTTACATACAGTAAAAATAATGTTAAAACTACAAGAAACCCTCAAGATTTTGTAAAGACAAAGAATTTCGGAAGTGAGAACTTTTTTTTTAAATTATATAAAAAAAAAACTTGCCTTTTTATGGTATAAATCCTTATACTCGGTCTGAAACAAAACAACATATGACTATGGCACCTTACAGATACTCACTAAGTTGGAGTTTACTTTTAATTAACGTTCAAGTTTGAAAAAACTGGCATTTTCTATTATTTATTCATCAAAAGACAACTACTGAATTTAAACTAACACAAAATAAGCTTTCTTGTAAGGTATATTGCACGAAAAAACAAAAATCTTTCCTGCGTGAAACCGATAACAAGTAAACAAGTTTGAACAGATCTAAGATTATCTTCGGGTTGCCAAACACAGGTTAGTTTCTGCAGGGATGCCATGCTTAAAAAATTGTCGCTTCATTCGCGAGAAAAATATTTCAATTTTGTGCAAAAAATCGGATGTCACCAAATGGGGGGGGGGGGGGGGGATATATCACATCTGGTACCGAATTTAGAAAAGATGAATATTTTAAGTGTTATATCCGTAACAAATATTTAGCAGAGGTTTCAATTACTTCCTAAAAAATCCGAATTAAAAGAAACCCTTTATGGTCCTTTTAGCAATTCATCAGAGTAATTGTTTACATAGTTTAAAACATTGCAACATCTTTTGTTTTTGAAAAAATGGCATTACAGATGTAAGATTTTGTTTCAGACATAAAAAAGGTAGTAACGTTACATCCTTAAGACATGTATATTTCCTATTGAATTGAAAGACAAAGTACAGGATGGTCAATAAAACTATAGAGTATGATATGTAATATAATATAACAAAACTTCTGGTATTCTGACTTTAAAATTTTTAAAATTGTTAGTAGATATTTAACTTTATTTTTTAAGATTGTTAAAATTCACATGTGTTCCTCTCAATGTAAGATATTTGTCCTTCGAATGATGCAATAATTTCAATTGGTATTTTTAATTGTACATTAGCAGTTAACAGTGGCGTAGCTAGACCCGACTTTCGGGGGGGGGGTTACTTCTTTTATATATATATAATATATATATATATATATATATATATAATATATAATATATATATATATATATATATATATATATATATATATATATATATATATATATATAATCGCTTGGAATTTTTTCCTTTTCTTTTTTTTTTTCTTTCTCTTCTCTCTTCTTTTTCTCCTTTTTTTTTTGAGACTAACGTTTCGGGGGGGGGGTTGTCCCCAAAAAACCCCCCCTTAGCTACGCCCCTGGCAGTTAATGCTTAATAACTTGTGTATAAATATTCTAGAATGAAAGTTTCCATTAATTTCACAAACACTGTTTCATCACTGCAAATGAAATTTAAAGAATAAAAAAAAATGTGACACAGGAAAAT
This sequence comes from Uloborus diversus, assembly GCF_026930045.1. NCBI lineage: Eukaryota > Metazoa > Arthropoda > Arachnida > Araneae > Uloboridae > Uloborus > Uloborus diversus. The sequence continues at coordinate 128,479,954 of NC_072740.1, forward strand.
AGTGTTTTCCCAAGTGAATTTTTGGAAAAATTAACCAATCATTTAACAAGATAAAATCAAAATTGTTTTATGTGTAATTTTTTATACCCTGTTACCCATCTAGTTTAAATGTATGCAAGTGTTGTGGATCTTTCTAATGCTATTGCATACACTAATAATATAGTTTTTTACTTACTTGGGATTATCCAAGAATTTGCTTATCCATGGTTGCCATGCTACCCTATTCGAATCGTTAGTTTACTGTATTATATTGGCAGTCATTTTAAATGTTCTCTAGTTCTCATTGAATTATTTTTTTTTATTGTTTTATTAAGTCAAAGATATCTTTCTCCCTTTGGGGGGAGTTTTTTTACTTTCTTAAATGTTTTGCTGTCAATATTTTAAAGATATTTTTCTTTTGTTTAGGTTCATCTTGAAGCAATAAAATGCGCACATCATTTAGCATATCTGACCTCAGAAGTGCTAAGTTCCTTCAAAGTTTGAACTTGAATGAAAAGACTCAGTGCCTTACTATATATCGCAATGGCAATAAAACAGGTTTTGGAGGAAGGTAAGTTGTTAAAAATCGATCTTTACTAATCTCCAAATGGGATGATTTTATGGAAAGTTATTAGCTTCAGTTGGTTTTAGAGTAGATCAGGTAAATAAACCTATACTTTGATACTTAAGTTGAAACAAAAATGTGCTGCCGTTAAAGGAGTTGTATCTAAATAAATTTAATATTTTCCTCATGGCTAGGCCAGCATGCAACTCATAACTTTTTTGCATGTATTTGCTTTGCTTTAAAAGACTGGGCTAGAATTAGGGATGCACCAGATAGTGATTTTCCCAGAAACCAGATTTCGGATAGCAAGTGTCTTTGTCTACCAGCTCAACAGTTGCTTTTAGTTACCTTACATGCTCTTTTCTTTTTTTTTCTTTATGTAATGCTTCTTCAAAACAGAAAATACAACAAGCAAATGGAGCAAGCTATATTTTGTGAAGCACATGTTCCAATTTTGCATATTTTTAAATCGAGTTTTTACTCAGTCAAGGTAAAACTAGAGAAAAATCATTCCCAATAATAAGGATTTTTTTTTTTTTTTAAATCATAAAAGTTGTTTTTATCTTCAAAATAGATCAAAATTTCACAGACTGAAAAATATTAGTAAGACTAGAAAATTCTAGAAAACATGCATTTTTATGGTTCAAATTAAAGAGAAATTTAACAATATAAGAATTGTGATGAATGCATTAATCATTACATGGGTAAAAGAACTCAAATATCATTTACTCGCATAGTAAAGTGCCAAAGGTCATAATTGTAAAGTGATGAGATTTGCCCAAAAATATTTCTTAAAAATACATAAAACGGTACGTTAAATTTTTAAAAATCAAGAAATTCATTTGGAGCAAAATTTTAGGTTTTTGTAATTAGATTGAAGCAGACAGGCCGTCCGTATGGACTGTGGCGTCAAAATCCTGATGGTAAAAAGGGGGTGATAAGCTGTTAGAATGAGAATGTCAGTTTTTCTACCCACAAAACCCCTCCATAGATTCATTTGTTCTATTGTCCTCAGATTTAACAGAACCTGAAGGAAAGAAAGGAAAGATAATTTTAAGGTAGAGAAAAAACTTTAGGGCCACTGATTTATAGAATAAAAATAAGGAACTTGTGAGGAGATAATAGTAAAACTCGTGAGTTTTAGGGCCCTTATCTTCAAAAGCAAGAGTTTGGAAAGAGCATATGAACCCTGATATGATCAAACACCAAGGAAACTGGTTTAAACATGATGCTACTACCCATTTATACTTTCCCAGAATCCTCCATGAACAGTATCAACAAGTGAGATTTTATTAAAATGTAATATCGAGTTGTACCAAGAAAGGACATTCCAGCTTTGTCCCTTCTGTTACACATCCATGTCCACTGTGTTAGGGCTATATTTCTTCTAATTAGTAAAAAATCAATTTCTGGAAAGGTTTTGATTTTAAAAAAATAAAAATATTCATTTAATGAAGAAAATCACTGCACGCATATACTCAAAAAACTATGTTAAAAATCATTATATTTTAAACAGTTATTGCTGTTTTAAAAAACAGCATTTTTAAAGTGAAAAATTAAAATTAGAAATGTTTTTTATTCATCTCAAATTTTAAACATAACTATGCATGTCTGTCAAAAACACACTCAATCCAGAAACTTCAATAAATTTCCTTCAAGATAATATCCAACATAAGGGAATTGCTTCAGTTAAAAAAAACATGTTGTGGTTTCAATTCAGGTGGAATGACAGTACAAAAATGAAAAAACTCGATAAGTAAAATAATTTGAGCATTGCATTTTAATAAGGCTACAATAATGAAATTTAATATTTAAAAAAATGAAATAGTTTTTTTTTTTTTTTTTTTTTGTAGGTACAATAATAATGTGTGTAAATTATTTTTTTAAACTAATCTTTAGCTAAAATAGCTTATTAAAAGATTTGAAAGATTTCCCACACCCCTAAATATTCTATGTCATTCAGAAGAGCTTTTTTAGAGATTAAGTTTCTTTCAATTTTCTCAATTTATTAAAGCATCAAATATAAGAGTTTCTAATTAAGTGAAACTCCTAGGATAAACTCATTTCATGTGCAGAGTTGAAAAGCAAATTGTTACTACAGCACACGAATTTGAAAACTACTTTTCAAACATTGAAAATGGCCGTTTTGCTATGTTCAGGAGCCCCTTAGGACCTATAGCTGTGAAATTTGGTACAAATTAGTTTAGTCTTTAGGGGAGGACTTTGAAGCATTTTTTTAAAATAATTTTGTTACAAGTGTATTTATTAAGAGCTCTGTTTAACTTCTGTATTTGGAGTGTTATTCTAATATTTCTCTAATTATAATGAGCTCTTTACTAAAATTTTATTTTCTGTAGGAATGGGAAAGGGGTTTTTATTTTAATTAAATTGTTTTATAAAGCATTTAAGAATGTCATTATGTATGTATCAAACAATTCTCATTATTCTTGTAATAATTTTCCAAACCTGTAGAGTTCAGGTTTTTTTTCCTGACACTTTCATGTCTGAATATTTATTTTTTTAAATAATTTTTTTATGAAAATTAGTATAAAGTTTCAAATAAATAAAGATTTTAAAGATTAAGATGCTTTTATGTTCATTTTTATTAATTTTTTTAGTTCTGTTGTAGATTTTCTTAACAAACTTAACTGAAATATTATGTAATCAAAGTATTTCCTATAATTTGCAAAATCCTATAATGCACAGAAAGTTGTCTTAAGCATCGCTGCATACAGTGAGTTCATTGCATATGTGTTAATGCGATGTGATAAAATAAACTTATTTTCTTTGTGTGGTTTTGTTGTATTGGTGTTTCCTGTAAAATTAAAAAAGAAAAAAAAACTAAAAGGGGTATTCTAGTCTAGAAATTAAAAAAAAAAAATAAAAATAATTTTCTCTTTATATTTTCAAAGTTTAGACCTTTAAGAAACTGCCTCTAAGAGAACTTACGGAAATCTGAATTATTTTCAGAGTTATAGTTATTTTTTTTTAAGATAAAGAAAAAGCCAGCAAACAAGATCAACAGAGTGACAAATGCTCCGAGGTTCGAGCTTCCGAAACTTCAAAAGAAGGCAGAACTGCTCTTATGGCTGAAAGATCTGCCAAAAAATGTAGCTTTTGAGGTGTAGGAAGAAACAATGTATGAGGCAGGGTTGGCTGTTCAAAAAAATATAAGTATTGCCTACTATGGAATCACTCAGACTGACCGAAATGCGACTGCAAACTTGAAACCCGTTTTTCTCAAAACTTTTTTTCAATACGGTTGACAAGGTATCTCAAATTCTAATGCAACGATTTATTTGAAATTTGGTACAGGCTTTCTTAATACTGTCAATTCTGTCTCCACATAGGGGTTTCTGTATTTTTGTTTTTTTACTATTTTTAGAAAATTACTAATGTAGAAAAAAATGAGGCAAAAATGACACCATTTTATTCATTTTTTTTTCTGCCCAAATCGGTTATGTCTAGACAATTGGATTTTATGTTCTTGTTTAATAAGAGTCGATCTTAATTTCATGTTTCAAATCACCAGGAGGGTTGAAATCTTGTCAACCAGAAGACACCTTTTTTTTTTCTGAGTCCCCACTTTGCTGGCCTCTACTGATTTCAATTTTGAATTTTTTTCCCCACTATTATATACATTTTTATACTTCTCAAGTATCAATACAAAACTGACAAAAAATTGATACAAAAATGGTAATAGTGTTTTTTTTATTACCCCCACAAAATCGCCTCAAAATTGAGCCTCTTGACTCCCTTAAACTGGTTTTAATTTTATAACATGTTTTAAAAGCTCTAAAAAAGACTCCACGTAACAGAATTTTAAATCTTTTTTTTTTTTTTTTGAAGTTTATCATTTTTTAAGTTCACTAGTTTTAAAAAAGTATAAAAATACTCTGAATAACTAACTTACTATGTCCCTTAAAAATCACCAAATTTACTAAATGAGGTCTGTAGTTGTCCTGTTACGGTCAGAGAATTTATATCCAATGATGAACCAAAATGTATCTGGACTCTTAAAAAAGAACAATTTTATCTATGTTGTCATTTTTAGAATTTCTGATATTTGTGGCCTAATGACTTTACCTTTACTTTTCTAGCTTACTACATTTACCTGTAACTTCATCAAATGAAAAGGATATTGCTTGCACTGACCTGACAGCATCCGACACTGTAATGCGAGTGTCAAATGCTATCTTTGGTTCGTCCACTATGCTTCAATCACCTGGAAATCAAATTGTTTCTTTGTCTCAACATAAAGATTTGGATGTAAACCACAGTGATACTGGACAAAAATCATCAAAAGACAGTGGACAAAGATGGTTTGATGGACTATTGCGTTGTTTAAGACCAGTGTGGACTGTTTTGGGAAAAACTACAGCTCATGAACTAAAAGAAGGTAGATATTAATATCTAATTCAATAATAATAATAGAAAAAGAAAATAAACAAATAGTTTATATGCTAATTAAATGTACTGCATTATTATAACACATAAAATTAAACTTTATTTTCTGCATTTAAATTAGTTACCTAAACTAAGATCAGTGTGGTGACAGAACCGGGAAATCAGGAAAAAGTGAGGGAACTTTATTAATCAGGAAAATATCAGGAAATTTTTAAAAAATAACAAATTCAGGGAAAATTGATCAAATGAAAATGAAACATTTGACTTTGCTTTGCAAAATTAGCTTGGGAAAAGGGGGGGGGGGATAGTGTGGACAAATTTACATTTTTGGCAAAAACATATACCAAATACTGTTTTTAACCTATGGCATTCTTTACAATAATTTGCACTTTTGAACTTATTTAAAATAATATATTACAACATTTGGCATAATAGTCATTTAATAATTTTTTTTTTAAAAAGGGTTGTTTTTGTCCACATTAGCCCCATGACATGGGGCTCGTGTGGACAAGCTAGAATACTAATTAAACAATGTAAAGAGTGAATTTAAAAACATAAATAAATAAATTTAAACCTAAATAGTGAATTCCTTAGTCAATGCTATCCTTAATAAATTATTGTAATTAATAGTAAAAAGTTAATATATTAATTTGTAGCTATGAATTGTTTTATAATAAAGACATTTTTTCAAAAACAAATTAACATGTTTGAAAGCTATTCGCTTTTATTCAGTTAAAAAAAGGTTATTTTAATGCTGAAGAGAATTCTTTTTCTACTTTACATTATAATTAAAAAATCATTGTTAAACTTTATGTAAAATACAGAGTGAAATATACTACCGGTAACATCTGGTGGCAGTAGTTTTGCTACAATTTCAGTTCACGATATTTGGGACTTATCTTTTAGATTGGCCAAAAAATAAAATTTTCTATGCTTCAAAGAACCATTTTGTCCACCCTTTTTCCGTAAGAATTGTAAACTGAAATCAGTTCATCCGTATATAGCTTCCACTCGTCAACATAGTGCAAAATACATTTTTTTTTTATTTTATAAACTTGACCAATACAAAGTTATTAAGGCTTATGTCATTGGTAATTTGTATTGAAAGAATAATACTTATGTGTGAAAATGATAGAATTTCTTGTAAATTGAAAATTTCCTTTCAATAATCAAGTTTATTCAGTAAAGAAAAACAAAAATAAAACTTGAAAATGTGCAAAAGCACACACAATGAATCCTTTCCAAATGTATCTGTCACTTTATGAAGCAATTGTAAACAGAAAACTCACATAATCTATTATGATAAATAAATACAGTCATTTGTAAAATAACTCGTCACTTTGCAAGAAGCAATCTTATTTTATAAATGAAACCCAAAATGTGAAGAAACAAGACATAGAATCCTTTGTAATTGAACCCATACTTAACAAAATTAATCTAATTAGGCAAATAACCTAAAATATATTTTCACTAACACAGTTTTTTTCTCCACTCAAAGCTGCAAGGCATTAGTTGGTGTAACGTGCATGTGTTCATAGTAGCCCCACCACCTATGTGTCCACTCTTACCCCATGAAGCAATTTTTTTCTTTTAAGCCTTTAATTATTAATGAAAATTATCCACAGTTGAACTGATTATCAAAAAATATATTCAATACATTTATTTGTAATATATAATCCCTTTTTACTTGAAATAATAAATTAAAATAGTCTTATATATATATATATATATATATATATATATATATATATATATATATATATATATATATATATATATATATATATATATATCATTGCTTCAGAGCTACACTAAGATATCTAATCCCAAGAATAACACTAAGATATCCTTTTGTAAATTGCTACTGAGCTGCCAAGTGTGTTGTCATAAAAGTGCATAAGGAGGTGCATTTTGGTATTGTCATTCTGCCTAAATTAACAGAGAAATTTTCGAAAAATAAATAACAGAATTATTCCAGATGTCCTCACTAACCCCTTGTCCATACTAGCCCCCTTCTAGTATGGACAAGGGGTTAGTGAGGACATCTACCGTTACTCCCTGTGCATTATTCGCCAATTATCTAGCTAAAAAAAATAAAATTAATGAGGTGCAGATTATATGCTTTGTGCATCTTTTCCCCTTAACGTCTAAGTACTGAATTTTGTTTTGTAAACCAGGATTAACTTCCAAAGACTGCTTCTGTGCCTGTAGGGTTGTTTACTTTATGTAGCTTAAATTTTCGTTTCACACATTCCATGCTACATAAAATAAACAACCCTATAGGCAAAGAAGAAACCCTCATTATTGCCTTAGCGCAGGGGATCTCAAACTTTCTGCTGTGGCACCTCGGGGTACCTCAGGAAGAGGAGAGGGGTGCCACAAAGTGTATGTGGTAACAATAGTGTGTATATAATAGAGATTGGTTAGGGAGCCATAAGAAAAACCAAATTCTTCAAAAGGTGTCGTGAATCGGAAAAGTTTGGGAACCCCTGTCTTAGTGCCCTTGCCTTTACTTATTGTCTTAAAGTAATTAGCATACTATAATCAGAATTTTAAGACAAAATCTTTATTTTTTTAGATTAATTTTGATCAAAGCTTAAAAATGATTGCTTCTTCCCATTTTTAATTTAATTAATACAATTGAATCTTAAATTAAAATTTACTTTTCTTTTTGCTATTGTATTATTTGCTCCGCAAATCATAGGAAGGGTTTTGTTTTTCTTCAGACTTTAAAAATTCTTTTCTTTTAAAACCAAAGTTGCATACAAATATGTTTTGAAATTAATCTTTTTTGAGTTTCAAAGCTGCATGTTACAAAAAGGACTAAGAGATTTTTTCCCCATAAATAATGAAGTTATTTGAAATTAAGTTACCTTGTGTACCTAAGTACTAAATATTTTAGTTATGTTTTATAGTTAAAATACTGTATTCATTCATTAAAACATAAGTTCTTGATTAGAGAATAGTGCCATATAAATGAGAGTCAAAAGGTTTCATTTTGTTTTATATTAAGTTTATTTGTATTTTAAATGCTTTGTAGGGTTAGTCAAGTGCATGCAGGATAAAATTCAGAAACAGTTCATTTAATTTACTTATTCAATTGTTTTATCACATCACTTACATTCAATTCCTTTACTAGTTATTTTATTAACATTCCTGCATTTAATAATTCCCTTATTTCTTCCTTCATTTACTTATTTTCTCATTCATTCACTATTTTATTGACTAATTTATATTTTCTCATTTATTAACTTATTCATTTATTTATTGTTTTGTTTCCTATTCATTTATTCATTCATTGTTTTATTTGCTCATTTATTTGATAGAAAATACCTGTAATAATTGAATAGAAAATATTTAATTCGAAACATATTTTATTTTTCACTTTGTCCAATGAAAAAAAAGAAGTGAAAATTTTTTACCTTTTTTGGAGGTACAAATTTACCACCAAAAATAGAAACTAATGTTTCCATGCAAGTTCTATCATAAAATATATTATTGTTTTTTTACGTACTGTAATTTTCAGAAAAAAAAATCAAATTTTCCATATTCATATTGAAAAAAGTAAGTTATTGTTACTATTTCACTTTGCCCCACATTCCCCTTCATAATAGTTGCTTCTTTTTTTTTGGCATCATACAGTGTCCCATTCCTTTTTGGTGCACCTTTTTGATGCCTTTTAGTGCCATGCAAAACTGAAGTTGCCCTCTTTTATGTAGAAATGCGCTGCTCTTTTTAATTTCTACAAAGATTTCTGTGTATTCTATCCAAGTATAAAAAATTTTCTGTACCACTTGTGATATACTAGTACAGTGGCTAAAGTGAATAAAAGATTCCTAGTTTTACATTTCTCATAATATTTTCAATTTTTATATTTCTAGATAACTGGGAAATTCTTTTTGAAAGCATAAGAGATCTACAATTTCTGGGTAGTGGTGCACAAGGAGCTGTATTTTGTGGAACATTAGATAATGAATTTGTAGCTGTGAAGAAAGTGCGGGAGAAGAATGAAACAGACATAAAACACTTAAAGAAGTTATCTCATCCGAATGTTGTTTCTTTTAAGTAAGTATAGTATGTATTTTTGATATTTAATGTGATAATTTAAAAATAATTTTAAGTCTAAATTTGAATAAGAACCAAAACTAGTGAAGGCAAATTTTTATAACTCAGAAACATGTGATTGTAATCATTTTTGTAAAGTCCGACAGGGTTCGTACGCTCCGGGAATTCCGGGAAAACCGGGAATTGTCAGGGAAAATAACACTGTCAGAAATGTCAGGGAAAAGTCAGGGAGTTTTCAAATTTTGTCCTCCAAAAAATTTTTTTCCATTTTTTTTCCCAAGGAATTAAGTACTATGAGATCTAGTCTTCGTTTTTATTGTGATTTCACGAAAAAAATTGTAAATTTTTATCTAAACCGACGCTGACACTTAAAAACTGCAATCGAAAAATGAACGTTTTTTTCACAACGAAAAATGCGCCAAAAGAGCGAAGATTTTCTTACATGGAGTCAGTGAGGGGAACGCATTTCTTTCTACTGCCTAAAGTTTTAGATGGGTTGCCACAACATTCTGTTCGGTTCAGGGTTCGTACGCTCCGGGAAAACTTGGAATTATCAGGGAAAATGACTTAGTCAAAAATGTCAAGGAATTTTCCAAATATGTCCCCAAAATTTTTCTTTTCCCAATTTTTTTCCCAGGGAATTTCGTTTTATAAGATCTAATCTTCATTTTTATCGATGTATTAAAAAAAAATTGTAACAATTTTAAAGCAATGAAAAAAGTGGCGACCCAAAAAATCTTCAGCAGCTGCCATTTTTGGCTCTCAGTAGTTCCCAAAGGGAAAAAAAAATCAGGTGAACAGCAATTATGCAAACTCAACAGGAAAGAAGACAATTTACTGCTTCGGAAGCACAACCTGTAGATGGGAGGGTCGATCGGGGGGAAATCGTTTTTTTTTTGATCGGAAAACCATTTCAGCTACGTGTGAAACGTAGTCGCCATCTTTGGTCATTCACAAGATGGAAGTAGATACGCTCCAAAAATGCATAAGTTTCTAAAAACAAAGCAGAATTGGATGTTTTCTTCAATTGAAAACTGATGAAAACAACAAAAAATGGTCTGCAAATTGTTTTTCTATTATTATTTGTAATAATTTTCTTGAGAAATGAAAAATTTTGTTCTTAAAACTTAATCTTATCCTCACTGCCTCCGACGTAAATGTGATAAAAACTTTTCAATGAATTGTAGTATCATGAAGATTTATTATTTTTTAATTGTCTTCATGCAACAAATTAAAAAAAAGTTATTTCTTATTTTTGGGTATAGCCGCCATATTTGGTCATTCCCAAGATGGAAGTACACAAGACTTTTTCAAGTGCCTAAGTTCCCGAAAACGGCATTGGATGTTAATTGCAATGCAAACTATTGAAAACAACACAAATTGTGCCCTTTTTTCCAGATAATTTGTAATTATTTTCTGGAAAAATGCAAAATTTAATCTTCATACCGTTTTTTTTGTTTTAATTGATTTAGACTCTTTTGTGCTAAATACTGACTATTTTGCTTTTATTGTAGTTTTTTAAGGATTATTAATTATTTATTACTACTTTTATACTACAAATCCAAAAATCTACTTATTATTTTAAATTTTTCACTTTGTCGCCATATTTGATCGTTTGCACAATGGAAGTAGACTTAAACTTCCAGAAACAGAATTGGACGTTTATATCAATGTGTAATATTGAAGATAACATTAAATGTGCAAAAAGTTATGAATTTTTGAAAATTAACTATTACTTTCTGGAAAAGAAAGTTTGAAATTTTAATGTAAGCATCCTTTAATATGTGAAAAAAAAAAAAAGATTATTGGCATTGGCCTATGATTGGCGGAGTTGATTTTTGTTACTATGCATTACATGGTATGCCGATTGATGCAACAAGTTAATCATATTTACACTGAAATTTAGCATTGCATTTTGCTCAATATGTTTCGTGTAACCTACTTATAAGAAAATAAAAAGTATTGTAAACCAAAAGCGTATGCTAAAAGGTTGCTGCAGGACTACAGCAAAATGCTATAATGTTACACGTGACATCAAAGAAATGCTAAAATAAGTTGAACGTACTCTGTTTTCAACAAATAGTAAACAAAATAAAACAATTTTGAACAAAATTTTTAAAAAAAACTTAAAATTTTGCCAGAGAAAACAAACGAAAAAAAAAACAAGTTTTTTTTCTAAGGGGAGAAGTTTTAGTTCTTCTGCATCGCTACTTTAAACAATTTTAATTATTTTGAAAATATTACTATTTAAACTTAAATTTTGAATGAAGCGAGTAACCTGGAATTTTCTAAAAAACAACCTGGAAAACCTGGAAAAGTCAGGGAACTTTTTTTAACCAAAAGTGTATGAACCCTGGTCCGACAAAAATTTGCTTGGCCAATTCTCAAAACATTGATATTCAATTTTTCATTTACTATAATCAGAGATGAGATTTCTCTGGCTTTTGCTGAGTTACAGCTTTTTCTGTTGGCTTTTTGAAACTTTCCTCCTCTTTTTGCCTCTTTCAGGCCTCATAGCGCTCTTTTTTTCCTCAAAAATCTAAAAAGATTCCGTTTTTTCTTGATTCTCGGTCCGTTTTCTTATTTTTTCTAATTTCCCCCCTCAAATCTTCATCCTCTGCGATATCTGACAAAATCATATGTTTTGAAATCATGCCAATGAGGTCAAACGCCAAAAAGTGTATGCCTCATTTGAGGTTTTAATCTTTTTGCATCCTGTGAGTATTTCACTCATTTTTTATGTTGGATGGTTTTTAACTAAATGCTGCCTTATATCTGCTTATTTTATTCATCATTTCAATAGTATTTTAATTTCTTGAAATTATTTTAGAAAAAATTGAGGAACAAAAACGTTGAAAAAATTGAAAGTTTATGAAAAAGTGATAACAATAAACGAAGATGCTGATTACAATATCCGACTTTTTTAACGTGTGTTAACATACAAGTGTTCCGGGACTGGGCGATTCTGATAACATTAAGTGAAAGATAACATTAATTGTGATCACATTAAGCAGCACCTACTGTATATGGAAAGCTTTATTCTGCTGGTCATTTTTATTTTTTGATATTTCAGTATCAATGTTTTCTACTCTTTCACTGAACCTTTTTTTTTCTTTTTTTTTAATACATCTAATATAATCTTTTTCAACTTAGTAATGTTAATTTTTTAAACTTTCTTACAAATATATTTCTCCTCAATGTACTTTTCATTTATTTTCACTTTAATTTTTTAAAAAATTACTTTATATTTTCAATTAAATTGAGTGATTTTGTTGAGTATTTAACCCGTGAAATCCAATGTACAGTTTTTAACTTTAAATTAAAGTTTGTGTTTTGATTAATTACAGGATATTGTTGCTACTCAAACAAAAGTATAATATTGGATTTTATTACTTTAAAATATTTTTTCTTGTCTTGCTAAAATATAAACTTAATCCATTTATACCTTCAATATGAAGTTTTTAGCCAAAAATTGCTTTCTTGTCCAATGTCATTTTGTTGTTGTATGTTTAATATTTGAAAACCAATAAGGCTGGTTACTTTTTATTATATAATACATTGATGCAGTATATTACTGCTGTTTTATTAAGAATATTTCATTGTTATCCAAAATAAGATGTTTATGCCTTGAAATTCATTAGTTATTGTTTTCTAGGGGAGTGTGTGTTCAACCACCATGTTTTTGCATTGTCATGGAGTTTTGTCCATCTGGAACCTTGCACGACTTATTACGTCGTGGTACTGAAATTCCACCTAAGAAAGTTATGGAATGGTCTAAACAAGTTGCAAATGGGATGAATTATTTACATACCCATAAAATTATTCATCGGGATTTGAAGTCAGAAAAGTAATTATTGAGTTATTTAATTTATAATTCTTCATTTGAAAAAAAGTATTTTCTAGATGTTATAGAGTTTGAGTTTCTCTAATACATGATCCTAAATTCAATAATGGTGTATATTCTTCATAATGTTCACAGAAGGTAAACAAAGCCCTCAATATTGACAAACTAAGTCAGCTTATTGCTTGCTTAGTAATTAATGTTATTCAAGTGGTTTTATAGTATTTTTTAAAATGTTCAGTTCTTACTTTAATAACTTTGTTTCTATAAAGCAATTTTTTGTGTGTTAAAATCAAAATGCTATGTTAAGATACTACTAGAACCATTGAAATATTAATTTGTTTGCATCATAGACATAAGAAACCGGTTCGCTGCCACTCACTTACCAGATGGATCATCCTACGGACGTGCACATGGGAAAGTGATTCTAAATTGAATTAGACTCTGCCGTTATTTTCTGGGCAAAGATTTCAGCATTGGAGTAGCACTCCCTTTGTATCTCAGAGACAAAACTCAAGTATAACAACTTCATGTTTAACATTCAAGCCTACAAGAAGATAGAGAGAGCGAGAGAGAAAAAGACACAAACATCTGAGTAAAAATATAAGTTGAAGCTGCTTAAATATCTAATATCAAAATGCAGAAGTTCATCATTCTTAAAAGGAAATGTTAAACTGATTTTGCAACAAAGGAAAAGCATATTAAGGAATGTTAAAATTTATATTACTGTCTCATAGCTCACATGTGTAGACAATTTTCAACGTATATTAATAGTCCAGTTGTTGTCAGTTGAGGGGGGAAAATCAGTGCCTTCATGATATAAAAATATAGTTCAAAAGAAAAATTCCAAACCTAAAATTCAAATGAAAAATTTAAAAAAAAATTGAAAAATTTTTTAGTTTAGGCAAAACAAAAGAATTAAAACTAAAAGAAGAAAAAATGTTATTAGCCAATTATGTGTAAAAAATGTTCTTTGTATTTTTGTGAAAATAAAAGCTTTAAGCTTAGTCCAACATTTTCATTGGAAATTTTCGCAATTGAAAATGCATATGATAGGAAATTAATTTGATAATTATTTCCTGCGTTGCAATTTTTATTGTTTCTGATCAGAAAGTGACTGTGGGATTTCCAAAAACAATGTACTTTATGGCATTTTTGCTAAAGTAAAAATATTTCATAAGTTGTACATTAATAATTTAAAGTATTTATTCTGACTGCAAGTAATTAAATCATTGTTATTATGACTTCAAACCCATGTTACATCAATTTTGCTTGCTTACATTTCATAATTCATTACCCAATTTATATATCCACGCTAATTTCAATTCCCTTTCTTTGAAATGATGCAAGAAGCCATAGCCTCGTAGCGATACAAACTGATTTATCAGTTATCCATAAAACCCATATTTTAATGTTTCTTATGATGCAAAATTACAAATTAGGCAGACATGAAACTTATTTTCTGTTTTTGTGTTACAACTGTCACTATTTCAGTTCAGAAGAACTAAAAGATTTTGGCACGCATTTTATCAAAACTAAATGTTTCATGAAAAGCATTTATTCAGAAGTTCAAAGTTCCTACAAGGAAAACTATACAATGCTTATTTGGAGCTGTGATTGAACGTTCTTGCCCACAAGTTGAGGGACCATCATTGATTGAAAAGGAATCAATTTTCTACCACAAGATGTTCCATGTAGTCAAGTGAGCAGACGGAACTGGTTTCTCAAGTCTGCTTTACATTAGTGAAACTGTTTAAAAATAACTTCTTTTTTTAATTTAAAATTTCAAATAAATAAAGGAAATGGCTAGAGTTAATACACTGCTTGACACTGAAAATGCAACACCAAGAAGGAGTGCTCAGAAATTTATGCAAATTTTAGAGTAGACGTACATCACTGAGTTATGTAAATGATGTAAAATGCGCAGCTCTCCGACGCACGTGAAGTAAGATATAAGGGAAGGAACTTGCAGAATGGGCAATATTCATGTCGTTATTTCCGACTGGAAAATTGACGAAGAAATTTTGTTTTTGTCTTGGAGGATACGTGTGACACGAGAAAATGCCAGGCCGCCATCAACGAAGGCACTTCCAGCAGATAGACGAATTTATGAGGGGTATGGTGATCGGACTAAGAAGGGGAGGTTGGTCTGTACGTCAAATCGCAGCTGATACCCACATGGATGTGAGCACGGTGCATCGGCTGTGCCGAAGATGGTTGGAACAACGAAATATGGCAAGATTGAGGGGTGCAGGGGCAGCCAGAGTGACGTCATAACGCGTGGACCGACGCATTCACCAACAAGCTGTAGCAGACCCACAAGTCACTTGTTCCCCGATTCTGCAGCAGGTGCAAGATACCCTGAATGTTTCTGTGTCAGCTAAGAAGACTGCCATTGACCCCACAACATAGACAGCAACATTTAGTATGGTCCGGACTAGAGCGACATGGATGACAAAATGGCGAAATGTCGTGTTCTCAGATGAATCCCGCTTTTGTTTATCCAGTGATAGTATGTGGCGTCGACGTGGAGACATCTAATCCGGCAGTAACTGTGGAACATCCCACCGCACGACAACTTGGCATATTGGTTTGGGGCGCAATTGCGTACAATTCCATATCACCTCTAGTTCGTATTCAGGGCACTATGAAGGCCCAACGATACTTGGATAGTGTACTCCGACTGGTGGCAATCCCTTACCTTCAAGGGCTACCTAATGCAGTTTTTCAGCAGGATAACGCCCGTCCACACAGTGTTCGCATCTGCCAACATGCTCTCCAAGGCACACAGATGCTTCCCTGACCACCATACTCTCCTGACCTGTCACCAATCGAACATGTGTGGGATGTGATTGGACACTGTTTGCAGACTGCCCTGCCAACCATTTGCCTCAGAAGACGAACTGTGGCAAATGGTTGAAAGGGAATGGAGAGCTATTCCTCTGGACACCATCCGCACCCTTCTTGACTCTATGTCTAGATGTGTTTCTTCGTGTATTGCTGTCTGCGGTGGTCCTACATCCTACTGAGCCGACGCCTTTCTCGCTTTGTATTCTGCCTATCATTTTGAAATTAAGATCATTTATTATTCCTTGCTGTCTCTTCTTTTTTCCAAATTTCATCAGTTTCTGACCACTTCTTCTTGGTGTTACATTTTCAATGTCGAGCAGTGTATATAAATAAATGGAACAGAAGAAAAGTGTGTTCCTCTAACTTTTCCCCAAAAGTTTGTATTTAAAAAATATCAAGGACTCTTGTAGTTTTTCTACATGATATCTTGTTTCAAATAAACAGGGTGAAAGCACCTGGAGAAAAATCCTCAATGGATTGTGTTGCTGTTGGTGAGTCCATTGATAAGCTCTGTGGGGTTAGCAGAATAAAGCAGTTAGACATTCCTCAAGAGTTTTAATTTTGGTTTGGACCAAAAATATTTAAACAGTTTACAAGTTACAAAATAAGTTACAAACTGAAACTGGAATTTTTGAAATAAACCACTATAACTTCCTTGTCAAATAATTTTAATGAAAAAAAAATTAATGTTTTTTGATTGGAAATAATATATAATTTGGATTAAAAGTTTTCTTCAAATGAAGTATTTTAATTCTTATGACATTAATATCTGGACGCATAAGTATAATCCAATAAATAAAATATTTGAACCAAGTATTTTTCTTTTATCTGAAAACAACTCCCATAATTCAAGAAATCTTTGGTCCCCAGCATTGTGGATTAAAAACTATACTATACTTGATACTTGTTTCTGCAACTGTTATGTTATATAAAGTCAAACTTTGATATCTGGAACCTCCTTACCTCAAAACCCTTGAGATGTCTCAAAAAAAAAAAAAAAAAAAAATCTCCCCCATTTTACATAACTTCTATACATTTCTTATCAGGGTATTTTTTTGGGGGGGGGGGGGGATGGTAGACTCCAATTCCTGGATTTTGAAATGTCCAACTCCAACTTCGACTCTGGCTTTCTTCTTTTTTTCAATTTTCCCCCCTCATGGGAAAAGAAAGAAAAACCCTAAAAAGTGATTGAATTATTAGTTCCTAAAATGCATACAACGTTGGAAATTCAATTTGAAAGTCTATATTTTTCCAATAGTTATGATTTATAAGGTAAGATTACTCAAAACCCCCATTTTTTGAAAGAAAGAAGCTTTTTTGCAAAAACTCTGAGTGATACCTATCTGGGAGTGGGGGGGGGGGGGCATCCCAAGGTAATTTAAGAGTTTATAAAAAATATAAATACTTACGTTTCGAAAATTTTTCCTTCGTAAATCTTAAATTACATTTTCTCTATAAAATTTCAATGAGAATAGAATACTATGTTGCTGGGAGGGAATGGGTACATACTGTTGCATCAGAGCAACACATAGACATCTAATCTCAGGAATAGCATATAAATATCCTGCTGTTGCTCTGAGGCAGCGATATGAATGTAGAGCAAATTTTACACAAAATGTGGCAGAATGCAGCTTTTTACGAATAGCTTTGAAACTATACTTATGTTTCTTCTTCTCAATTTTGAATTTAAATTTTATTGGCTGCGTTAGGATTAACCTTAATGTAAAGATTTAAAAACAAAATTAACTTCTATTGAGCATTGTAATCAAGAAATCATATACTGATTTTATTTAATACCTTTTAATGAGAACCAAGTTTATGGAATAGTCTTGAGATTAATAAAGCATTTGTTATGTTTTATTGCATCTTTTGGATAAGTGCTCTCTCACCAAAACTTATTTGATTCTGCTGCCCTTTATAAGTCTCTACCCAGGCTTTGAGCCCCAACTTCCTCCAGGGATACATTTATTTTACTATTTTATGACTGAAATCAAAATAAAAGAATTATTATTTGAAAGTGATTACTTTTTTTTCAAGAACTTCTTCTACTTACAAAATATTAGGGAACAAAATATTTGTGAACAGTTACTATTAGTTTAAGAAAGTTATAAACGCAAGTGAACTAGCGGGTTAACGAAGGTAGCTATTACAGAAAGAAAGTTTGATAAATATAGAATCTAGCTAGTTTCCAATGGCAGTTATTTTCTTATCAGTAGGTCTTTATACATAAATTAGACCAATTTGCAGTTGATTTTTTTTTTAATGTAAGGAGAGTCGGTGAAAATTGGAGAAAAAAGGAGGTCTGCTTTGGCATGTTTTCTAATGAATTCTGAGTTTGGGATTCCAACTCCTTTACCCCAAATTCAGTCCAACTCACCGACTCAACAGCCCTGTTTTTATAGTTATCTCAAAATTAATTTTTCAAAACCCTTCATAGGTCGAAATTTTCTCCCAGAAGCAAATTCTAATTGCTGTTTTTCCTCTCCAATTCTTCTAGTAGAACCAGTTCCCAATACATCATGCTTGTAGTTATTGACCCCTATTTCCTGGAAAGTATAAGAATAGGGTGTTGGGATGTAATAATAGGGAATGTGGTTTTCAGAGAAATTAATAAGTCCTTTTATCTGTTTCACTGCAAAGGATTCTTTGCAATTTTCTTCAAAGCATGTGCGCACTTTGTGGGCAGGAGTTAATTTTTTGTAGCTGACCAGTTTTCAAGCAAGGAGAGCAAAATGTGTTCCTCATCATTCTATGTTTTTAACTCCTACAAAATGGCTAATGTAAAGCTAAATAATTGAATGTGCCAAATTTTGTTCCTGTCCTGGGGATTCGAGAAAGTTGTACTATATTAAGGTTGACTTGAAAAAAAGGCTGGAGGGTTTATACATTATTGTAAAAAAGCTTAGTGGTTTTTTTTTTTTTTTTTTTGTAGTTACAGCTCTGCTTTTAAATCTTTTTTAATTATTGCTGTCTTGATATTAATCCTTTTTATAATTTGATATTAATGTTTTTCCTTTAGCATTTTGATTGGTTATAATGATGTTCTGAAGATATCTGATTTTGGGACTAGTAAGCAGTATAATGATAAAAGTGTTTAAAATGTCATTTGCTGGGACTGTTGCATGGATGGCCCCAGAAGTCATTAGAAATGAAGTTTGCTCTGAAAAAGTTGATATTTGGTAAGTAAAATGTCTTAATAATGGTGGATGCTCTTCCTAAATTATTTCATGCATTATTTAAAAATAGGTTGGACTAGGAGAAAAACATTTTTTTCCAAATTCATAGTTTTATGTAACTTTTCAGCAGTCATGTTTTGTACAAAATTTGAAGCAAAACTTAAAAAACTTTTTCTGCAAGTTTTTAAATGCAGTTTTGTCTATTTGAATAACGGTCGAATCCTCTAAATGGAGAATAGCCATTTTGACACGAAAAAATATACTAATAAGCGGGATATTCCATTAATCAGAATCAAAATAACACATTACATTGGATTGGTACATTGAAAATGTATTACATGAAGCAGGTTATTCTTTAAACCAATATTATAATAAGCAGGTTCTACTTTACTATATTGAGTTACATTATTACAGTTTATCAAATCCATTTTCAAGATTAATTTGCTCTTGCTAAGGGGGAAAAAAGAAACAAAATAAAGAAAAGAACTGTTGTATAAAGTTGAGCATGCCTTTGTTATGTTAAAATCTGAAGCACTCCTGTTGGAAAATAAAACAATGACTATATTAACCATTCAATTCCACAGTCCATCCACTTTCTTCCCAACATTTTAGCGAGGTGTCTAAACTGATATCACAACCCAAGAAGTACAATGTCTTCAAAAAGAACTTTTGCTGATAATTTAAAGATTGAGCCTTGAAAATAAGTTAGCCTGCAAGAACAGAATGATATCTTGGCTTGCCCATGTATAGTGCAGCTCCGGTTAGTTGAGCTGTGACCTTGACTATGTTTACCTGTTTTAGGAGAGTTTAGTGAAAAATAGACGCGTTATTGGCTCAGATTTTAGTTGGAATACTTTTGAAAAACTATTAAGAAAGTTTCTCAACTCAACTCAGCACCAATTACCCCTCCTTATTTTCTGAAACAGAGGTCAACATTGTCAGAGTCAGAGCTCAACTTTTCAAAGCCTCACAATAGTTCCTGTTTAGCTCACACTGGTTTGAGCTAACCATCACAGTTGTATATGGTGTAGTATTGCTTGAGGAAAGATATCCTTTTATCTTACTTGTTTCATTTCTTGTTTAATGTGGCATGCATTTTATTTATCATCACACTGGGTTGTAGATAGTTTGACTCAATTTCAGATGCTCTAACTTTGTGTGTAGAGGATTCAATAACAGTTCCTCCCACGAGCAAACAAGAGTTCCTTGTTAAAGAGAAATTCTTTTTATACTGCAGCTTGTAAGCTGATCAAACTGAGACCATTAACTCTCTTCATTTAGCATTAAAGTGAATTATTTTTTATCAGAAGTAACTGAAAGATGAAAGATATTTGTTTTATTGTATTTTTGCGGTTTTTTTTAGAAAGAAATCTGCTTCTCTATATCTTTGTTATGCTGCATCAAATCACAAACCATCCTGTGAAGAGCGAAAAAATTATTTGTTTTGGTAAACTACTTGACTTGTAGTAGTGGTATTTTAAAGAAGTTCTTGGTGCAAATCATTTTCATCAACAGTAGTAAAGTCTGCCAATGTATGGATCATTACCAAATGTCAAATGGTTGTTTCAAATTGTATGTTCTGTTGTGAAAAAAGGGACTATAGTTACGAAAAAATCACAAAATCTCAAATGACTTTCAGTAGTTTTAAATATTGCCCCTTTGATTATGGCAGGTAAAATACAAAGTTGTTTAACCCTATTTAGGCACCCTATTATATAAAAAAATTTAGTTAAGAAAAATTTGCAATATTTTAGTCGGTAGAAGTGCATTTGATGAAAAGTATTAGGATGTGTTTTTGCTTAAGTTAAGCTATTTGTGCAACATCAGCTACTAGACCTGCAATTTGCATTTGGGAAATATTTCTACCATTTTATATTTCTAAGTGCCTTTTCACACCTTATAAAGGACCAATAAAGAATTTCTAGCATGATACTTTATGCCTTTGCAGTTTGTTTTGTTACCTTGAATTATTTGTGATCTACTCTAATATTTTTCTGTTACATAAGATATAGAGGATATAGGATATTCAATGTAATACAGAACAGATATCTCCTTGATTATCTAAAGATAATCTAGGAGATGTAGTAAAGTGAAAACTAAAGCTAAACTTCTGTTTTCCTTTAGTCGTCATCAGAAACTTCTTCTCTAAAATGTAAAAAGCTCTTAAGATTCAGGCATACACATGTAAAGAAAAATGCTAATATGTTTAG
The DNA here is from genome assembly GCF_026930045.1 of Uloborus diversus. Classification (NCBI taxonomy): domain Eukaryota; kingdom Metazoa; phylum Arthropoda; class Arachnida; order Araneae; family Uloboridae; genus Uloborus; species Uloborus diversus. The sequence continues at coordinate 128,501,047 of NC_072740.1, forward strand.
GAATACTAGTATGTTTTGACATGTTATTTGAGACCTTCCTTGTGTCCATGGTACGTTTTTCTGAAAAACTAGTTTACCCTAAGTTTTTAGCAAATTACTTGTGCTATGTTTTGTACAAAGTAGTTGTATGCAATTTGTAATAAATCAGAAATATTGCCGATGCCATACTTCAAAGCATGTTAATTATAAGCCATTATGTGAAAAAGAATATTTAGATGGGATGAAAAAGTATGTACTACCACCAATGATAATATACAGATAATTACATTTAACTGACTGCAGTGCCCTGCTACAAACTGTAAATATTAAACAGTGTTGAGATAGTGCTTAGAAAGTGCTAAAAATCTACATTTCATTCATCTATTTATATTTTTTTGTAGTTAAAGTAAATATAGATGGGCTATTCCTTATAAAAACCCAAATATTTTGAAGAGCATTATTGTATAGAATATTGCAGAACATTAACCAGAAAAAAAGAACTCAAACTGCAAATTACAGTAATATAATTTGATAAAGAACCATAACTTAAAAATGCTTACACAAAAATTATGATAAAAGTAGGATCTGGAAGTTCAAAAATGAAGAAATACAAAATAAAATGTAAAAAGCAAGGTAGTAAAAGAAAATGCTTGTTAAGTAAGCAAACAAGAAGGCATGAGTCATTAAGTAAAAAAATGCTTGGAAATGACTCATGCCTTCAATTTCTGAGTGCAAAAGAAGCGAATTTCTTCGAGGAAAAGTTTAAACCAGAGAAGAGGTACATGGACACAAAATTCTTTATTCAAAGCTGTGAAAATGTGTCATCAGAACAGAAGTAAACTTGCCTAAATTTAAATATAAGATGAATCCTAAAAAGCTGGTTAGCTCCAAGCAAAGTGATATCAATAGACAATGTTGGTAAAACTTCCTGGATCAATTTACAAAACTATTATTTTTTCATCAGTATTTTTCATTTTCTAAAAGCAATTAGTATGAATAATATGAAAATCCCGAGAAATTATTTTATGTTTAGACAATTATTTTTTCTAGATTTTACTATTTAAAATATTTTTCTTTTTTTTTATGCTTTACATTTTTGTTCTCCTGAGGTAGAAGGTTATTTTTTAAGTCTGAACATAGATCAGATTGATTTTTCTTCTTGAATCTGATGGGGTATTGAGAGTGTTCATAGACATAAATATGTACCACACCATTTGAATGTTCTGATTTTTTTTTTTTTTTAAGTTTCACTATAACAACTGAAAGCATATTGTTACCACAGAATAATAAAAAAACCAGAGGCTCATCTCCTCATACTGTTTTTAGCGCCTCTGTACAAGCACCACCTGTTGAGGAAAATATGAACAAAATAACAAGAAGAAACATAAATTTATCTCTTGGCATACTCTATGATGATAAACATTTTAAATTTAGCACACGCATACTCTTTGATGGTATTGTTTTTGTTTAGAAATTGATAATGTATTTTATTTCAGCAACTTACTCATTTTGTTTGCTTAGCGCTTTTGCTTGCCTAACTGATTTAATGTTCTTTGACAATTGATATTATTTTTTGTTATTCTTTAGAGCATTTTTTTAACCCTAAATACTTATTTTATCTCAAAACCCTTGATACCCCCCCCCCCCAAAAAAAAATCCCCTGCATTTTCCATAGCATTTCCCATAGTTATCTCAAAATATATTTTCGAAACCCTTGATGCGTCAAAAAATTTCACACAGAACAAGTATGAATTCCTTAGAAATTAATAGTTTGACTATTTTGCAGTATGGCTTCAGGAAGAGTAAATAGTGTGCTACTAATTTATTGCATTTCTATGACTAGGCTTTAGATAACAAAAAGTGTGTAGGTGTTGTTTATATTGATTTCCAAAAAGCTTTCGGTAAGGTATTGCATGTTGCTCTACTAAGCAAGCAAGCTAGCTGATATAGGAATAGGAGGGAAAATTTTACTTTGGGTTAGGATATTGGCTGATTGGAAGGAAACAAAGAATATTTGTTATGGGAAATCATTCTAAAAGGAGTGATACTTTAAGTGAGGTTCCTTAAAGATCAGTTTTAGGGCCATTTCTGTTGAATATTTTTATGAATGATACTCATGAAATTCATTCTGGAAACTCTTGAACTTGTTTGCTCATGATGTCAATGTTATGGAGGTTGTAGAGAATAAAGAATGAAAAAAACAGCTGCAAAAGGATTTAGATCAAATTACTAAATTGGCAGACAAGTGGGGTATGGCAGTTAATGCCATACTGCACTTATTTTTTAGCCCATAGTTAATGTTGGGTAAAGTCAAGTGCTACATTTAGGTCCTCGAAATAAGCATACCAATTGTTATTTACAGGGTTCAGTCATTAGTGAGACAGAAATTGTTATTCATCTGGGTGTCTCAATAAATCAAGATTTCAAGTTTAATCATCAGTGGAGAATTGCAAGTAACAAGACCAATAGAATGCTTGGATTTTTTAATAGATTTGTTTCCGACAAATCTGTAAAGGTTTTTCTGCCTTTGTGCTAAAGTTTGGTAAGACTTCATTTGGAGTATGCTGTTCAGTTTTGGTCTCCTTATCTTAAGAAAGATATTTCTTCATTGGAAAGGGTTCAAAGAAGGACTACTATGCTAGTAATTGGACTTTCATCTTTAGATTATGATACCAGACTTAAAAGTCTTAATATGTATAGCCTAGAGCAAAGGGAGTCTGAGGACATGGTGTAGTTGTTTAAATTTATCAAAATGAAAAGTGTTAATAGGTTAATTTTCACGTGGAAAGTATGACAAATGATCATTGTCTCAGGCTAACTTGGAAGTAAGGGAAAATTTCCACATTAGTAGGGTTGTGGCCACGTGGAACAGCTTACTGGACGAGTTTGTAATGAGAAAGGTGGTTGGTTGCATTTAGAGGGCCATTGACCTTCATTGAGGACTTATAAATTGACCAGCCTAGCTGGGCCCAGAGCCTGCTGCTGGTCGTCACATTTGTATTAGTATCAACTTCAATTGCAGTGTTTTTCTTCGACAATTTTTGTAGTAGAAACAGTTCCGAAGACATTTGCTTGCACTTTTTCGTCCTTTTTATTGGAAATTTTAATAGGAGATTGAGCCAAGATAATAGGGTAGTGTGTATGAGAGGGGTACTGTAGTTTTTTTTTATCAGTGTTTTCCCCAGAGTTTAGATTTTTTGCTTTTCTTCCAAACGTGTTGCCCACTTTGAGAACAGAGGGTCATCAGTTTTCAAGTGAAAAGATTTTGAATGTGCTATTGGTTAAAGATAAAATTAGGATTTTTAGTTTTGTAGAATAGAAAAAAAGTCGACATTACCATTCGTTCCAAAAATCTTTCTAGTACACTTTTTATAATAATAAGTGTTCAGTCAAGTTATTGGGAAAAACTATGCAGAAAGAATTACTGAAAAATGAAGGATCGGAAATCTGCTTGTTCCGAAACAGCTAACAATCCAGTTTAACAATTTCTAGTAACCAGTCAAAAATTTAATATCAGATCCTGTTACATCAAAAGAAAGATGTAAATAAATTTCAAATCCAATAAAAGGTTGAAGATTAACTTATTAATCATCATGCCAAAAGGTACCATAGCTCATATGCATAACATATACATATCTTATTGTGAAAGTTTCTAATGTAATTTTTTCGAACCCTCAATAACTCCAAAACTCAATATTTTGGAAATTTATTCTCTTCCCGAGATATTGAGGTTGTAGTGTACTGCAATTACTTAAGTTTTATCAATGGACTTAATGTCCATCTACCATTCTTAAGTAGGGGAATACTTTTGGGAAGACATATTTTATATGAATTTTGGAAAATCATTCTATGGAATATTTTTTGGTTGAATCTTTATTTTATGTTTTTAAAAGTCTTTTTTTTTTTCTGTGTCTTGTGCATTTTAGGTCCTTTGGTGTTGTATTATGGGAACTATTAACATGTGAAACACCCTATAAAGGAGTAGACTCTTCAGCAGTTATATGGGGTGTTGGAAGTAACAGCCTTCATTTACCAGTTCCTTCAACTTGTCCTGATGGTTTTAAATTACTTCTTAAACAGTGCTGGTAAGTATGGATTTTGTTGAAACCTTTTTTTCATTCTCAATCAAAAAGACAATGTTTTCAATGTGATATTATGCAAACTAGAAAAGGAAAGTAACCTGCAAATTTGTTATTTTAGTTTATATTTTATGTTATTTTTGATTTAGTAATTTTTCATTCTCATATTTCTAAATAAAATTAAGTGTTATATTGATGTATGCATTGTTGAAATAAAAATATTGCTATTATTTGAGAAAGGCATTTTAATAATTCAAACCAAGAAACAAATGTTAAAATCTTAGATAAATCAATACATTACCTAATCCTTTCTTAAAAATTCTTGGAGCGTTTTTCGCTTGCATTTTGTTGGTTAAACTTATATCAATGCTATAGTTTTTTCTTAAAAACTTTCCTATGTCTGTCAAAATAGTTGCTTAGGAGCTTAAAAATGAGATTCATCATGGCACCTTGCTAACTTCATTCCAGGTTTTCCTCTGTGATCTCAGTAATGGATTTTGAACAAATGACTCAATTTTTTCAAAACTAGTGTCAAAGCAGTGATGGGACCCAGGCAAATGAGGTTTTATGTGTTGAACTATGAGATCTAATCCGATTTTTATTTAGATGCTATATTTCTAAACTTGAAAAAAACTGAAAGTAGACCATGGCGTTATCTATCAATGCTCTACTGAGGGCACCTATATGACTTATATGCTCATTCATGATTGGTAGAATGTATAAGGTCTTAATTTAACTAATTTAGTTAGTTTTAGCTTTAAAAAATTTTTGTGTTTTGAGTACAATGTCCAGCTGTCATTCAGATAATCTTGTTTAAAATTTGTAGCCATTATTGTTTTTTTTTTCTATTCTTTCAAGGCATAAAATATTTATTTTTATGTGTAGGTCTTTAAAAGAAAATCTTTTTAAAATTTAATTTATACTTGCAGATTGGTTGCATTTTTATTTTGTGAGCCAAAAAACTAGAAAATGTTGTGACGGTATTTTATGCTTTACAAAAGCTTTCCTGTCCCATTATTTTGTCAGGTAGTTTAGGGTAAAATTCATCTAGTATAACTTTTGGGCTTAATTTTTATCCAATTGAAGTATGCTTTTCAAAAGTATTTTTTTATATGTGTTCTTTTCTTTTCATACCACTTTTTTTTTAAACCTTGTATCAGGGTTGTTTGGTTTAAACCACATTGGTTTAAACCAGGGTTTAAACCAAGTGTTTTTTTTAAACCATGTGATTTTTTTTCCAAAAAAATTTTTTTTTTTTTAATCTTCATTGTTTTCCCCCAAATGTTTTCTTAAATTTTACATGCTATTGCAAAGAGTAAAATCTAATTGATGCAAAGTAACCAGCAAAGCTTTATAGATAAATTACAGATTGAATAAATTTAGAAACTTATATTTTTTAAGTTTATGTAAGTTTGCTAAATAGTTTTTCTCTTTTTAAATCAATGCAGCTTTACTATCAGGTACATAAATATACAAGGTAGATCAACTAAATTTTTCTAAAATTACATTGAGAAAAAATCCAAGTAGCTCTTTTTTTATTAATTCAATTATCATTATTTTTCAAACTTATGCATTTCAAAATAGTCCAAAAAGCATATTTCAACCAAAACTTAACTTACTAAATTTGCTTGATTACTTAAGATTTATTGAGATTGATTATGTACCATTGAAGCAATGCATTTCATATGATATATAAATTTTAACGCTAAAGAATATTTAAATGACGAGAAAAAAAAATGACTAAAGAAGTCCAAAAACACTTACAGTGGGCATAAAATTCGGCTTATAAATTTACTTGCATACTTTTTGCATTCCCGATAGATGATGCAGTTTGAACAAGAAAAGAAAATACATAAAATTATGAAAACAGAAAATATATCTGTAACTAAGTGCTCTTATAAAAAAAAATGCCAAATTTTATCTTTTCAAAAAACTTTTTTTTATCCCAAAATAATAAAAACTATCATGTATGACTGGCGAAAGAATCAATAAACATTAATTTTTATGAGTTTTCATCAGAAAAATATGTTAAGAGTATTTTCATACTAAACCTTTTAATTATTCTTTTTTCTTTGACGAAAAAAAATGTATTCCTAAATGCATTAAACCAGGAGAAAGTGTCTACAATGGAAAACATAATGATTTTTTTAAAACCTATACTTGTCCTGCTCCTATAATTGTTGTCATTGATACATTAGGTGAATAAAATACATGATTTGTAACTTCTTTTCTTAAATCTTTAAACAAAATATGCTTTGATCTTTTGATTTTTAAAGTTCTGTTATGTACAGACTTGTGATTCATTTGTAGATAGTGAAAAATACTTTCCATGTTTAAGAATACGTGATTTTAATTTTCCTTTTCTTTTTTTATTTATTGTAGATAGCTATGATTATGAGGAAATTAAAAATTTACAGGACTTCATCCTTGGTTATTTCTAATTCATAATGTCTGAACTATCACAGTAAATTATTTCTTTGATTATTTATACCAGGGCCTATTTGCATACTGTATTTTTTATAATAGTTAAAAGATTTTCAAACAATGTTCTCGTATAGAAATATCTACGTATGAGGAAATAAAATTACGAGATTTTTTCTTAATTATTTTATTAACTACCAAGAAATTAGGTACAATTATGAATATTAAACATTCCTTAACTGTTAATTAATAAAATCTTCATTCTTTTCCTAAAGTAAAATTGTTTTTCTTACAAATAGTATTTAAACCAAAAAAAACCCGGTTTAAACCAAAAAAAAAAAGTTTTTTTTTTGTTTTTTTCAAAAAACCGGTTTTTATACCAACCCTGCCTTCTATAATAAATTGTTCTGCTTAATTTAAAAGGATGGAAACCTGTTGTGATTCCTCAATGTATCAATATTAACTTATTATTTGCTGTATTGTAAGTGATTATATTTTTACTTAAAATTTAAAGTTACCAAATTTTTTAGGTCCTTAATTTATTTCTCCTATCTCTCATTTTTAATTGCACTATTTGTGTGGCTAAAGTTTTTTGCCTCATACCACAGTTCATGTGTTCTATTAAATATTGTTGTTGTGTCAACATCTTAAACAAAGGATTGAGATCAAATTATCACTATACTACAGCATTTAATATTTTGTTTTCATTTTATTTGTTTTTCAAATTCAAACAATAAGCTTAGTTCTGATTTTTTTTCATATTGCATGTATCTTTTAAACTAATTGTAATAAGTTTTGATGCAAAAGCGCCTTCAGGAATTGCATTAGAGCGTATTTTTATGGATAAGATTGGTGCCATGTTTGTGCTCTTCAAACATGATTCCTATAAAACTATAATGTAAGTTTAACAAAAAGAAATCTGAACATTCCATTAAAATTTGCAGTTTTGGAAGTTGTATGATAAGAAAGGAAAGTGAGCAGTGCAAAATTATTTGCTATTGCTTGGTTAGTACTCATATTGTTGTCTCAGAGCAACAGTATATCTAAGTGGATTTTCTGGGAATATATATCTTACTATTGCTCTGAGGCGGCGATATGTACTAACTTTTTTTCCCCGTTCCCTATTCTGTTTTGTTGAAAAGTATTATCGGAAGAAATAAGTTCAACTTTTAAAAGTTTAACATTGAAAAATTTCTGTAGACAGCATACATTAATTTTTTCAAAATGCTCTAATTTAAAAAAAAAAAAAAAAAAACATTTGGTTGTCAATGTGCTAAAACTATCATTTTCTGTATTTATTTTTAAATTATTTTGATTTTTGCTACACATAGGAGTGGGAAACCAAGAAATAGGCCTTCTTTTCGCCATATCATGATGCATCTTGATATTGCTGCTGTAGAAATTTTAAGCACCCCTGATGAAGAATACTTCCAGACACAGGTAATGTTTTTAAATTCTGATCACCATTCTTGATGCCTTTGAAACGGGGTTTGTCCTGTGTTACAAATTTGTTGATACTGATTTATTAATTTGGTTAAAAATGTCTAATATTCAGCTATTGTGTTAAAAAATTAAAGCTTCTTTGTCAAGGAAAAGTTAATCTTAATATAAATTGAACAACAATATCTATGGTGATTTTTTAAATTCACAATCATTTTAATGTGGTACTTATTTAGCTGTGTAGAAATGCGCTTTTAGGAAACCCTTTATGTTTTTTTTTTTGATATCTAAGTTTATTGAAAAAGTTGGATGAAATAATGATGGAGAGCGAATAATTCTCCATTTTTTTCCGAACCTCTTTCAATATTGTACTTAACGATATTTATATTTTACTGTATAATTGTACTAAGCTTCTCTAAGAAATGTTGAGCATTTAGTGGACCTCCATACCCACCTTGATGTCAATCATAATTGGAATCTCACTTCATTTCCATTAACTTTGCATCTTCACATCAGTAGCAAAATTTATAGGGGGAAGACACTGGCAATTAATTAAAACTTCCACACTCCTTCATTTTCTTTTCCCATCAATTTTCAAATATTTTAGTGATAGTCTAAGCAGAGAAATTGCACTAAACACAGAAATTAACTATTTATGTGTTGGAAATAAGTTTTTGATGCCTCTCTGAAAATTAGTATTGTTACTGTATTCTTTTTTATTCTGCATAGTTTTAATGTATTTTAAACATTGATTTTTTTTAAAATATTGCAAAGATTTCTGTTAATATTTTCATAATTTCTATTCTGGTTGAGTAAAAACCTTTTTTTAAGCATATCAATAAAAGCATTTGCTGAACAGAAAAATGTGAATCTTGTTTGAAACTTTCATCTTTCTGCATCCTGTAAATATTTCCGATCTGAAGTTACTTTAATTTTAACCTACAATACAGTCATTGAAAAAAAAAAAAAAAAAAAATGAATCACATTCAAAGACTATTGACTCTTGAGACACATGTGAGGTTTTTTTCCCTCCAGAAATAATGTATTCTAAATAATTCCATTACCTAATTGATGTTAAGAGCCATCTTCATATTAAAATCTGCACCAACTTTATAATATTACATGAGAACCCCCTTTTTTTTCAGATATTTGTGATCAGCATCATCATTTAACTTTGTATACCAAATTTTGGTTTATTTGCTCCAGCCATTGCTTCACTATAAAATTGAAAAAAAAAAAAAAACAAAGAAAGAAAAAATCTTGTAATGTTTAAAAGATTTTTGATGATTTTGCATATAATACCAAAACCACCTTGAATACAGCAAAGATTGTTATTTTATAACTAAATATGAACCAAGCCAACAATAATGACATCATATACTGTGTCAAAAAGAAATTCTAATTTTTATGAATCATTAAATCAATATTTGAAAAATGTATGATGTGGATCCCTATTCTATTTTGATGGAAAAACAATGTCGAAGAGATTTTATATGGGTATTCAAAATTTAAGTTCAAAATATTCAGTAGTTTTTATAATAAACTGAATACGACAATATGCTCTGTTGTGTTCTCAACCAATATCAGCCAACCTCGAATCACAAAACGTCTTTTGTCACAAGAAACTAGAATAAACATATTATCCAAAAAAATTGTAGAACCTGAAGTCCTATGCTAGCTGTGTGAAGAAATAGAATATCTCTAAAATAGCACGGAATTTGCAGATAGCCATGAAAGAAAAGATGCTTTCATTATAGCTAAGTAAAAGTGCTAAAAAGCAGAAATTCAACTCGAAAAAAGCTTTATCACCTAAAACAGTGTAGATATAAATTGTCTGATGAAAGTACAAGCGGGAATTTTCTGTACATCCACACCATCTTTAGTTTGTTGAATTCTGTGCTTTAACCTTAATTTTTAACGCAGCTGTACAAAGTTTCGAATAGCACATTTCAAATTTAAAATTTTATATGCAATAAGTAGTTAATTCATGACACACCACACATCTAAAAATGCAGCACATATGCGTTAAAACTATATAATAATGGTAGAGAAATATGGGGAAAACAAAATTTGTACTATTTGAGAAAATTTGTTGAAAACGTTAAAAAACTGAAAATTAATAAATCTTCTACTCATTTGTGGCTAAGAAAAGAACTGTACCACAAGCCTCAAAACTTTTATGGTAGTTAAGTGCCACCGGTGGCACCTTTTCCACGCAATTCATCATCAAAAATATAAATATACTGTTTTTACTCATTTTGGCTAAAAACATGGAAAAAACAGCATTTTTTTAAAACTTCAACCTAATTGCGGCAGATCAAAAGATTGTCAGAAAAAGTTCGAACTTTATATGTGAACTTTGCTCCACCAACGGCACTTTATCCGCACTACCCATCATCGAAATTTTTAAAAAAAGTTGTTTTTCAGCCCACCCTTTTGCAGATGCTATATTAGAAATAACAATTTTATTGTTTATTTTTGATCCATTTGATCTGTAATGTCAGCATCATGCTTGATGCTATGATTTTTTTTTTCAGCACTGTTGGAATTGTGCTCGGGAATAATAAAATTTTTTAGGTTGCTTTGCTTTTGTATGTTGAAAAGTTTACAATTACTTTGTTCCCAATTAGGTAGCTATATGTGTAAATGTGATGCCTTGTCAAGAAATAATTTCTGCTCAGAAAATGATGGCATTTAAACTACTCTCTTCCTATCTACCTTATCAGCCAAAAGAAAAAACTTTTTGCGGAGCATTATTCACATTCAAATAGGAAAAATCATAAGCGTATTGTCAAACATAACGAATTATGGAATACTGGAAATTAAGTAAATAACTAAACATGGGTTTTTGAATAGAATAAAATTCATTTAAATGAGCCCTTCACTGAAAGTGTGTATGCTGTGTACATTCTTCAGAAAGCTGGAGACAGGAAACATTAGATTTGACGTTATACCTCATAAATGCAACTTAAACTTAAATAAAATTTTCTTATAAAATACGACAAGACATTTGACTGAAGAAAAATTATGCCAAATATTTTCTTTGACTACGGAAAATGACCCCTTGGTAAACCTACTGTTAAAATATTTTTAATGTGTTTTAATTATACCTGTTATGTGCTTATGCTTAGTATGATCAATTTATATATCCATAGGATTTCTGCCATTAATAATTATATTAAAAATAATAATAATGTCATGCTTTGCTATAGATTTATACTTTCATATAAGTATGTAAATTAAATTTAGAAACATGAATATTGTGTAATTTTGTTTTGAATTTTTTATTTTCAGTTTAATTTTCTCCTTTTTTATATTTTGTGATCTATTTTAATGAGTTTCTGAACAATATTTATTTATTACAGTTTAAAACTCGATAGTGATCTTGTTTCATGTTAGTACCTTGTAGGTAAAATAATCTGTCATCAAGAATGAAAATTTATTATTACTTTTTTAGGCAACCTGGAAAAAAGAAATTGGATCTTATATGCAAAAAATAAAAAATAATTCTTGCTATGGTTTGCATGCTGAAGAAGATTTAATAAAGAAAAGGAAGGAGGAGCTAAAGCATGCTCAAGACATACGTGAACACTATGAAAAAAAGTTGGAACGTGCAAACAGCTTATATAAAGAACTCACTACTTGTCTAGTGCAAATTGAGCAAAGAGAGCATCAATTAATGCAGTAATGTTTGATTTGCTATCTATATTTGCTATTATTACATTTTGTTTGACCTTAAATGTTAATTTAACATTTCTGTTGTTGAACTCACATTTATCTAGTCTTGCAAATTTCTTGCACTTTTAAAATCTGCTTTTTTTTTTACTGTTAAGATTATAATATTCAATCAGTGCTTCTCTATTTCATCTTATCATATTTACACAAATGTTTTGACTGTGTTTATTCTGATTGCAACTATTTTCAGATTGGTGTGCTTTGTTCATTTTAAAAACACATGAATTTTATTCAGTGTACTAATTATGTAAATGGTTTCTTATGAGGAATGCAATATTTTACATAGTGTCGCCTCAAAACAACAGTAGGATCATCTTACTGTTATTCCTGGAATTAGATGTCATACTGTTGCTCTGAGTGGAGAATATTATGGCTATCTGTGCTAGGTAGCCACAAACTGAATTTATCAGGGAATCTATGAAAGAAGCAAGAAAGATTACGACCCATTTTTGAAACAATGATAGGCAACTGTATTCATATTTTCACTTTTTTTTCTCTTAAATATTGCTCCAGAATGTGAATTACTAAATTCTATTATTGTTCAACAAAGACTTGCTAAAATAAGGGAGGGGAGAAAGATAATGAGTAACGAAGGGAATAGGGGGAAAACAACTTTTTGTTTTGTTAATACTTACAGGGAAATGCTGCTCTTTCAGAAATTTAAGTGAGCTGAACTCACTGGCTTGATTTTTCATGATTAAGTAAAAAGAGGGAGGGTGAACAGCAGAGAGCAGAAGAGTAAAGGTGAAGATTTAAAAAATATATTACTAAACAATTTTTTAAAGGAAACTTGTTTTTGTTTTCGGTAACGTTTTCCTTACCTTATACAAAAGTTTCAAGACATTGTTCGTCATAAATTAATTAGTGTTCGTGGATTTATCTCTCTCTCTCTCTCTCTCTCCTAAAAAAATTTTAAATTTTGAATTGCTATATTAAAGCTATCTTTGTAGACTTTACACATAAGGGAAATAGTGTAACAATTAGGGGTATCAAAGTATCAAGCAAGAGTTGATCTATGTATAGCCATAAGATGATAAAAATCCAGGCTTTAGGCAGAAGGGGAAATACTGTAAAAGGTTGTCTGTGTTTAAGTATCAAGCTAGAGTAGATGTATAGCCATAAGATGATGAAAACCCAGGCCTTAAGAGGAATTGGGAAAATTTTTAGTTTATCAGGAAAAGTCAGAGAAAAAAAGTTTGCTCTTCCTGTGGCCACCACCCCTGCTATGAAATATGATAATTTGAGTTCATGATCTTGGCCCTAAATTTGAAGAATTGTGATGGTTTACTTTGTACACAGAATATTTCAAATTCTACCACAGAAGGAAATAGCAGGATCATTGAGCTTAGTTTGGCACAATTCACGTAAATGTTGCAAGAAATCACATTTATTAGTTTTGAAGCAATCTATTACTTTTACAACAGAAATCACATGATAATGTACCATCCAATGTTTCTGGACTACTAGCCACTTAGAAAGCATGTAAGAATTGGCGTTGCTTTTTATGCTAACAACTCAATTGAAATAAAGTTATACACTTTATCTGGTGCACTTTATTTGCCGTCTAATTATAAAATTTTTTGTTTATACATTTAAAAAAATTTTGTGTTCCAGTTGTATCCACATTTCATAATCTAAATCTGAAAATCCCCTTACTAGCCCAGTAGAGCTAATTTGAATTCTTTTAATAAAGAAACATCTTTCTGAAACAAGGAGACTAAAACTGAACAACGTACTCCAATTGAGGTCTTACCAAACTTTTATATAGAGTTAGACAAACTGTTTTTGAATTATTTGAATTAGATCTACTGATAAATCCAAGCATTCTATTTTCTTTTTTAATTGCTATGCTGCCCTGTTGATTAAACTTTGTGTCCTGACTTATAAGACACCCAGATCAAAAACGTTTTTGGTTTCACTAATGACCTGTGAATAATAAACTTGAAATATCTTATAAACCCTCTTGGAGCTGAATTTCCCACTCAATACAGCAATAAGAATTACCACAAAATGTTTCTTTTACCACTGCAAGGTTTAATTGTTATAACTGTGTCATGAAATATGAATGGAGTAAGTGTGTTGATTTGAAAAATGTTATTAGTAAAGTTGTGGAAAAAAATGCTTTTATTTTGTAAAATAACTTTTTTCGAGGTTTATTTTGCTTTTTCTGTAATAGAACTTTTAAAAACAATAATAATATATAAATTATTATACAATCTTTTCTGTTTTTTTAGGAGAGAACTAAGCCTGAAGTCTGGAAATAGTTATTTGAGATATGGGAAAAAAAATATTAGGAGATTTTTGAAACATGATCATTTTAACCGAAAAGGGTCACCAAAACATGCAGACAAGTACGTTCTATTTTTACTTTTATAGTTAGTTGAGTTGTGTTTCAATCTTGAACTCAAAATTAGAGCTGTGTAGTTTCACAACTGTGCAAATTGTGTTGCAAAACTTGAATTGACTCTCAATTAGGTTCAGCCTAACCCACTAAGCAGTTCTACCTTTCTTAATGTCTGTTTTGATTACTTAAACTTGATTTACAGGAGAAAATGATCAGTGTACTATTCAGTATTCTTTAGTATGCTTCTGTGTATAAAGAAAATCTCGTTTTGCATTCATTAAAAGTGCATACAAGAAAGGTAGTAAAGGTAATGACACAAAATTCATTAGCTGTAAAATGTAAGTTTTGGAGCAATTGAGCTTTTCTCGACTTCTCTTCACAAATACATCTAGGATATAACTTTGATTCGAAGTTTTTTGTGTTTAATAGTTTTCCACAATGTTGGAAATCAAATTTTTGCAGATGACTAGCTAAAGTTACCAGTTTTTAAAATCCCATCTTATTTTTTCATTACGAATAAGTTTACATAAAATCAGTTTTCTCTTTAATCTTTTTGCACTTTCACTACCAATCTCGAACCAGGACAAAATGCTAAACTGCTATTTATAAAAAAGTTTATATAAATTATTCCGTTTGCCAACCCTATCAGAAAAAAAGCAATGTATCAGTAATGAAAGTGTTAAGTGTCATGTTAAATTTGGTTCCATTTATTTCATTCATACCATATCCTTGATTTTTTGCCATGAAATTTTTTTGGAAGTTCTTAATTTTATTTTGCAAATAGTGAATGCTCCCTGTATTCAAAATAAAAATGAAGTTATTTTCCTTTCCATTTTTTCAGGACTGCTTTTACAAAAAGCTCTGATGTGGATTATTCTGCTTACCATGGTTCCGCTAAAGCAAGAATTAGGCGTGCGAAGTCCAGTCGTTCTCCTTGCCAAGAATTAGATAAATTCGATTATTCTGTGCCTTTTAATCTAGAGCATTCCAATCTTGAAGCTAGTAATTTAGGAAGTCATGTGCGCTCAGTTAGAGAAAATACTGTTGAAGCTATAGGACTTCAAAGTGATGCTTTATCTAATATTCCTGAATCACCTGTAAATGCCATTTCATCACATCAAAATTCTCATAACCATCTGTCAAGCTCAATGGACTTAAACATATCTAAGTTACATTCTTCAAATCATAGCCAAAACTCTTTTACTAAATACAAAATGCATGAAAGTGATGATGAGAATGAATTTAAACAAGATTTCTCAGAGGTTATTTCTGATTATGAAGTCATATCCTATTCTCAGGGTGAAACTGGGCTTTCCGGTAAAACCTCTGATGCAGTCAACTCTGACTATAGAATCTTCAAAAACAAAAGAAAATGTCGGCAACAGTTTTGCCGCATGGGATCATTCAGAGGAAAGTTTCTGCTTAAAAAGTTTGGTAGCTCTCAGGTATGATCCAAATTTTTTTCCTTCAAACAAATTTAAATGAGCGTCCCCTTTGTAATGTTTCCGTGAAGTCTGCAGTTTAACACTATCTCTTAGAAGTTACAAATATTTATATGTGTTAATCATTCGTAGGAAAAATGTATCCACTTCAAAATTGTGAAAAAAATTCTTTTAAATTATTGCTTAGTAATTGCATTTTCATAGCGATAGTGATTCAAGTTCCTGCTTTTGTTTGTTAACACTATTGTATTTTACTGCTGCTGTATCAAAGTGGTTCAAGTCCAGTAAATTCTGATTTAAAATAGGACTTCTATTTTGAATCATTGTTTTTCAATTTTTAAATTGTAACCACAAACCATGTCAGCACAGCAGATTTACTTGACTTCAGATTTAATGAAATGTGTTATAGAAGTTATATTCTTATCTGCATCTGGGAGGCAAATGACAGTATGTCACAAAAACAAAAGCTTCACAGATGTCTGTTTAAAGCAGAACTTCCGAGTCCGATGGAAAAAGACTGGCTCAGACTCCTAGAATTTTATAGTCTGACTTCTTTACACCAAATCAGAGTCTGAATTACTGGTGGAGCTGCAAACTTGGATGAAAAATGCGTAGCTCTGACTCTTGAAATTTAAAAGCGCCCAACTCCAACTCCTTTACCTCAAAATCAATCTGACTTTGCAACCCTGGTTTACTGACCCAAAACATGCATGTGAAATCTGCCAGCAAATGCTCCCTTTCATTGTTCCATATTACTGGCAGACTTGCAGATTCGGAGGGAAAATGTCCAACTCCAACTCTTGAAATTTAAAACTGCACAACTCCAATTCCTTTACCTCAAAATCAGTCCGACTCTGCAACACTGGTTTGAAATCCTTGTCTCAAAATATGTACGTGAAATCTTCCAGCAAATATTCTCTTTAGTTATTTTGGAGCTCTACAGACGTAACAAATAGCTTTGAAACTAGGCTATCTATTTTGATTAATCCATAAATTTCAATTGTATCTATATTTAAAAGTAGGAATATTATAGATTTTATCTGATTTTTTTATCTATATACTATAACTGATATTTGAATACCAAAAATATATTGTACAAATCAGACAAAATAGATGCTGGGCCAATCAGCAACTACTTTACACTAGAATTATGGCAGTGTTTGTGTACCTAGAAAAACGGTGGATGTCATTTTTACCCTTGGGAAAGAAATCTGCATAGTTCTCTGTATATTGCAATGCATAGTTCGCTGTATTTGAAAAATTAGTTAAAAATAATCTTATTTATTAAAAATTACAGTTTATTTTAAAAGAGTCTGAGATTTTAAGCATATGAAGTATCTTACATTATGTTGACAATAACATTTTAAAATAACTTTGCAAATATATTTTAGGATATCAGTAGCACTGATGAATCTTGTGATAGTGAGGAAGAAGTCTCATTTAGGTACTGAAAGTTTATTTTATTTTTATTTTGTTGGCATTATTTCTGGCCAAACACATGAAGTTTTTCTTTTTGTTTTAGGCAATCACGTTTTAGTTCCTCTACCAGTTCTGATGGGTGCTATTCTGAAGAGGAAAATACTAGTGAACATTCCAGTGGTCAGTATACTACTGGTGAACTTTTATCGAGTTTGTCTAATCCTGACATTCCGCTGAGTATTGAAGTTGATTCTTCTCAAGACATTTGTTATTCAGACAGTGCTAAAAAATTTCAAACAAAGGTATACATTTATCTTTTTATTGTATTTGTACATATTAATATGGTTAGAAGTGAAATTAAGAACTCATAAATAAGTTTGAAAACTATGAAGTAAAATAATGTGTTAATGCTTAGTAATTCTACATTAGCAACATGTAGTGGATACTTTCTATTTAGAAGTAGTGGTTCAGTCATTCCATGTTTCTTACGTTTTGTATTGTGTTTCTTTTTCTGTAATAAAATATAGTTAACAATTAGCATTTCACTTTTTAAAAGTAAAAATTTAAGAAGTTATGGGCTTGAAACATCACTGAGAGACCAACTAAAAATAAAGGCAAAAAGAATTAATATGTTCCAAGGTAATGGTAAAAAAATAAAAATGGCTAATGTGACTGAAGATTTGAGACATATAGAAAGACCAAGAGACCAGTCTGGTATTCCCGAATGCAAATGACCAGCAATTATATTGTTAAAATTGTATTCTTGATTCAAATATATTGCATAAAAATGCCACAGAACAAGGTTTTTATGATTTTGCAAGAATTCTTCAAGTACCATACCATTTCCAAGTATGATATAGCTATGCATATTTGCAAAATGGGAAATGTAGTTTTTTTCAAACCTTTTTTCTTTGCAAAAACATCAAATTGCCATAATGACAAAATTCTCCCAAGGTGAACAGAAAAAAAAGGAATACTTGCAAAATTCATGATTTTCCATAGTACAGCTTAAGATGATAAAACATTAGCTTAATTTGCAACTCAGCTATTTAGTGAAGAAAAAGTTAAAAATAGTACTGAAATTAATTAATAAAATTTTGCATAAATGCAAAGAAAATTAAGTAATTTTGCATTTAACGTTGTAGATTACTTGCCAGATACTGTCCTAAAAAATATACACAAGAGAAATATATAAAAGAGAAAATATATTGATTTCCCTCTTTGTGAAGTAACATTAAAGCAGTGATGAAGTATATTTTTTTGACTCAAGATATATTTCTGTTATATGCATATATACAGTCAATTCCCGATAACTAGAATCTAAAGGGACCAACGAAAAACTTTGACTTATCGGAAGTTCGACTTTCCGTTAGTTTCGGTTTTTGACATTTTACTATTAAAAACCATTGTATATTTTAATATGTATATATAGCAGACAAAATTACAGAACTTAAAAGTTTTTAAGCTCAATATGAGCAGTTTCTCCGTGAAGGGTTCTGAAGACGAAGTTGTGTCTGGTTTTGAACTTTTCTAGCCATCCAGCACTGGCGTGGAAATTTTCTGTGTTGAGTAATATAGCTGAAATCGTTGCTTTCTCAATCAGCAAAGACCCACTTATAGGATTTGCATGGTCTTAATTTCTGTACTGCTGGAACCACTTGAATAGAGCTGATTCTATTTCCGGAAAGGTGCACATCTTCATTCGTTTCAAATTCGGATTCATTGATTCGTACCAAGTATTTTGAGGCATTCCGTATTTCAATGCAGTATGTTTCTTTTTGATTGTTGGATCCCTTGCAATGTCATAAATAAAATTTACCTGACTGTCTAAATCCAAAGTTTTTAGCTTTCACTTAGACATCTGTAATAGTAAAGAAAAGTCCCATCTTGCAAGTGAAGGTGAATGAATTTTTCTCTCATAGTCAATTAAATTATGTATTATTGTCTTTCTTTTTTTTTCTTATTCTTTCGAAATAAATTTCAAGTCATCTTGGAAAAAACTTTCAGTTAATGGAAGTTAACTTTGAGATATTGAGAATAATTAGCAGGGAATTAAAGACCAAGGATTCAGAACTTGATAAAAACTTCAAGTTATAGCAATGTTTGAGTTATCAGGAATTGACTGTATATAGTATGTGCATGTGTGTTACGGCTAAAGTAATAATAGTGGTTAAACCTAGCTTTAACGAGCTAAAGTGTGGATTAGCAACGCTTTGTAGCTAAAGCTCGAAGAGCTCTTAATGTTTCCTGTTTAGCCAGCTAAAACGAAGTCTAACCGACCCCAGTCAGTTAAATCCCAAAGTGTTCTCTATGCTTTTCCTTTTAGCTGGCCTAAATCGGGTCTTACCGATTCGTGAGCAAATTCACAGCAATTTCTCTACGCACTTCGTTCATAATGCATGTGCGTATTTGTTTGTGCAGATGGATTTGAAAATGGAGATTGAAAATATGTTCAAATCAAGTTCCTATGAAAAATTCGAAAAGATTATATCTTCTAAGTAAAGTAATGATATTTTTTATCCAAACAGCAGAGCTTCCCCCAGGTTTCTAGTGGTTATGTCATAAACTTGAACAGTTGAACGGTTCCAGAGAAGCAAAATGTCTATTAAAGGATATACTTATTTAAAAAAAATCAGAGATTAATTAGAAAGCTGTTTTCAATGAGCTTGTTTCTAAGCGAAGAAATTTCTTGGTTGCAGGCAGTGTTTGCATTAAAGTCTTTTGATTCTGATAGCTTGAAAGGCAATAATGCCAATAAAAACTTTAACTAAGGCCTGAGGGAAAATCTTGAAGTTGGAATTCATGTATTTTGTCATAAGTTGTAGTATCACTGAAGGAGCCAATTAATAACCAAAAAATTAAAACTGTTGTGATTGATATTTGTCTTTTTAAGTGTTTGGGAGTAATGAAATTATTTTTTACTGAGTTAAGAAAATGGTGGGAAACCATAAAAAGTGGAAAAATTAATACGTAGAACAAAGAGGTGCCGAGGTAGGATTAGCAATAGAAAATATCTTTCATGGTATAATAGAAAATGAAATGCTAATGTAGAGCAAAAATAATTGCAGCATAGTTAATTTGTAGAAAACATGAATTACCACTAAGAGCTCAATTTCCTTTTTTCCTAACTTCCAAATATGCATTGATTTATGACCTTGAAGAGAAGATTTCGGTTTTGTCAAATCAAATTCTAAATCTTTATATTTGCATTATTCTGTACTGATAAAGCTTCAACAAAATCAAAAAAATAATGAACATTGACTTTCAAATGCAATTTGTTGATCGTAAGAACAAGAATTTATATGTAATTGAGTTTTTTTTTCTTCTCTGCTTGGACCTTAGAAGGAGTTCAGTGTTACAAAGTTATCAGTAGACTGACTACCTTAATAAGCGTGTTATTTCCCACACCCTTGAAATGTGTGCTGCAACTTGACACGTAAAAGGAATGAGGTTTCATTGATGAGTGGTGGTTTGGAAATATTAAGCTTTTTGAGATTCTGCCTGCTCCATCAGAACGATTAATTCCCCATTATAGATTCTGCCAAATTTTGTAGTTTTTTGATGGAAAAGTACATTTTTATCTTTACTTCTTTTTTTTTTTTTGAACATTTTGTTTTCTTTTCAAAAGATAAAAACTGAAAAAATTCTTCATTTTAGGCTTTTCTGAAATTCAATACTCTAAATTTAGGTCTTTATTAGGGTAGTCCTTATTTTTAAATCGGCATATATTCGAAGTGATGCACCTCTCTTGCTAATGTGTTCTATCATGATACAAGTATGATTCTTGCTCAATCCATGAATCTTTACCCATGATTCTGCTGTATATTTTGAATAAATTTAAAAAAAGAAATATTTTTTTAATATTTAGAATTTTTCATTTTTATTTTACCATAAAATCTTTTTCATATTCTAAAGCAACAAAAAACTTAAAATATATAGCACTACTTGTTCACCAATCGCTCTCTCTCTCTCTTCCTTATTCTATAAACCAGCGGCTTAATTTAGACCTTTAGTGAACACGTCGAAGAAACTTTTATCTTTAATGCCGTACTCAAGATGCATTAAAAAATTTTGAAATTCTTGCTGCAGTGTGGAGTAAATTAGATACATATAAATCTCGAGTACATAATTTTTATAGATAGAAAAGCAAAATTTGAAGAAAAAATCTCCAACATTTTTGATCTTGCACATGTATTTAAAACTCTAAAAATTGTTAATAATAATAATAAATTAACAAGTTTTTACAATTGTGCATATGAAAAAAGAATGTTTGAAAAATTACAGATCTTTCTTTTTTTTAAAACTTGTCATCAAATACAGATACCAAAGAAATTCTGAGGGCAAAGTTGATAATATGTTATTGTACGTCAAAAGCAGAATTGAAGATTTTTATTTAGTTTACAGAGAGTTCTTCAAACAAGTCATCATATCAAGTAATGGTATTTCTTGGTGAAGTTCTCCCTCAGGGATATGTTTTTGCAACTTGAAACTTTACCACTTTAATTTATATAACATAAGTAATTCATTGCTACCACTTTTGGAGGGAGTAATTTATTGCTTATAAATGCATATATTTAAAATTGACTCATTTGCTGTATTATAGATTAATATGTGTGTTACCGTTAAAGTATGAAATCCGTTATTTTATAGAATACCTAGTTATTTCATGGAATAACTGATTGTGTCCATTAAAGTGTAAAACTCTCTTGTATTTCATGGTTTAACTAGTTATTTCATAGAATAATGATCTGCAACCCAATAAAGTTGAAAATAATCTATATCATATACCTTGCACGACAAATACATTTACCTTCCACCCCTGTGTAACCCCCAAAATGTTCATGTAAAACCCATTGTGTCAGCAAAAAAGGTTTTTGTTTTAGAAATACAGTCGAACCTCCATATATCGAACTTCCACATATTGAAATTTCCTATATATCGAAATCCCAGCAAATTTCTATGTTCATTACATAGAAAATTTGTTTCTATGTATCGAAAAAATCTCCATATATCGAATTTTTTTTCGAGACATTCGTAGATTTTTTTTTCCACTTTAGACTGTTTGTCTAATGAGGAATGAAGGTTAGGGGAGAAAATTATGTTCACTTAAGGTTGCTACATAACTCATAAGGAATCTGGGGTTTGTAGATAGGTTGTTTCCTTCTGGAGTTCTTAAATTCCCTGAAGTTTATTTCAAATTTTAGTTGTAACCAGTAACATTGTACAATCAGTTTGAAGTTCTCCCTTTTTTCTGTTGATTATCATTCCTAGTCTTTTTAGCTGCAGTGAAAAATCATTCAAGTTAAGTAGATTGATTTTTTACTTTTCTTTCGATTACATTGTCAAAACGAAAATCCCCTAATGTTGCAGATCAAGTTGAATTGAAGAAGAATGAAGATGTATGTATGAAGGTGCAAAAATATAATTTCTGTTATTTTTTTAATTAACTTTTATTTAATCTGATGCTCGTATCCATTTGAAATTGAGTTTCATACACATAAATTAGCTTTAATTTTAATGTTTTAAGAGACTTTTAGGATAAAAAATGATCGTTTCTATGTATCGAAATTTCTATATATGGAATTTTTTCCCGACAATTTGCTACTTGGATATATGGAGGTCCGACTGTAATGTTCTTTGTAATTCCAAGTGTCATTTTAGTAATCCTTGTTGTAACAAATGATTTTATGGTATGTTTCCATAAATACCATGTATACGCTGCATAAATTAGAAAAATTGCTTCTTTTTCATTTTAATTGTTTGTCATTAGTTTATTTATAGAATACCTAGTTATTTCATTTTAGATAAATTGTTTATTTTACACTTTAACTGTCTCTCATTAGTTAATTTATAGAATACCTAGTTATTTCATTGAATAACTATTTAAAGTCACTTTAACGGACACAATCAGTTATTTCATGGAATAACTAGGTATTCTAAAAAATAACAGCATTATATACTTTAATGGTAACATATGCATATGCATATGGAAAGAAGTCTTGATGTTAATTCAATTTTTCTATGTTATAGGTGGTGAATACCTGAAAAGAGCTTTTTTATAATGAAGACCATACTTTCTTATCAGGATTTTAGCTGCAGAAGATTCTGTTTATTAATTTATACATTATATTTTTACATATTTTTTAACATTCCATTTTTTTTTTTGCACGGAGCAACTTTTTAATAGTGATAACCTCATTCCATTTTGTTTCTTTCTTCTTTTTTTTTCTGTTTTAATTCCTGCCATTTTCAAATATCATTTTTCCTTGTATTAAGTTTAGAAAATGCAACAGAATAATTTTAACTGGTATTTAAAAAAAATGGTTTTATTAATTTCTCTCTATAGACTGATGCATAATTTTCTGTGATGGTTTCTAAAAGTAATCCTTATTGTTGTATTAGAATGCCTAAGAATGTAATTCAAATTATCATTCTTAGGCATCATTATTACTTGCAATTTTAAAAATGCAATTAGGAAGGTCCTATGTTTAATTCTATACCAAAATCAAATTGTCTTTCAAAGTAGCTGCGAAGTTTTACCTCATTTCAGTATAGAGACTTATTTTTAAGTTTGTTGCATTCAAAGTTGTAAATATTTAATGTGTTACATTTCCGAAATGCAAACAAGTTCAAAAGTTAGCACAGTTTTACCATTTTTTGATGCAATAGTGTATAATAGAAATGCAATACAGTACATATTTTTATAATTATGTTGTGCTGTCACTGAATGGGAACATACAAGGTGAATCTGTTGAGTGCATTTTAAATGTAATTGAAGGATTACATTTAATTATAAAAACTGATCATTTTAATTATATTTCTTATCTTTATATCCCACATAATTTCATTAAATTCTTCAAAAGCTTTTTATGCTGAGTCTTAACTACATTCTAATGTTTAATTTGAAATCAACCAATTTAAATGGTTTATGTGAAATTTTTTGCTCACCCCCCGCCCCTCTAAAGGAAAAAATATAGATGCTTTCGTAATACAAATGGACTAATGTTGACCCATATAGTTTCTCCAATATTCCATGATTTGACTTATATTTACGAATCCTGCCATATATTTTTGTGCACTATAGATAAATATATAGATAGATAAGTACTATAGATAGATAAATATATAATGAAAGTGTGAAATGTTAAACTCGAGTGAAATACTTGTGTTTAACATTTAGGTTTTTGTAAACAGAACAAGTCAAAAGTAATGTTTAGTTTTATAAATAGTGTGCCTTTAACTTGTCTCTTTAAGAGCATGTAGGGCATATAAACAAATCCAAAGTAACTTGGCACAAATTTTCAAATAAAATTGCATTTATTCATTATCAAATATTGGTGCTTGATACTATCTTAGAAGAAGTAGAATAAAATTGAAAGAACTAATAGAATGACCTCTTGAGAGACTAATAATAAAAAGCTTGATGATGAAACTTTTTAGACACCTTGGAAAAAGATATAAAAATTGCCATAAATAATGTTACAAATCAGAGAAGTAACTAGAATTCAAACCTGTATGTGAGAAAAAGAAATAAATTTTTTAGTATTAAACATTTAACATTAATGCTAACTGAAAAGGGAAAACGTAAACAGTTATAATATCTTGTAGGTTTACCAACTAATCGTTATATAAAATTAAATTCAGTTAAAACAAAATGTCAAAAATTCACAAATTGGTGCACCAATTATTTGCACCCAACCGTAACTAAGTGATACTGTGAAAAAAATAAGGAATTGCTTATCTATATTTTAAAGAAAATATCTCCAGGAAAATTGAAATGTCCACAGGTTAACAAGTGCTTATACTTCATTCCCTATGAAAATGATGTCACATTTTCTTCTCAATACATAATAGGCGTTCTACAACCTCAAAAAATGTGGAACAATTTCTTAAAAATAATTTAGTCGAATCCCGACTTACACGTGGGGTGCGTTCCAAGATTCCTTGCGTAAGTCGAAATTTTGCGTTGTGGAAAAATGTATGTATACAATTTTTTTAGATACATTCCAAATTCTTTTAGACATTTGTAAAGACCCCTCAAACTACTTTAAAGCGCTCCTCAACTATACATTATAGTTTTCCACATAAAGAACTGAACTTTTACTGTATTAAAAAAAATATAAAAAAAGCTTTTTTATTCAACACGAAATACTTTAAGATGCACACAAGAGACACAAAATAAAACAACACAGTACGCATGTTATGTAGTAATAAAATGCTGTATATAATAGTACTGTGTGCAGTAGATACAGTAATAATATGATGTATGAGTTAATAAATGAAGATGATGATTTATGCTTCATGACCAGATCATTATTCTTATTAAATTATTATTCTATTTTAAATATGGTTGCTTCACTTTTTCTTTTACAACGTTTCCATTTATGGCAATACCTCCTCTTCCTGATCTCCTTAATCCACAATACAAGAGCAGCGTGTATTTTCATATTTGGTTTGCTTAGACTCGGCAAAATTCAATATTGAAACTAAGTTTTTGACTTCTAATTCTGCATATGAAAGATTCACTTATAATTATTATTGTGCTACCGGCAACATTTCGTAGTTGCTCAAGCATATCAAGAATCTTAACCTTTTTTTTTTTGACAGAAAACTTCTTTTTCTTCCCATCTTCACAAACTTTAGATGAAACAACGCACTTAGATGCAATTATATTTCATCAACTTTAATATTGGGAATGAAAAGAAAAAGAAATGAAAGATGCCGAGTGGTTGTTTGATGCACTAACAACGCAATGCATAGACTAGTTTGATGTGAGAACTTTCGCTGTCAGTGATTCTAAAGGGATGTAATAACATTCACAAAATCAATATTAAGTTGTGAATAACAAAGTTGATACTTTCTTCCAAAAAAATTCGTGTTGTGGACGAAGAATTCGCGTTAGTTCTAAAATTCATTGCTAGTGAAAAATTCGAATTATAGCCATTTCGCGTAACTTGAATCGCATTGTAGCGGGAGTTCACTGTACAGTATTCAATCACAAACAGTTTCAATAAGAGGTCCGAACTTTTCCTTTGTCTTGGCTGAGACTTTTAATTTAATGCATTTTTATATATGAAATTTTTAATTTAATTCAATAGAAAATCAAACTTAACGAATAAAATCTTCATCTTAGGTATGATTTTGTATTAAGCATGGTCATATTAAGGGAGTTCGACTGTATTTTATTGTAACAAAACTAAAATCCTAACTTACAGTATTGATCATTTTGTTTTGAGAATGGTATTTTTTTTAAAAAATCTTTACTGCTTGGCTATTATTATATACATTCATAATCATGCTTTACTATTACATACTGGCTCCGTTGTGTATTGTATTTGTGTTCCTTACAAAATGTTGTCAAAAATACATTATTTTATTTTGCAATTTATTTTATTTAACACTCAATAGATGATTGTAAAGTATGAAGATTAAGTAATTTATGAAAAAAAAAACTAAGCAACATTGATATGAAACTATATAATCATCAATTATTTTGCAGTGTTATTATACATTTTGTGAATATATTAAAAAATGAAAATAGATATTAATCAATTTATATTTTTCTTATGAAGTACAAAGAATGTTTTACCAGGATGACATCTTAGTAGTATTTACACATTTAAATATACTATTCTAAGACTCTTTTTCTGGTTAAGACAGTTTCTCAAAAGTGGCTCTTTGTAATTGTACAATTTGTACAATTTTTACGGTAGAATTGCATGAGAAACAATGCTGCTTCAAAATTATTACTCTTTTTTTTTCATCTGTTTGAAATTCCCGGTAACACTCATGAATCATACTTGTTTCTATGAGGATGGCGCATTTCTTTTTATGACGGCACATAGGATAAGATTTATAATACGTTTAATAAGGTTTTTAAGGACAGGGGGAAAACATGGAAAGGCTGTTTCATTCTGCAGCTTGTGCCAAGTTTTTGGTGATTTGGTGCAAATTTCATTTTTCATGCATCAGATTTTGCAGATTTTGTCAAAGTAGGAAATTATCACTTTAATTGGTTAATCAATGGCTCAAAATATTAAAATTATCAATTGGCTGTAAAAAGAGATATTTACATTTTATTTATCAAGCAGGTATATGAACATTATAAAGAAAACCTCTGACAGCAGCGTGTTGATGTCCAAAGGTTTCAAAGACTGTACAAAAATTTTAAATAAATTTTGTATTCTCTGACCAGTCTTGAAATTTTGTGAACACGCTTGTGTATTCTTAATTAAATGTGCAAATATTTCTGCTCTTGGTAAATTTACTCCATATTAGACATGGCCCGTATAAAAGATAACTTATCAGTTTTGTAACACATTATGAATCAATATCCAGAAAAGAATCTAACACCAATAGTAGTATTTGTTAGAAGTAAATCATAGCCTGTTTATTTCTAATTACTATTTTAGCTGTTGTCTTTAAGTTGTACATTTACTGTGTAAGAATTTTAACTATTTGGCATCTTGATGTGTGCCCTAATGTATAGAAAGGGAAGCAATTAGGAGCTTGAAAACAGAATAGCTTGGGTAGTGTTATGCCTTGAGAATTGTTATAAATTGCTTAGATTTGTTTTCTTCACCTTAAATTTCCATCCACGTGTATTTTTGTTTTCAATAATTTGTTAACTGGTACTGTTTTTGTTTAATCAAAAATTACTTAAATACCCTTTCTTTAAAGTTTTTCCTGTAGGTGTCAATGTTAGTAATTGGTTTCTTATTCTTTTATTCAATTCAAAAATTAGATTAAAAATACAAATTTTTCTATAAAAAGGTAAAACAACTTTGAATTATAAGTAGATGATATATTTTAAGATGCATTCCATTTGATAGCACAATAGCTTTGAAATTTATTGAAGCTTATTTATCAGGAAACTCAATTTCAGCCCAATCTTGAGCTCCCGCTACCAATTTCAACTTTTAATAAATCTTCCATAAAGCAAGGTTTTAAGCCTAGTGTATTTTGCAGCATAAAATACAGATATTGGCGCTTTTTGGCGGCCAACGTCAATATGCAATAATATTTGTAATTTGCTCATAATCCAAATTTATTATCTGAAAATTATGATTCAATTTTTTTCATTTGATTAACTTTGAGTGCCTCCTAAGCCCTAAATGTTCGCTCAAGATCGACAGGAAAGAGTTGTTCCCCGTCTTGAGGATTTAATTATTTTCAAAGTGCTCTCTTTAATTAAAACATCGGTAAATTTAATTTAATCAATAAAAATTTATCAATATTTCAAAGCCTTCTGCGTTACCTATCAAAATTTCCTTTTTCCTCCTTTGTAAAATTACTCATTAAAATATAAAAAAACCTTGTGAATTGATTTTGGATGCTTAAGTATGATACATTTAGCCTTAGCTGGTTTTATTTATAAATGAGGTACAATTAAAGGTGTTTTTACTAAGGTTTTTAACTTAAAGTGCTGTTAGGAATAAAACAAGTAATATAAAATTGTTTTATAATTGCAAAAAAAGAAAAAAAAACTTTCTACATCAACAAAGAGGAATAGAAAGTTATGTGAACTTCTGAAATATTATGCATATCATTATTCAAATGGTGATTTTCATTACTATATATACTCATTTTGTTGGTTTTTACACAAAATATTCTTCTCTGTTAAATACTCATTGATTCTATTGATGCTCATTAAATGTTTGTCATGAGACGTTACTTTAGGCCATTTATGAATCCCATTTTTCATATTCATTGTTTGATGTACAAATGTGGGTGTCAAATTTATTTATATTTTTCTCTATTTTGTTATGTGTTGTTTAAGCTCTAAAATTCTGCTTGTTGCATCTGTAAATACTTCAAAAAGAAATCTTATGCAAAAAATCAATTATTTTATCTACATTTACTTGTGTTTTCTTTACTATTTAATTTTCACTTTATACACAATATGGTTTGCTGACAATTGAAAAAAGAAAGGCTCTAATCTTGAATGCTAAAATAACTGTACTCATCATATCTTTTTCAGGTTCAATGCACACAGGTGGTACAAAGCTACCGTGGTTCTGCAGACCTAGTCAGAAGTACATAGTTAGATTAGCCTACTAGCATATACCATATATTCACTACAGTCGGTTTTTAACCTGCCAGTACTATTGGACCGCTTCTGAGTTCAGCGGTACACTACCTTAAATGTTTGCAGTTCACACAGGCAGATTTTTTTAGCTAGAAAATGGCCGACTTTTTGACAAAGAGCTTTTTATTTAGCTAGTGTATATATAGTTGGTTTTTCTCCTGAAGATACTACTGTTCTGGAAAAAAGAACCATAATTCAGTTCCCCTGGGGTACTATGTACTTTTATGTTTACTATTTTTTGGTATCCATAGATACCCTTTTGCTCAAAATCACTTAAAATTATGTAAAAATGTAATATTCTTTAAATATAAGTTATAGCAGTACAAATATTTCATCAAAAACAACATGAGGAAGCAGTTAGTTAGCAAAATATGTTTTCTGAAAAATGTATGTTTGCTTTCAAAAGGGATCGTTTAAGCACTATAACCTATTGCAGACCAATTAAGGACCTCTGATTTTCATTCCATTCTGTCCTGTGCCACGGTTAAATATAGATATCTAAGCACTAGAGAATTTTGTTGACTATTTCACACTAGATTGAGGGGATTGAGTCACACCTGGGTTCTCACAATGTAAAATTGTGAGAGGAATTTAGTCAAGTTCGAGTGTGCAAGAGCCTTACTGTTACTCAATGGGTCTTTAACCTGAACTGAGCACTTGAGCTACCTAACCACCACATTATGAATTTTAAAAGGACCAAATGAATAAGGTTAACTGCATTATAACATTATTAAATTGAATTATGTACTTCCAAGCCAATACAAGATTTTCCATTGTTTCATAAGTTTACATACAACAAAGAAAATACTCCTTGTAACAGTCTTCAAATCAACAATGCATGAAGGCAATTTTTATCTCTAGTTCTAATACATTTGTATAATAAGTACAAAAACATGTATTTTCCTTGTCTACTTTGTCATCTCCGACTGAATTACTTATGGAAACATTTCTTGATTTCTAGAATTCAAAACTACAAAGATATCCCCTATTGTGTGAATTGAATCTTGCTGCTTGTGTGCATTGAGTCTAATTTTTATAATTCTAATGAGAATGTTGAGGAACGTTTAGAATTGAAATGTTTCTCTTATTATTAATCATTTTTTAAAATCTTTTGGAAAGGAAATGCAATTTGAAAAACGTTATATTTTATGATCAGGATTAAATTATTTTTCAGATTCCTTTTTGCCAAATGGGAAAGTATATTTCTACATAATTTGAAGTGAAGCTATAACAAATAGCTAAATCAGATATAAGTATTTCAAGATAATTTTTTTTCCAGGCGTATTTATATAGACAAAATTCGAAAAGTAGAATAAAAATGATTTCAATCCTAAATTTATATTCTAATTAGTTTTATCTTTGAAAGAACGGTGTTTTAACTTTAATAAAAATGAAGATAAGTATCTGAAAATTGTAAAAGAAACTAATTCCCGCTCTCTTTTTGTTCGGTAAATGCAAAGAAAGTTTTCCATTTTTGCCCATTTATGTGGAAACTGCCTGATAATATTTTAGTTAGCGTTCCTGTGTGTTTGAAGAAATAATTGTTAGGTTTCAAAACTTGATATTCTTCCTAACAGTGGAAAAGAAATTATTTCTAGGAAGAGGTTGCTTTTTATACTGCTATTTTTTTTTTTTTTTTTTTTGTGTATGTGTGTATTCTGTTTTGCTATTTTTATTGATTCATTGGGGTTCATGTTGGTTATGGTTGTGAGAAATTTTTATCATTTATGTATCTCTATGTTTATACTGTTTTGACGCTTAGCTGGTGTGCATTTCTATGTAATAATTGTTTATATAGTGTCTCAGTTGTGAATTGTGATATTATATAAGGTCGCTCAGGCAATTATTTTTGTACTACAGTTTCGAAATGTCATATGTACTTTTTAAAGAATTGTAATATTTTTAGTTAATAAATATTTATCTTTTGTGTAATGTGTTGTTTCATTAGATCTTATGAAATTCAGCAGGAAGTTACGTTTTTATTTCCTCCACTCTATTGCAATTACGTAGAGTATGTATTTCGAATCGGCTTGTCAAGGTCAAATAACTTTAACGCTCCTTCCCTTTTTCCTTTTCTGGTTGTCATGGTCACGGCACTATGAGCTTTTTCCCTGCTTTGCTTCCTCAACATATAAAACTTTGTGTTGCTGAAGCAGCGTCCGGAAAAATGTTCATACTGCAGTAGCCTTGACAACAAGAGGAAAAGGGTAGGGAGTTCGAAAGTTTTTTGTTCTTGACACACCCATTCTAAATACATAAAACTATTTTTTGCAACCCTCATGTACTTGAAACTTCATTTTGTACAAACAATAGCAGCTTTACAAATTCAAGAATACGAACAAAAATAATTTATTTCTTGTTTACAGTCAGCATTTGCATTATTACAATCAATAAATTGTCGAAGTATACATAATGACGATGTGTTTTCAAATGCATAATACAAATTTCTTCAATGATGCAACACGGTCTTTACTATATTCATCATAATTTATACAAACTTGAGGAAATTCCTTCATACTTGCAAATTTGCAAGCTCCAATATAAGAACAGTGGTACCTATATTTTGAAGCAAAAACCTGTTGCAGAGAAGAAAGATTAGATTAGTTTGTTCTACAGTGAAACCTCTGCATAACAATAAACTTACATACTGTGTATAACAATAACCCTATTAGGTAATAGGGCGGTAACTTACTGAATATACCATGCCTTGCCTTCAATCTTCGAGTTGAACCGAACCATTGCTTCGGTCACTCGTCTGGTCAGTGCTAATTCTATATTAGCTACCAGTTTGTTTGGCACTCTTCGCTTCCTTTAGAGGTTTTCCACCTCCAGCTCAGTTAGTCCTATGCCGGGCTGATGAGTGCTAATAAGCACGAAACTGCAGTCCT
This sequence comes from Uloborus diversus, assembly GCF_026930045.1. Lineage (NCBI taxonomy): Eukaryota > Metazoa > Arthropoda > Arachnida > Araneae > Uloboridae > Uloborus > Uloborus diversus. The sequence goes on from NC_072740.1 coordinate 128,532,882, forward strand.
CGGCTGGAATTGACTGAGCTGGCGGTTTATTTCATGTATTTCTTCCTTAGCCCTGGCTATAGGGCGGTAACTTACTGAATATAACAATAAACTTGTCTATAACGATATTTTCCTTAGTCACAGCAGAATGCCATTAAAAATAATCAAACTGTCTCTAACGATATCCTGTCCATAACAATATTTTTTTTAGGTTGCAACAGTATCGTTGCAGATAGGTTTTACTGTATAATGAAAAAATATATAAGTTTTCGTGTTTTCAAATTCTATGCGTTTTTCACGTAAAATAATTAGCAGTTATTTTATCAGAAGTGTCGCGTATTGTTGTTAATAAATTTCCTGAAAATGCGCTACGTTGGACCTACCTACGAAAAACCAGAAGAAGTCAAGCTAAAAGGTAGATGTTGTAGGAGAAAAGTAATACTCCAAAGTGAATCTTGGAGACCTCCCCCCTCTCAACCACAACACCATTTATAATTTTCATATTTACTAACGTAAATGTGAAAATTCTAAATTATTAATATACACCGATATAAAGCAATTAATGTGTCTTAAGTATGATTAATAGTGGAATGTGAATTGCATATAAAATAAAAAGAAACTGAAAATAAGTTACGTTCTTTATGAGAAGTAAAATACATTGGTGGAAAAAATTAGACTCAAAATTTTTTTATTTTGTTTTAATCGTAACTTTACTGAGTTGAACCTTTTTTTTCTTTCCATTAAAATAAAGATAAATAATGGTGAGAATAATTCTACACTCGGCATGACTCATCAATTATATTAAAAACTTAAAGCAAATAAAAAATGTGCATCCTTAATATTTAATCATTACAGGAAAACCTAGACAGAGTTATTAACTCAAAGGTAAAAAATCCTGAATAGGAGTAAAGCTTTGTTCAAATAAGACAATTTAAAGCCCAAATTCGAAACAATGTTGCCATTAAGGATCGTTTGTTGCTTTATTTTTCAAAATTAATAACAAACATTAAAATACACTTCTTGACAAAATTATGAACTAAAAAAAAAGTAACTTTTTTTTTACTCATAACTTAATCCAATTAAGTTTTATTTTGATTTGAGTAAGGATGAATTATTGACAAAATAGTCCTAAATCCAGTAAAACTCATAAATTTAATAAAAGAATTAATATTATTTAATAAATGGGCAACTTGAATATCATTGCGTGAAACGTGGTTAAAAGTATAAAGTCAAAGGTAAAAATTCCTGGATTACAGTAAAATTTTACCCAAATGAGTCTATTTGAACCCTTGCCTAATAGTACGCTTTCTGCCAAGGGACGCCACGTTTCCCTCACTCCCAGCTGCATCGAATTCTTTCAAATCCATATGATACTATGTTCCGCCCCCCCCCCCCCCACACACACACCACAAGCTGACCTTAAGCCGTCTTGGCGAGAAATTTGTATCCGTTCCTTGAATTTCCAGCGGCATCCTTGGATCAGCTGTACCTTGGACAGTATAATCGATCTTGAAACTTAACCTTTTATTTCAAAATCATCAAATTTCAGACCATTTGATGAAGCAAGTTGATTAGATTTCATGGGTTTTTGACCTGAATCTGAAACTACAGGATCATAATTAGCAATGTTTCAAAGTTATTGGCTTAATTTTTTTTTCTTTGAAAATTATCAACTTTTAAGATAGTTTCATTAATAGAAAAGATGATCAGGTCCCATGGTTTGTAACCTGGACCTTAAACTAACCATATGAAAATAAATTTACAGCTGTGTTTAAAAGTTATAGACTCGTGGCTTGCAGAGTAATTGATCTTGGAACTTGCACCCCCCCCCCCTTTTTTTCTTTGAGAATCGCCAACTTTGAGATCGTTTAAGGGGACACACTGAACCTTGAAAACAAACTTTTTTAATTATTGATGGATTTGCATGAAATTTTAACCATATACTTTAAACACTAGTACAAGCTTAATTATAAAATTTCATTTAAAAATTTTAATTAGAAGACCAATTATTTAAAAAAAATGTAAATAACCTTAACAATAATTAACAAAACTTTGAAAAGTCCCTTGCGTAATTATTTTGATTTCACAACACTGAAACTTATTATAAGTCATTCTCTGTACTATAATAAATAAAACAAAACTCAAAGTTGTCCTCATACTCAAATAAATTAAAAAAATAAAAATTTCAAAAATTTGACAAAAATTTCTTCCTTTTGAACGTCCAGTGTAAAAGAAAAAGAAGTAACCCATATTGTGTTACGTTTCTCTGAGTACTATAATATGGTATCTAGTTATTTCTATAGATATTTTCAAGATTCACTCATGCTTTAGCAAATATCCGGACAGAAAGAAGCCAACAAAAGCAAAGAATATAGCATTTCCAATTGACCTTCGCCCCCCCCCCCCCCAATTTTTTTATCCTAATATTTTTTACCTGGTATTAAGTTGTATTCATATTTAAAAAAAAAAATTGCAATGGTCACTCATTCCTTCAAAAGCAAAATGATTATATAGCTCATAATTTTAAACTTTGACCTCTACTCAAGGACACAAGAATCAGATTTAAGAAAAAAGAAGACTTCACTTTTTCTCTTCATAAGCATGTATCACATCTTAACATTTTTACGAAAGTTGTCGACATCAAGATCAACTATCCAAAAAACCATCTCTAAAAATGGCTCTTGAAACCATAGGAAACAACATTCATAGACAAGGGACTGTAAGCAAACGTGATACCCATTTTGAGCACAGTTTTACTGACGAATTTTCATGCAAAATAGTGAATACTACTTTCTGATATTTAATCTGATACTAACTCCTCTGCTATCTCACGCAACTTTAATTTACGATCGGTGAAAACAATTTTATGAACTCATTTTGATGAAGAATAATGCATCCAAGAGAAAGGTACATTTGTGATTTGTGAAGTCATCAGAAATTCTTATGGGGAAAAATGCGAAACAGCTTTTAAGAGCTTCACTAAAGTCCGTTAACCCCGTTCGAACCCAGCGGCACGCCGGTGTGACAGAACGATTCCTCTCTTGTTTTCCCAGCGGCACGTTACCGTGACGCTCTCTTTAGCCTTGGTTTCCTAGGAGCAAACACGCCGATCGTCTGCGTCGCTCCTCGCCGAGGCGAAAACTTGATTCTTCTGCGCATGCGCGCCCAAGCTAAATCGACGTCGTGAATGGCCACGCCGGAATCCACTTGACTTTGATTTCAGCGTCACGGCGAGGAGCAACGTCGTAGATCGGCGATTCGCTAGGAAACTAGGGCTTTATCGACGCTTACATCCTAACGGCACGTGAGCGCGTTTTCAGAACGGAACGATTTATTTGAATTTTTAAATGATAATAGATGGCGCTAAATGGTTGTAACTTTCATCATACTCGAGTCACATGGCATTTGACCTTCATGTACAGGCGTTAGTTTTAGTTTTCGCACTGTCTGATAGGGTAGGAGGATAGATTTATTAATGTAAACAAACCGGGAATTCTGGCTCTTTAAACTGACAGTTTAAAAGGACGCCAGCGCGTTTGTTTATTGCTTTGCTTTTTTTCGAATGCAATAATGAAATAACTATATCTAGCTGATTAATACATGAGAGGGGAAGGTAATTGAATATTTATCAAAGTGCTTAGCAGAGGTCTGAGGATTTATGGCTCTTTAGAAGCGCACTCTTGATTTGGAAGTACATGTTAATTTCGGTTTCTTTTCTGCTTTCGCTTCTTTCTTATTCATTTCTTTCATTTGCCGAACTTCGATTATTGAATCCAGATGGCTAAGATGGGAGAGAAGGGGTTCTTCAGGGTGTATTTTGTGGGATTTTTGAGGCATGTGCAAGAGATGTAGTTAAATTTTCTTATTCATGGCTAAAAGACCGAGATATTTAACGGAGAGTGAAATTAGTAAAAATTATGAATGAAAGTGATTCCGAAACTAGCGAAGATAGTGACTGTGATATAGAAAATTATAGTGGTTCAGAAGGTTCATCTTCCTCAGAAACTGAAGGATATAGATTATGATGAAGCAGGTTTGCAAGCGATGCTTGCTCTGAGCCTGCCACTAATTCGTCTTCAGAGATAAAACAAATTCTGCAAATTGCCTTTTCGGTGAGAACTGGACCAAATTTTACCACTGCGCAGTCAGTGACTGAACTGGATTGTTTTAACCTTTTATTTGATGAGAGACTTTTAGATGTCATCGTCAATGAAACAAATGCTTTTGCTCAGAAAATAATCGAGAAAAACAAAGTGAATCTGAACCCTCAACTAGCTGTCTTATCAAGCCTTTTCAGAACATAACAGTGGATGAACTTATGATATTTCTTTCATTAGTAATTCTAATGAGTATCATCCGAAAACACTTAAAAATGCATTTTTCTACAAATACAATGCTTTTAACACCATTTTTTAGCATGGCTATGGCAAAAAACAGATTCCTAGACATTTTGAGATTCCTGCATTTCAATTCCGCTACCGGAACGAAAAAAACTGGAGAAAATCAAGCTAGTACTAACTGCACTAATAGAAAATTTGAAGCCTGAAAGAAACATATGCATTGATGAAACTCTGGTTGGAAAGGACGTTTAAGTTTTCGTCAGTATATATCATCTAAAAGAGCGAGATATGGAATAAAAATATATAAATTGTGTGAATCGCAGACAGGATACATATGGAACTGTTGTGTTTACACTGGAAAGGATACTGAGATCATTCAGACCGCAGGTCTCTATGGTGAGAGAGAGTTGTGAAAACACTTTTGTCAGATCTGTCGGGAAAAGGATACAACTTATATTTAGACAGATTTTTTGTATTCCCCAAACCTTGCTTCGTATCTGCATGAAAACAACACAAACATGTGTGGGACTGTCATGCGAAACAGAAAAGGAATGCCGAAAATCATTCCTGATGTAAAAAAAAATGAAACTGTTGTGATGCAGAAAAATTGTGAGAATTTATTTGCATTTAAGGGCAAATAGAAAACTGTTTTAATGCTGTCAACTGCTCATGACAATGTTATTGTGCCAGTCGGCAAGAAAGACAGAAAGACTGGAGAGGACATTTCGAAGCCATTGTGTGTTGTTGAATACAATCAAAACATGGGAGGCGTTGACTGTGGTGATTCAGTCATTCACCATTATCCTGCTTTCAGAAAAACAGTTAAATGGTATAAAAAACTGTTTTTTGGATTTTTAGATATGGCACTTCTAAATGCAAACATTATATACTCGAAAGTAAAAGGAGAAAAACTATCAGCTTTGGAATTCAGAAGTAGAATTGTTCATCAAATAACTGATAAGTTTAGCAAACCGAAGACTCATAAGATAGCTCCAAAATCACCGGACACTCAACCTTTCCGATTATCCGGTAGACATTTTCCGAAAATTTACATTGATGGAAAAGGTAACAAAGCTAGAAGACGATGCGTCGTTTGCGCAAAAAACAAAAAGTCAAGGCAAACTTCGTACTATGAGTGTAAAATATGCAACGTAGGACTGTGTGTCGATCCTTGTTTTGAACTATACCCCACGCAGCAGAATTTTAAAAATTAAGTTCATAAAGACTAGTAAAGCACAGGTTTTTTTCATTCTGATTTTAATGGTATTTGTTTATTTGCGTATCGTATCCTTTATTTTTGTGTGCATAAAGAAGGTTAGTGTTTTGCATATTTAATTCTTTTACTTTAATGTTATATCTTGGATGTTAATAAATATTAAGTAGTTATACATTATTTACATATCCTATAAACTTGGAGTCTTTATATTGAAATTCTGATTTTATATGATTTTTTGGTAAAATTAGGCTTCACAGCTCAAAATGCGTGGGCCCGTGGCGACGTTCCATTGCGGAGCGTTCGATCCGTGAGTGCGTTTTGTTTTCCGCGCGCTGGTCCTCAAGGGGTTAAGTAAACTATAATTAGCTGCGAAGCCAGATTATCTCTGAAGCGTTAGTTAATTACCAGAAATCTTAATGGTGCCGTAGTAAAAACGACATGACCTAGACTAGCAATCCTTATACATAGAGCTTGAGCTATAGTTGGGGCAAGCCTAACCGATCAGCATTGCAATGCTGTGACTAGGATTTGCGTAGCCTTCACAATGCGGCCAGATTAGGTTTGCCATGACTGTAGAAGCGTATTTGATCTGAGAGATTTGTATGTCAAACGTGTTGGTCTTTTCTACAAAAATATGCGATATGGGACTTTCTCGTATATACTTTTCTATATTTTGAGATTACCTTTAAATGGTTATTGAAATCATAACTACGAGCGAATTAAATAATTTTGAAAATAAAGTACAAAATAATGCATGACAGTGTATAAAAGGATTGAATGTAATAAATATAAAATTATCTTTTATAATATAACAGACTTAACAAAATTATTTAAACTAATTGACTTACTTTTGGCATGACTTTAGTTTTGCTCAGCTTTGATACCTCTTTACTTAGCCTTTCAACAAAACCAGGCAACATGGTTACGCCTCCGCTTACATAGATACTTTCAGCAATTCTTTTGCGAGCGTCAACACTTGTAGCTTGTATTGCTTTTTGCACTAATTGATGTATTCCTTGATTGTCAAGACCCCAAAGCTCAGGCTTAAATAAACCTTCTGGTATCTTGAAGCGGGCATCATCCAGGGATATTTCCCTTAAGAAAAAAAAATATATATATATATATATTAATGTGGTATTACATACAGCTTGCATCATGATGTTTTGACAACTCAAAACGAATTAAAAGAGTCCCAGGATGGATTAACATGGAGCAGTCTTAACTGTAGAGGTTACACGTAGGAAGTTCCAAAAGCTCAGGGAATGGTTTCCAATGACAACCAAAGCAAGTTGAACAGAAATTGAATGTGTGTGTGTGTGAGATTTGCATTTTATCGTCTCTCTCCTCAATGTTAATATTTTCATCCATGTCATGGGATTTCGCCCAGATGATTTTGTTATAAGCTAGCTCTTCGACGATGTGAGAAACATGACTTTTCACAACCAACGCTGTAACGTTAAGCTTTCTCAGCCTTTGGTTAAAACACCTTCAGAAAATTTAGATTTAACTTTTTTTATGATGGTTCCAAGATGGTGAGAGTCAAGGTATATGAATGAACGAATGGTATATGCAGATGGGGCTTACGTTTCAAAGACGGACATGAATCCCTTTCTGAAGATGAGTGTTCCAGCCAGACTGCAGCTTCGCTGACCAAGGAAATGCTAAGTTGGTGTCCCAAAAGCAACAAACTTCACAAAGACTGTTGCGAAACCTTTGACCATTCGCTAAACGAAGATGCCAGAGTATTTCAACGAAGAATCTTAACAGGCATTTAGTGTCTCAATTTTATCTGCGTCTTTTCTTTTAACAATACGCTCATCTTCAAATGATTCTTATCCACCTTTAAAACGCTGATACCACTCGTTTACCTTCGATCTCGTAACCGTGGACTCACTGTACACCTTCATAGCATCTTCAAAAGTTTCTGAAGCTGTTTTAACTATACGTTGAAAATTAATGTTACAGAATTGGTCTTGGAAAGCCATTCTCACATCGACGAAGAACTTTGACTTGCTTACAATAAAATGGTCTGCGTGCGCAAATGTATATTTTGCATGGGCTTACAGCCATGTTTAGCTGATTTATTTATTTATTTTTTTTTTGGATAAATGTTTATTATAATTATCGCGTTTTTTAAGAAAAAACACATGAAGGGAAGTAAAAAACACAGTTGCGTGTTTAGCTTGATCGATAAAAAAAATGTTTCCGAGAATTCCCCCCCCCCCTATTCTTTTTTTGAGGGAGTAGAGAAGACAATCGAAAGGAATTATGATTAATTGAATGAGAAATACATGAGTTTTCACTGCACTGAAGTCTTTAATTAATCGTAAGGACAGATGTCTAATTTGTATCCCCTTTTACCGTTCAAGGGGAAACCAGTTTTGACCTGTCAAAAACGTGTGCACGGCATTTTTTTCAAACGCATTTTTCTCGAAACAACTTTTTTCAACTGGTGTGCATTCTTATCTAGCTCAAAGAATTTTTGACCAATCGTTCTGAAAATTTGTGTGAATATTCTATATTCAATTATACTCTATGCGAACCTAACTCTTTGATGATTTTATAAATAAAAATATTTTTTATTGCAAGAAGTGTGAAAAATATGGTAGAAAAACATATCATAGTAATCAAACACCGCAAAAACGTGCAATTTTCAATTTTTTAAATCACAATTAAGTTCATTTTCTAGGAGGGTACACTATGACCAAAAATTTTCAAAAATTCACATTTTTACGGATTTCTCGAGAGATAAATAACAAATTGCTTTGTAATTTTTTCACATAAAAAATATACTTCAGCTGCCATTTTCTAACAAAAATAAAGTCTACTCTTTATTTAGGGGACGAGCAACAAATTGAGGGAACGGAAAAAGGTTTTTGATCATTTTTCATTGTAAATAGCTGAGAATAAGCTATAAATTTCAGAAATGAGTTATAAAAATAGCAAGAATTTATTTTTATATTTTCGTGAAAGTATCTCATATACCCACGGAGATATAAGCATTTCTTTCATAAATGAAAATTTGTTTTGAAGATTTTCGGCTCATATAACGCAGAGTTTTCTATCAAACGATACTAAACTTTCAGAATATTTGACAGCATGTTAGAGAAACATAATAATGAAATTGTAAGTTAAAGTATTGAAAGTTTGAGAAAATATGAACATTTAAAGCAATTAATTTTTCCCTGCGCATGCTCGAAAGATAGAAATTTATAATTTTTATAATCCAAAGCTCAGATATATCCCACAACTCATAAAATAGTTACACCTCAATATCTTTAAAATTTAGAAAGTTATCAGCGATCTAATGAGCAGAATTTCTATAATTCTTGGATAGGCGACGAATGGTAAGGGGTCGTTCGCAAACTGGCAAGACTTCCTGTTTTCGTTGCAGAGTGATTCATGATAAGTACGGATTGTTTGCGAATGATCCCTCACGATTCGTCGTCTAGCCAAGAACTATTAAAATTCGACTCATTAGATAGCTGATCACTTTTACATTTTAAAGTTATCAAGTTGGAATTTTTTGATGAGTTGTAGAATATAACTGGGCTTCCGATTATGAAGTCTATAAATTGCTATCTTTCGCGCATGAGCAGTGAAAAATTAATTGCTTTAAACGTTCATATTTCATTCAATTTTTAATATTTTATCTTAAAATTTTCTCTAATATGCTGTCAAATATTCTGAAAGTTTAATAGCGTTTGACGGAAATTCCTCGTGATATGAGCGGAAAACCTTCAAAAACAATTTGTATTTTCGAAAGAAATGCTTATATCTCCGTAGGCATAAGAGGTACTTTCACGAAAATATAAAAATAAACTTAGATAGGTTTTTAACTTATTTCTGAAATTTATAGCTTATTCCCAGCTATTTACAATGAAGGATGATCAAAAACCTTTTTTTGATTCCTCAATTTGTTGCTCGTCACCTAAATGTAGAGTAGACTTAATTTTTGTTGAAAATGTCAGCTGGAGTATACTTTTTATGTGAAAAAATTACAGAGCAATTGGTCGTTTATTTCTAGAGAAATTCGTAAAAAATGGGAATTTTTGAAAGGGTCCCAATACTTTTGGTCACATAGTGTATGTTTCTTATGAGAAAGAATAAATGTAATGATTATGGGTAAAAATTGTGGCTTCGTCCCAGCAACAAGCTCAGATGGCGAACGCCCATTGATAGAAACTTCTATCTCCACTAATTCTGGTGGAAATGACTTCACAAATTACAAGGTGTACTTCAAAAGATGAATAAAATATCCTCCAAGTTAAAAGAAATTCTGATTAATGCTTTCTTGTTGAAAAAAATCACGAAAAACACTAAAATTTCGGCCTCCTAAACCGGTTTCCCCCTTATTTCAATTCTACATTATTTTCCCAAGTTTTAAAACACATTTGTTAAACAAAAAAATGACTCATATTACAAATAAATTTTAAAAGTATTTTGTTATTTTCAATTTATTCATATACTTCCAATAATGCCAGTAAAACATGATTTGTCGCCTACGCCGGCTAGGTTCGTTGACTCATATAATGATGATGTCATGTGAGGCAGTGAGAAGCAAAGGGATGAATGTGGACATTTTCAAGTTTTGAGTAAAACGCGTTTAAAGATAACATGCTACATAGGCTTTCATTAAATTTTTTTTTCTCAATCATGCTGTATAGTAGAAACTACCAGGGCTACTAGTACCATCTCTTGCCCCAAGACAGAGAAGAGGTTCACCTACCATATGTACTGGTTATCTCCAAATTTTTAATTTTGCCACTTACATCCCTTTGCTTCTCACTGCCTCATGTATTTGAAGTCAATTGAGATTAGTGAGAAATTGAAGGTGTCGTCAGGTTGGCTCCCTTTTTGACAAGAAATCGCCAATTGTTGTCAAGTCAGCGACTTTTCGAACCTTCTCGGTCATCACTCACGTGACCACGGTTGAATTTTAATATATTTAAAACATGTACTTACAGCATTGCACTGTCTTTTCCAAATTGCGGAAGAGCAATAGATTTTTTAATCACATCTGTATTTCCAGTTGAAAGTTGCACTTCTGTGTCAAAATCTTGAGCTACATATGCAGCGTTTTCCATGATATACTGAACCATAAAAGAATCTATCTCACTTGAAAGACTGAAATTTTTGTAACAAAAATGTATGAATATGCGATGAAACATACAGCATTTAATAATTTATTGTGAATTTTTATACCTCAAATGTTTTGAAGCTAACGCGTGCTTCATGTGATGTATTATTCTTTGACCTCCATATGGCAATTTTGTTACTCCATTCTCCACAATAAAACCTATTGAAAAATAAAATTTAATGAAATGCTGAAGGAGTTTGAATAAACAAAGACACATTCTTACAGTACAGTGCCGACGAAAAAAATCGTTACATTTGGTTAGCAATTAAAAACTTTACACGCAAACTTCTTGTCATGATTTTACTTGGCTTGCGCTCTACTGATTTGGCCGAATACGAAATATTCGGCCCCAATCTGGTCGAATATTCGCCATCGTCATAGGAATCTAGCATCTGTGATCCACTAGCCTAGGCTGAACTCGATCGTAACAGTTTCCTTTAAGTTACTTCATTTACACTGGTGGACAAAATTAAGAGATGGAAGGTATTTCTCGGAAAATATCACATAAAATCTGAATATTTGGTTGCCATGGTGTTGTTTCGAATCTGTCCCACTATTTTTGAACTGATTCCACAATGTCTAGAAGACTACACTGTTATAACCAGAGGTTCCAGACGAGTGAATATATTCCCCCTAAGGTGAAAGCATGAGGCCCAAGGGTGCAATACTAGCCAGGAAGTAGAGCAGGGGTGCGAAAACAGCAGACAATCGTAGACAGGGGTGCCAAAACAGCAAGCAATCGCAAAATGACTTGCTAGCGCATGCGCTTCCGGCATATATTCACCATTCAACCACTTCAATATGGCGGACGAATGATAGGTTGCATCTAAGCGTGGCTTCTATGTCTTTCACATTGAATGAAGTACACTATTGGATTAAATCTCAACTTTTCTAGGATAATTCTTTAAAATAACAAGTACAGCTTTTGATCACTTCGTAGCTTTTAGGGCTTTCAAACATAGTTAAAAGTACGTTTAATGCTTTTTAGTTACCGTTAGTCCGTTACGATATCGTAGTACCGTTAGTTGTTGATTTTCAGTTGACCGTTACTGTCGTGAAATTTCCATCATTAAAAACGCTACTAAATATATCTATCATTATTTTCTTGAGTACTCGATAAGCAACATTTAATCACCAAAATAATAACCGCAATTTATCACTAATCAACAAGTGAGAACCTAAATAAAATGATTCTTGTGCTTCGTAGATTACTACACAACAGCGAGTGCAAAAAATAAAAAGGAAATCTCTCTCCGTCTAGCTTTTTTTTTTCTTTTTCGTTCAAGTGTTTGAATCATTTCCTGTTAGCGTATAATGTTTCGTTAGCGTTAGGAATTTCTTATTTCTTTAGGTTTTTCAACTGTCGAAAAATTTCATATGCATTTTATTTTATTGTTACTCTTGATTGAAATTTTTAACGTTCGAGAAAGGATTTTGTTTTTCCGTGACTTTAATATCCCAGAATATTTTTGGCTCTTCATGTAAATAATTCCATAAGTACATCTACTCTTTACTTTCGGTGCGGTTATTTCTCACAAATAATCATTAACTTAACTATGATTATTGAAATAATTACTCGTCTTTAACTTTAAATATATTTGTGACAATTCTTGGATATTAAATAAAGTCTGTAGATATTTATTGTTTTATTCATTTTTAATATTACTTTGCAAAAAAAAAAAAAAAAAAACTTATCAGTACGCAGAGTTTTTTCACAAGTTTTTTTTACCGCCCCGAGAGCTATTATAATAATTATTATTTATTTTTTAGAAAAGGATAAAAATTTCACAGGTCTGCAATGTTTTTCATTTGCTTTTACCGACCCGTGGGTCAAAAGAGGTTGAGAAACACTGATGTAGAGAACGATCAGATGAATTAAAGCAATGAGCACTCCTTAACTATGTTGAAAACTCTGAAATATGATCAAATGCTGTAATTACAAGTTTTAATCATTTCCAGTACTGAATTCATGCAATGTGAAAAGTGTGCAAAACGTAGACTATCATGAATCAAAACAAAACTATTAAAAAAAAAAAAACACAATTATATTCAAAAAAAGCACACAATACGGGGGAGGGGGGGGAGGAGGATCTACAGTAAGGGTGCCATTTCTCTCTCCGTAGGTTCATTCTTTTCACCCCGGCTGCCTACTTTTTGAAAGGTGCCTGTTTTTCACCCTAGTTAGAGGTGCAATTTCGGCTCCGTATTGGGTGCCGCTGGTGAACAAGCGTTTCACCCCTGAAAGGTGCCGAATGCAACCTGTAGTTTTAACAGTGTAGGTCAAGGTTGTCCGAGAGCAACAACGTCCAACGATCGAAGACCAGTATTTGTTACTTACAGCCAAGCGCCAAAGGACGTCTACAGCGACACAACTGTCTAGGGACCTCGCTGCTAGCACAGGAACATTAGTTTCAAGGAAGACAGTTGCCAGGAGGCCTGCCATTTGCACCCCACTCACTCACTCCCACAAAAGAGAGCGTGTATAATGGTGCAGACAGCAGCAAAACTGGACGCAATGGGCTAATGTTCGTTTTACAGATGCATCCAAATTCAGTCTACAACCCGATTCTCGGCAAATATTCATATGGAGGGAACCTGGAACTCGATACCATCCCAGTAACATCATGGAAAGGGACCATTATGCTGGTGGAGGAGTGATGATTTGGGCAAGAATCATGCAAGATACTCGCACACCTCTCCATGTATTTGACACTGGTTCCGTGAATGCCCAGAGGTACAGGGAGGAGATCCTACAACCCTATGTGCTTCTTTTCAGGGGTGCTGTTGGTCCTGAATTCGTTTTTATGAACGTAATGCTACACAGGGCCACATAGAGCAGCCCTGGTTGAGGAATATCTGGAAAGCGAAGATATTCATTGAATGGATTGGTCATTCAGATCTCCTGACTTTAACCCCATTGAACATGCTTGGGATGCTCTTGGGAGGGTTATTGCGATGCGCCAACCCCCATCAAGAACCATTCCGGAGTTAAAAACTGCTCTGGTGGAAGAGTGGGAGGGTCTTCCACAAGCACTCCTTAACTTTCTTATTAACAGCATGTATGCTCATTGTGCATGCTGTCTATCTGTCAGAGATGACCACACACCATACAAACCTCACTTTCATCGCCCTCTTTCATCATGAAGTTCAGATCACATTGGATTGTTGGCAATAACTCTTGCCAATGAATGACATTTGAATTTTTGCTTTACACACGTTTTGTCATACAATAAGTTACATCCATTTCAAATTTCATTTATTTTTGTCCAGTATTTCTCGAGATATTTAGGAAAATGCCTTCCATCTCTTAATTTTTGTCCACCAGTTTAGTTCAGCCTTTTACTTGCTGGAGTGACATGTTGAGATCCATGGTTGCGTCATATCTTCGAAGGCTACGTAAAGCTCCCATTCAGCAAGAAAAGGCATTATCGCGAATGTTTTGTACAGACCAGATTTTCAGAGGAACATAGTAAATCACTACATTTTCGTTGCTAGCTGGTAACTTGATTATAATTTATATTATTTCAACGATAATTCCAATTCATTCTATATCTAGATCTTTCTTTGAGTCACTAATTCTAAAAAAAAAACTTAAGTTAATGATTTTTTACGACCCTTCCTTGCAAAATAATACATGTATTAAATGTTCGAGAAGGGATTTCTCGTCTTACTAGAAAATCGCCGTAATTTAATAACTACGATTTAATCTTCTGAATGCTTTTTTTAAAGCAAAGTCGCTTCAAAGTACGTATATTTTTCAATGCATATTTTTAAGCCTTATAAAACATACTACTTATAATAAATATTATTTACACAAGTTCAGTTAAAATTACGTTTTATGAAACATCTCAATACTAAATAAGTTCAAGGCCATTTCCTTTTTCGCTTAATTTCTACCAAACTCGAGTTTCTTTACAATTTTTCTTCCAGATTTTTGAGCAACAAACATTACACTGTGCAAGAGATTCTTTCCTGATTTGAAAAAAGAGGAATGTGGCTTGTGAAAAGTTATTAATCTAAATACTTCAGAAAATATGTTATTGGTCTTCAAATTATAAAATAGCGGGTAAAGGGTTTGAATGTGAGTTTAAAAATTATGCACAACTTTTTTACGTACCATCAACTACTGGTAAGATATCCACTCGATTTCCAACATCAACTATCACTGCTGTGCTTACATCATGAGCATATAACGTAAGAAGTGCTTGATTTGTTAAGCTGACGGCTTTAACTTTTAAATCTTCCAATAGAAGTTTTATTAAAGCATTCTGAGTGTCAGCGTTTATACTTCGTGGTAAGCAAAGCTGAACCTATAAAAAATTATTGGTTTGTGAATAAAATAAAAAGCTAAATTTTGAAAAAAGTTTAGTTATAAGAGATATTTCTATACTATAACATTTTCTCATTTGAAGGAGTGAGTGGAAGATGGTTTTATGTCACATTTGTTTAAAATTTGGTATGATGCAGTAGATAGTACTGTTTTACGGAAAGAGCACTACCTGATCATCTCAAAATGTAAACAAAAGTCACATAGTCCTCTCTCTCTCTCTACCTCTTAATCTTTCAATTGTAGTATATTTGGCAAATAGCTTTATAACGGAAGTTTAAGACTGATATCCAAGACACAGTGTTATAAAGCTGTAAACACCTTTATACTTCTATTTAAGCAAAAACAACAGTAGGGGAGACCGGGGCACGTTTACGAGGATTTTTTCAATGAATTTTCTAAATTTTTTGTTTTAACTTTTGAAATTTTAGACATTGAGGTTTTATAAAGCAGTTAATGTAGTCAAAACTAGTATATTCAGTTGTTGATCAGTTTGTGTTTTTATTCGTTAAAAAAGTTATTTTTGAGTCCAAGTCGATTGCATAAACTTGCCCCGGACACAGGCCACGTTTAAGCATATTTATTTTGACGCCTAACGTGGTTCCGTTAGTGTTTTGAACACAATTTCTTACCATCGTTAAAATAAAGAAAGTTTCTTACACACTGAATAGTGTATAAAGTAAAAGTTGAATGGGTATGAAGACAGCATTACATGATTCTATAAGATACGAATTTGTAACTCAATAAAAAATTAAATGATGATTTTCAAAACCAAATAGCCAGATAATACCAAAAAGATTTGAGACAGTTATGAGTGAAAAAAGCGTCAGGGCACGTTTAGAAGTAAGAAAGAATAAGAACGTGCGTTAAGGTGCTCAGACCAACGCGTAAACTTGCCTTGTCGCCAAGCTTGGATTTATTTTTAATTTGCGAAAAAAATTAATAACATTTCAGTTCATACAAATACAATTCTCAGAAAAGGATAAAATTCTGCTAATTTTTATATATTTGTTCTTTCTTAACTAAGTATTATTTATTCTCAATAAGCTTCCAAACGTTCAACTCAAAATTTACTCAACTTGGTAGAAAATAGATTATTCTTTCTGCATGCTAGATGATGTTTTAAAAACTTATGAGGATATTTGCTAGGAAGCAGTATCAATCTTATGACTGTTGGCTCCCCAGTTATAATTCCTTTTGAAAAAAGGGCACTGCGTAAACGTGGCCCGGTCTACCCTACATTAGTGCTGAAGACATAAGCGGTTTTAAAGAAATGTTATTGAAGCAAATTTTTAAAAACGATTACAAGTACATTCATACATATAGGGTGGTTCAAAAGATATGTCCCCTATGTATGAAGCCCTAGCAGTCTATCCGTAGAATCAATTTAATTAAAATTCTATCCATGGTTGTTTGAAGGTATGCGCTAGAGATAGTGATGATTTAAAATACCGCAGTGATTGTAGTTGCGATTACAGTGAGATAATTTTGAAATTTTGGAAACGGTATCACCGACTTTTTACAAGCGCAAATTTATCAGCGTATTGAAAGCTCGCAAGCGCCGTTGAAACGATTGGCGTGAGACGGAAATTGCTAATTGGGACATGCGAGAACCGGGCTGAAGATACACTCTTTCCACACAGCTTCTTTCAGGCTTTTTCAACAAATAATTATTTGCACGTAGTGTTCAGAGATAGAGACTTCTACTACTGTCTAACTCTATGAATTATGCAAAGTTAGTCAAAGTTCCTCCTCTTTCGTGTTGTCATTGGTCCTTTATAATACTCTTTTTTGCAAGTGTTTCACGCCGGCAATTTCCATCCCACGCCAATCGTTCCAACACCATTTTTTTACACTCCTCAATTGATCAAGGAAAAATTGTATGTTGCCATTTAAAAATTATCTCACTTTAATTGTAACCGCAGGTGCTGCGTTGTTTAAAATCACCATAATCTCCAGCGTAAATTTTTAAACAACCAAATGCGAAATTTAGGCTCGATTGGTTCAGTGGATAAGTCACTAGGGCTTCGTATAAAAGTTTATTTTGGACACTTGTATGCTGCCGTGATAAGCACAAAAGTCGTATTTGCACTTTTTATCAAAAGTGAAACACGGTCACCAAGTGGTTCTTTGTCACATATTTTACCTAAATACAATGTTTTATGGGGTCAACGGGAAATATTTTTTTCAAAAAAATCTGTAAATGTTGCATCTGAATCAAATACATATAGGCGCAAAACTTTATATATAAGCGGCAATTTCTCATTTTTAACTAGGCTGGAGATAACGACTTCTGTGCTGATTATGGCAGTATAGCTGTAACTGCAATTGTGTAGTAATTAGTAGGTGATGTTGATTCATTTCCTAATAGGCAATCTAAGGGCAGTACTCCGAAAAGAAAAAAAAAAAAAAACATTCCACTTCAGATCGAAGACATAACTTCTCCCTCAGTCTCCGTTAGAATAATTTCTACATAGCCGTTTGAGGGAGGAGTTATGACGTCAATCCGAAGCAGCATGATTCCGTGCGGGTGCCAGAATACGTACCAAAATCTCCAACTACGCATCTGCAGATGAGTATAATAAAGATTTCATTGATTTAGATCATCACTGTTATATGAATAGTAAAAATATCTCTTGTTCTGATACTAACCAGGAAACCATACGATAGAGTAATAATGAAAAAAAATCAAAATAAGTAGCGATCGAAAGAGTAGTGAAACATACTTCTGGACGCATAAATTATTTTCCCTCATGTCCCTGATATCGAAATATATGGTATTAAAGGCTGCCCAAATTTTACGAAAAGTCAAAAAATTTAGCTTGTTTCGGAGAGTAATGGAAGACATCTTTCACACGTTTTACAGATGCATGTCCTACTACATGCAGATGGTAAAGTCCTGTAGTATTTTCAATTCCTCGAAAACTCGTTAAAATTGCAGCTTTTCTTAAAATTTCCGTAAATTTTAAGACCTTACATCTTGATAACGTTGACACGAAGTCAAAAAAATTTTGCGTCAAAAAATGTCCAAATATGCTCTTTCGAATGCGACCTATATCAATTTTTTTTTATTATTACACTATCCGTAAAGTTCATGATTGAAACAAATCAAGCTATACAAAAAAACTTTTTTTCTATTTCAGGAAAACATTGTCTATGAGTAATATTGCATGGCTTGTAAACAAAAGTAAAGAGCTAACATCTACCTGAGTACCAACAAAGAATCCGAACGGCATGTCTCAGGTTTTTTTCCTTTAAGACTGAGTACAATTTTACTCTTTTAGAATCGCTTAAAAATATTTTAATAATTTATGTTGCATACTTACACTATATTTTTCTGGATCTATACGAAGGTCCACAAATATTTTTTCGAATAATCCTCCTAGTACATCTATACCTATGGTATGCTGCAACAAGGAGAAAAATTTTCATTTTTAGGATACAAGCACTGTCATTTAGAGCGTTATCAATTTAAAATTTCAACTCACTTTACTAATTTTCTCCGGTGTCCTTACTGGGAATGATAGGTTCGAGTTTTTTCTCACTTCAGACTGAAGTGCCTCCATCCCATAGACACATTTTCCACTGTGACAAACTTTAAAGTCAATTTCAGGATAGTAGAAGAATGAAAGTACAATTAAATATGATATACAAATATTGTAGCTTTTATGAGCATCTTTTTCGTATACTAATGTTTTCTTTTATTGGGGAAAAAATAATAATGTAGTTAACATTGGCATGCGTGATTTGCAAAAACGTGAATGCTTTTTTTTTCCTGCTATAGTAGTAATGTTTTTAAAATTATAACAGTATTCAAATTTTGCTTCGAGAAATCGCAATTTAGTATTGCCAACGTTATACATTTACGATGATTTCAGCTCAAATACACATCTAGACAACTGGACCTGTGTCGGCTCGTGGACCATTTAAATGGAAGTTCAAAAAATAAATTCCGAGATTTAAAAATGAAGATGCAATTGAACATACAAGTTTTTTTTTTTTGGTATATATATTTTTAAATTTCTATTTATTTTGTTTATTTTTTAATTGAAATTTAATTATCTAATTCATTTAATGTTTTTATTTATTTATTTATTGAGGCAAATGATTCCATAATATTTTTATTGTTTGAGTAGTATGCATTTATCATGTTTTTTTCTAGTTCATAAAATTATTAGAGCGCTTAGCCTGTCTTCGCTTCGCTCTTATTACTTCTAAGCATTTTTTGTGATTTTTATGCATGAGAATTATAACAAGTGAAAAAGGAGGCACTATATGCCACCTAAAACGATTGATGTATCAATCGAATTCATTTACCATGCATTAAGCGTGCGGTAAAATTTAGCGGAGAGCCTAACATCAAAATATTTTAATAAGGAGCCAAATATGGAAATCTTCCTTAATCAGGACCGCGTCAAATTTGTGCGATCAGAATATATATACATATATACAGGGTTACTACAACAACTTCAACATAGGAAATAAGTTTACTTACGTTCTTTTGTCTTTAGCACATATTGTAGGAAAGAACAACTGCGGTAATGTAGCTGAAATATTTAAAAAAAATATTTGTTAAAAATATTTTAGAAGTGTTGATATACTTAGTGCATATACAGTGTAGGATTTTGTTTAGGAGGGGGCTGAGGACATAAAAATTTAATTTCGTCTTTGTTTCTTCATTTTTCATTGAAGTGAATGAAGGCATTCTTATCGAACAAGGCCTTCGCGGGGTTTAGAAAGTGGGGGAGAGGGGCGTTTGGCAACCAGCCTCTCAGTTTTCTTCAAACATATCTAGAGCGAGAAAAGTGAGTAAATCCAGCTTTTGGTTAAGAGAGGGAGGGTTATTGCTAGCATATTGCGTTCCATTAGCTTGAAAAGAGAATTAACACTATGAACCTTTAACCTAAAATTGCAATTGTAATATTCGTGAACAAAAAGTTGTTCGGGAGTGACCCCCCACCGAACATGTTTGAAATTGTAGCTCTACAAATGCTGTTTTGACTATCTCTGGGGATAGGAGGCTCCCCTCCTAGGGACTTTTATAAAAGTTTCATGCTCGGAACAAAAATTTTTCTAAATTGAAGTCCCGAAAACGAAGTTTTAGACAATCTTTAAATGAAGGTGGATGAGGAGGGAGGATTCAGAGTGCTCTCATTTCTCAAACATTGTCCTATAAATGCCATTTTTGCCAACGTTAAGAGAAGGGCTTAGTTTCAGAGACTCCCCCAAAGAAATATTTCGAAATTAAAGCCTTAAGAACAGAAGTTATTTTCGAGGACGAGGGGAAATAGCAATTAATCGGAGACTGTTCCCCGTAATTTGGTAGAAATTGAAGTCCTAAAAATACAATTGTAGGCTACTTTTGATGAAGTTAGGGAACAGAAAGGTTTTTTGGAGGAAAGCGTTTAAGGCCAATTATCTTAACGAAATTTCGGTCAAAACGGAAAGGGTATCTTTTTCTTGGGGGAAAAATTCTTTTGATGAAAAAGAAGTTGTATACTTACGCTGATCCATTAAAAGACCTGCTCGAGTAGAACAGCTTCCAAGATCTATTATAACGATATCCTGTAAATAAATTAAAAAAAAATTAACACATTATGAAAATCTCAGTAGCGCACTCACATATTCACACACATGTGAGTGAGTGTGTAGAGGGAAAGAGAGTTTAGATGTCCTAAACTACCATCATGTTGTGTTTTATTTAGCTCATCCCCCTAGTCTATTTAAACTAAACCAGGTTCAAGAGTGGCACCAATACAATGAAAGATGCACACACGGGTATTTGAGACAAAAAGTTGGCCAAAACTCGAAGTTGTCAACTTTACTAGTTATTGTCGGTCCTGCGTATTAAAACAGGTAAATAAACATGACAGTATGTTAAAGCGTTCTTTTTTTATTGAAACTAACCATAACGAGCTGATGTGTGCATCACATGACTTCCTTTTACTCCAATTCCATGTCATTTTCTCATTATTGGCAGTTTTAATATGATTCAACAGTTTACTCTCTAAATATCACCAACAGTGGCCAAATTAAAACCAGATTAAAAAAAAAAATTAAAAAAAAATCGCCAAATTTGTCGCCAAGTTGGCGACAAAACTTGGCGACAAAAAGACTGGCGATATATCGCCAAGTGTTTGTCAAATTATAACATCACTTGAGTTTACATCGAAATTAACAATGATTTCCTCCCAAAAAGGAAGGGGCAAAAGACCCCCTTTGGAGCATGAGAAAGGTGCACAACTAGACCCCACTAGGGGTCTATGCACCAAATTTCAACTTTTTAGGACATTCCGTTCTGGAGTTATACGACATACATAAACACATACGCACACACAGACGTCACGAGAAAACTCGTTGTAATTAACTTGGGGAACGTCAAAATGGATATTTTGGGTGTCCGTACGTTCCTAGGCACATATCCACGTGTGGTCGGGTTGAAAAAAACTCAATATTCATTTGGGGGTGAGCAAAATGGAAATTAAGGTCGATTTTTGGGTGAAAATTTTTACTTCCTTTTTTGTAAAAGGAAGTAAAAATTTAGCAGCAGTCGGAACTTAACACTTTCATGATTCGGTTGTTCTTGTTAGGGACATTAAAATTTTTCAATAAACCATCATTGTCTTATTTTTCGAGTTTAAAGTGATATTAGAAGAAACATTTACTATGGAAGGGCTCGAGCAAGGTTTTTACTCCATTATTCATCAATTTATTATGTATATATTTTTATTATTTCTTTTAATGTCTTTCTTCAAGTCTCACAAAGATTCATCCCCCCCCCCTTTTTTTTTCTTTTTTGTAAGTGAATGTTTTTATATATTCATCTCATGCGTACTACTTCTCAAAATTTCCTGTAATACTGTCTATTTTAACAATCTGCAGCAAAAGTTTGCACAGAAAAATAATAAAGCTATAAATAGAGCAGACTATTAATTTCATAAATTTTCATTTTTTCGGGTATTTTTGGGTTCACAAGTTTCAGTCATATGCATTAATTGAAAACAACTACAGGATATTATAAATTAGACTATAGAAAGGCAATTTGATGCTACGGACTTTCAAAGTCTGCCCCAAAAATAAAACGGGGTGATATTTTTCCACTTTCGGCATTTTCTTATAATATAATTTCAGCTAGTTTCATTTCTATTTGCTTGAACTTTGCAACACACAGCTTTTGTGTATTGTCTTTTTTATATTTTGAAGTTGCTTTTGAGTCGTACACACATGACTGAAGCGATAGAACCTAAAAGTAATCGACAAAGCTCAAAATTATGAAAATAATAATGTGCTCTATTTATAGCTTTATTATTTTTTCGGGCGAATTCGGGCAAACTTTTGCTGCAGACTATCAAAGTAGACATTCTAAAGTAACATAGGGTATAACTTAGAAGTAGTAAAAATGAGTACAAAGTGTTTAAAACCATTCATTTACATAAAAAATTTGAAAAAATTGGATAGCATTTTTGTGAGGCTTCAAGATTTGCATTTGAAAAAATACTAACAGTCTTAAAAAGTAAAAATTGATTAATAATAGACTTCAAACCTTCCCCAAGCCAAACCATAATAATTTTTTCTTCTAACAGTTTTAACTCGAAAACTAAGACTGTGAAGGTTTAATGAAAATCTCGAATGTAGTAAACAAAGACAAACGAATCATCAAAGTGCTAAGTTCCGATTGATGGCAAATTTTTATGGATAGTTTCAATGAAAAAAGAACACTTCCACATAATGGCATGTTTATCCACCTGTTTTGAAACTTAAGGCCGACACCAATCGGTAAAGTTGATATTTCGACTTTTGGCCAGCTTTTTGGCTCAAATACCCCTCTGTGCGATGACTGAACAGCGATAGACAGCATACATTTTCACATTTCCAGCAAAAGTTTAACTTCCTATGCGGCTAATCTTAAGTTTAGACAGAGTGGTCTGTAAAGTAAGAAAAAACAACGTCAAAAAAAGCACAAATTGCATATTACTGCACACACGTGTTTCGGCGTTACAAGGAAGAGTGGTCTGTACTAGTCTCGGACTGGTGCACTGCAAGTCCAGTGCATTCAGCGGCATACCACGCATATCTGGGCGGAGTCTTCCAAGTGATTTATTTTAGCCAAACGCTAGGAATGGATTTTGGATGTTTGTAGGGCGGTGGAAGGGGAAGCGGGATCTTTCTCTTCAACCGGGTCAGCAGCAACTTCATTTCCGTAAACTCCCAACATTCGACGGATTCCACTTAAACATACAGTAGCGCTCTGTGTTTATACAACCCATTTATGAATGATATCTTTCCCCAACTTATCCAGGATATTAGGCTAATTTTTAGAGTAATAGATGGAGCTTTTGCTATCTGTCAAGATCCAAATGATATCCACGTCAGCATCCAAAGCAGAGTTAACGCCTCTTTGATAGCAATAAGTTCCCACAGAGTGAAATAACTGAACTGTGATCAGGGTTTCTAAAACTATCTATTCGGGGCCTCCGTGGCTCTGTGGTAGAAGCTTCGTCTTCTAAGCCAGAGATCGTGGGTTCGATTCCCGCCGGTGCCTGGGTGTTATTTCCCTCTCTTGTGCTGTAAATCTTTCCTGTGTGTGTCCGGAGGCAAGGCGCGTGACACACAGTCCTCTATGTACGTGAAGCTGTTTAGCTTCTAAAATAAATAAATAAACTATTTATTTCCCCGTACTTGTTTTTATAAGAACACCGATGCCCGTTTTTTTCCGTGTAAGATCGGCTTCCATCAGTGTAGAGCATTGAGAAGAGATAAAATGGAAGGAGCGAAGATTTTCATTCGTGAAGGAGACTCCGTCACGTGGTATATTTTAAAGAAAAGCAAAGGAAGAATCCGGTTTCTTTTGCTACTTTTATGCAAAACATGTCAACCATTCATCGTGTTGAGTCTCGTGACTGAAGTATTTGCAAAAGCTTTTGCTTAGCCAATGACTTTTTCTTGACTTGTTCCCTCCATTTGCTAATGCCCTGCCGCCCTGCTCCCAGTTCCCCCTGGACATAGTCCGTTACATCCTCTTTGCTGCGACAGCGATAGATATATGCTACACACACAAAAATGTTTTGCATTGTTGATTTTGTTGTAAATTTACCTGATGACATTTCAATGGATAATGTACCAGTTTGATACATTCAAACTGCCATCGCTGAAACGAGCGAAGTTCTACCTCTTCTTTCATCCTAATCATGTCTTCAAGCTCTTCGAACCGGAAGTACAAACATCTTCCCATCTGTAAAGGGAAGAACATTTTATACTTTGTATTATTAATAAGCTGTCTCTTGGAAACTTTTTCAAAATTTGAGCAAGTACTTACTTTATTATCAAGCACTAGAGTATTTTTTTCATCAACGTAGACTTCTGTATAAATAAGCGGAATAGAGCATAGGATTTCATCAGAGTCCTGGAATTTAAAAATGAACAAAACCTATTAGTCTAAATAAAAAATTATCTCACAATCGTTAGAAATAGCAATACACAGCAGAAAATTTTCTTTTCATGTAATCAAGTGATATGTGACCGCTTACACGTTTACCGGTTTAAAACAAAGTAATTTCTATTAGTGGAACATTCTATGTAAATTAATGATGTTTGAAAAACATTGCGTTAGTGAGTCAGTGTTGTGAAAAGCCTAACTAGTTTAATATGCTATACCAGAAAACTTGATATTTCTATTATTTTTACAGTAAATACCCAAAATTTAGTTGAACTTCATAATTCACTATAAATTTATTACTTTTTCCGATGGTTCCACTACAGTCATAAAATTATAAAACCATTTTTTGCTACTTGTAAAGTAGGAATAAATGACAAAAAAACTGTACTGAGGACATAAATAATAACTAAATTGTAAAAACCTGTCTCGGGGGCTTACAACCTTTTCATCAGTTCAAAAAATTGTGATTTTCGGAGTCTAAGAAATCTTCTTCGGATATCTTACGAATCGAACGCGCCAGCCATTAGCAGCTCATAGACCGGTAGCTGTTAAGTCAACGTTTTATCAGTACTCGGTTTTTCTAAGGCCCCTATAGTGGATATAAATGCTCAGTAATCTTTGCTAACATGTTGCAGTGTTCTACGGAATGTCTTATTCTATATTTCCCTATTGTGCGATAAGTACACTTGCTCCCGCTTGCTCCAACATGGCGGATGCGTCTGCCTCTCCAGTTATACAAATACAAAAGTGTCGACCAGCAACAGGCTCTGGGCCCAGCTAGACTGGTCCTAGTCAATTTACAATCCCCAGTGAAGATCAATGGCCCTCTTAAAACTATCTACTCCCTTGTTCATTACCACCTCTTCCGGTAAGCTGTTCCAAGGTTCCACTACCCTGCTAAAATAATAATTTTTCCTAATATCCATGTTAGCCTGAGATTTAAATAGCTTAAAACAATGACCCCTTGTCCTGTTTTCAGTGCTAAACTTCAGCCCCGTAACATCTTTCATTTTAATAAATTTAAACAATTGAATCATGTCCCCTCGGTCTCTTCTTTGCTCAAGACTGTACATTTTTAGCCTTCTAAGCCTGGAATCATAATCTAAATGGGGAAAGTCCATTTATTAGCCTTGTAGCCCGCCTTTGAACCCTTTCCAATACATTATAGGGGTTCTAGGTTTTTCTTCCGCGCGTCGTGTCGTCATGTTCAAGAAACTTTGCAAACAAGTATAGACAATCTGATATTAACAACAACAACTTGCAAACTTTTATGGTAGGGTATCTTTCCGTTCACAAATGCATAATTAGACATTCAGAATAGTAAATGTATTTATTACACATGGGAACGAAACCTACTTCGAAGGACTTGATGTTTAGTGATGAATTCTGAAGTGATACGTTGTATGCTCCTTCTGGGTGAAGGGAAAAGGCACTTTTAGACATAACGAAGACATTTTGTTCATAATCCTCTCTTTCTGAATAAATCTATAAAGAAACATTTATGAGTAAAATATAAAGAGAAACATACGTTTTTTTTTTAAAGCATTTTTAGTGACTTTTATTAAGTTGTTAATATGTTAAAGCGACAAGCGCATTTAAAACACCTCCGGTAGTAGCATTTAAGCTGTCAGGATTTCAGTCCTGTAAAATTTCAATAAACTGTCAGCATAAGTTAGGTGAGCCAAAGATGATCCGAGTTCCTAAGGAAGACCACCCCGGAAAAATATAATTTATTTATTTATTATTTTAAATATTATTTTTTATTATCATTACTTTTTTTGTCAAAAAACGGTGGCACTGAATTGTGGATCATGTATCTGCAGTGCAAATGGCTAAATTTGAAGACAATCTTGACGGATCGCCAATGCATGCAGTGGGTGATTTTAATTTTACGAAGGAGTTCTTCTAATTTCCTGGTAAGAATGTATTTCAATTTACATGCGGTTTAAATTCTTAAAATTTTGAGTTATGATACGTTTTCTGATACGTATTTCTTTCTTTTTAACCACATTTACTTTAACGTTAATAAATTTAACAGATGAATCACTATGTCATTCAAATTGTGACCATATGCATGTTCCCAAGGTTGCCACTTTAAGAAATAAATATGTAAACAAATGCAGTAAGGTAATTTTAGGTAGGATACTGTATTGTGTTTGTTAAAATATTAACCATTGTTCGAATATAAATTTAAATTTTTTTTTTCTACTTCAAGTAAAACCACGATAAGGCAGGATCGAAAAGAAAAAATGTTTATTGTAATTTTCCCCTTTTAATTTCCTAATAGCTAAATATTTATTTTTTGAGCATTGTATTACTCTTCTAGAAGTAAACACAGTCTGATATCTCTTTTTTGAATTTTCTTTAAAAGTGATTTTAACGTGGCCCACAGGCTACAATTTTAAATTGCGTTGCAAAATAGTTAAATTTCATCTTAATAAAAAATTGCATTTGATAAGAGTAAAATTCTACGCGAAAAATTCAGCAAAATACACCTAACCAGAATATTAAAACATTAAACGCAATCTGTGACTTTGTTTTTTCTTTTTCATCCTGACGCTGCGTAAAACAAAGGGATGTTAGAGACAAAAGCAAAATTCTACGCAAAACTAATTCACAGTTCAGACCATGCTGAAAAGTTCTCATTAGCAAGAGAAAGGGGAAATATGTGATTAAAGCTGCTGGTTCTCACTTAAAATATAAAAAACAAAAATGATGCTTTTTAATATCAAGAAGACTCCTCATCAAACTTTTAATTGAGACAATTTATAGAGGAAATTATTAATGATAATTTGATTTGTTTCAAGTGTCTATAGTATTAATATTCAACTATGAAATAATGTTCTTTTCTTTACAGGATACGATTTCTGAAGTTTCTTAAAATAAAATTGAATTCTTTCACAATATAAAACGAACACTTTTAAACAAGGATTTTTATATCTATGCGACAAAGTTCTGTTGCAGTTTTGATTTTATGAGTCAATGCCATGTTAAAACATTTTAAAGTTTCTAACTACTGTCCGTTCTCGAAAGCGAAGACTACCACTCAGGACAGATTCCATTTCAAAAAGGGGCGATAGGTTGAGGATGGGCACTCACCGCTCGCACTTGCTGTCTTTGAACACGTCATTTTGCACCTTTTACTTCCAGGTTTCCCTCCCTATTTTGAT
Source organism: Uloborus diversus (assembly GCF_026930045.1). Taxonomy (NCBI): domain Eukaryota; kingdom Metazoa; phylum Arthropoda; class Arachnida; order Araneae; family Uloboridae; genus Uloborus; species Uloborus diversus. Next base: position 128,560,490 of record NC_072740.1, read on the forward strand.
AAAATCACAGCACACCTAACGCATGCGCAAACTGGCGCTAAGTCTCGGCTTAGGAAAACGAACAGTAATATCTTTGAGTTCACTGGCTGTCAAAGTAAAAACAAGCATTTTCTCTTTTCTTACAGTTCTCCTTCACACACAGGATCCAAAAATCCAATTTCTTCCCACGCAGGAACTCAGTATTGATATTTTGTTTCAAATCGCAATAAAATGAGCTATGGATTTACGTACCTGGTAGAAAGATGATGCCCAAGCGTATCTGTCATCGAAGTCATCTCTCTACCTAACTTACCAGGGAATGAATTCAGGGTATGATCTGTCTAGCACAGGTACACAGGTACCAGAGGATCAAAGAAGTAATCGAATATACGTACCTGATTAACCGATCCGTGGACAGAACACAGATGTAGGAAATGTAACTAGTCAACGAATTGTCGGCATAAGTTGCGTGGACAAAGTGACCTCTATTAGAAATGGTCGGCAGTAAAGAGAAGAAAATAATAACACAACGTGGGATACCCGGACGAGTTTTTTTTATTTTTTTTATCACTGTGACCAGGGGTGTCCCGAACTTAATTTTTGGGCGGGGGGGGGGGGGAATTCTCAATTAACCGAATGAAACTCGAAATTTTATCCATGATAAAATACGAACATTCTCACATACCTACGTCTAATGAGAACATATGTTAAACATCATTACAAAAAAAAAAAAAAAGGAAATTAATTTGAATTCTGAACTGTTGAATTCAAATTATGTTTTTCGCAATCACGAGCAGCGTCAGGACCCTACTCATTGGAGTTATTATTTATAGAAACGGCTCGTCCCCTTAAACCTGCCCGTCCTCCTGGGCGGTTACGTGTGCATAGTTGTGTGTGTGTGTATTGCTTTGTGTGTGTGCCTAGACCTATGTGTATGCACGTAGGCGTGGGTGAGTGTATATGTGTGAAGGCGTGCGTATGTGAAAATGTGTGAGTGTGTGTAGGACATCTACACCTCCGACTGGGAGAAGCGAATTGCGCAGGACCAGAGGAGCCGCGCCTGCAGAGGCCGGTGGTGATGCAAAGGTTCCTGGTTCAAGCTGAAAAAGGAACCAGACGCCAAGGACGGTCAAGTGAGGACAATAAGCAATCGTGATTGCTCACAAAAAAAAACATTGCATTACTGTTCTCAAATTCGCAGGATAAAGAAATTTCTTGGGCGGTCGCTGTGAAGGAATATTAATTTTCAGAGAAATAATTAAGAAACTCTTGATGCGTTTTTTTCTTCATGTTTTCAAAAGATGAAACGTTGTCACTCGGAGTGATGTAAATTATTATATTTGGAGGTTGTAATATTGAGCCGTTGATCAATTTCGTAAAAGGGGATAAAATAAAAACGAATGGATTGAAGACTTTGTGTATAAGATGATTAAACTGGTAAACGTAAAAAGGAAAATGGTATCTTTTAGCAGTTTCATGAAAATGAATTTCAAAAACGGAAGAGCTACTTTTTTTTAGCAAAATAATTGAGCATCTACAGGTGTATTTTTTTCTTTATAATTTTTTTATTTTAAATTTTAAAAATTCAGCCCATGTTGGTTAAAAACAATGTCTTCATTAATAATCTTTAAAATATTAGAATGCTATCATTTAAGCTTATTGTGTCTGGAACTCAATTTTTCTTATTTATCAAATAAGGATAAGATTAGCGAATTAAATTGACTAAAGAAAAATGCACAGATAAGAGTGGAAAGATAAAACTCAAAGTAGATTATAGTTTTCTCTGTTAAAGAGGACTATTTTGTATTTAAAAAATCTGTCGGAGGTAGAAATGTTAAGGAAAATCCAACCAGAATTAAAGTTTGTTTGTTTATCTAAATCACAGTAAGGACTCGTTTGTTTTGCATGTTTTTAAGTGTAAAAGTTGACAACATGCATCTAAAAATAAAAACAAATATGACTTGGAAGCAATAAATCAATAGGGCCATTCCACAGAAAACGGTCATTTTGTCCCGCACGTGACGCCTCATATATGTCATTAAAAATAATACTTTAAAATACACTGCTCGACATTGAAAATGCAACACCAAAGAAGGAGTGTTCAGAAATTTATGCAAATTTTAGAGTAGACGTACATCACTGAGTTATGTAAATGATGTGAAATGCGCAGCTCTCCGACGCACGTGAAGTAAGATATAAGGGAAGGATCTTGCAGAATGAGCAATATTCGTGTCGTTATTTCTGACTGGAGAATTATCGAAGAAATTTTGTTTTTGTCTTGGAGGATACGTGTAACACGAGAGAGAATGCCAGGCCGCCGTCAACGAAGGCACTTCCAGCAGATAGACGATTTTACGAGGGGTATGGTGATCGGACTGAGAAGGGGAGTTTGGTCCGTATGTCAAATCGCAGCTGGATGCGAGCACGGTGCATCGGCTGTGCCGAAAATGGTTGGAACAACGAAATGTGGCAAGATGGAGGGGTGCAGGGATAGCCAGAGTGACGTCAGAACGCGTGGATCGACGCATCCACCGACAAGCTGTAGCAGACCCACAAGTCACTTGTTCCTTGATTCTGCAGTTCCCGTGTCAACCAGAACCATTTCCCGTCGTTTGGTCGCACGTGATCTGCAATCACGGCGTCCGCTAAGAAGACTGCCATTGACCCCACAACACAGACAGCAACGTTTAGTATGGTGCCGGACTAGAGCGACGTGGATGACAGAATGGCGAAATGTCGTGTTTTCAGAGGAATCCCGGTTCTGTTTATCCAGTGATAGTCGCCGCATACGTGTGTGACGTCGACGTGGAGACAGATTTAATCCGGCAGTGACCCACCGCACGACAACGTGGCATAATGGTTTGGGGCGCAATTGCGCAAAATTTCATATCACCTCTAGTTCGTATTCAGGGCACTACGACGGCCCAACGATACTTGGATAATGTGCTGCTGCCGGCGGCAATCTTTTACTTCAAGGGCTAACTAATGCAATTTTTCAGCAGGATAACGCCCGACCACACAGTGCTCGCATCTGCCAACATGCTCTCCAAGGCACACAGATGCTTCCCAGGCCACCATACTCTCCTGACCTGTCACCAATCGAACATGTGTGGGATGTGATTGGACGCCGTTTGCAGACTCTGTCCCTGCCTCGTTCAGAAGACGAACTGTGGCAAATGGTTGAAAGGGAATGGAGAGCCATCCCTCTGGACACCATCCGCACCCTTATTGACTCTATGCCTTGACGTGTTTCTTCGTGTATCGCTGTGCGCGGTGGTCCTACATCCCACTGAGCCGACGCCGTTCTCGCTCTGTATTATCTCGCTGTCCTATCATTTTGAAATTAAGATCATTTATTATTCCTTGCTGTCTCTGTCTTTTTTCCAAATTTCATCACTTTCTGACCACTCCATCTTGGTGTTGTATTTTCAATGTCGAGCAGTGTATTAATGAGCAATTTTTTTCTGCTTAAAAAAATTAAACTTATGTCTGATTTCTTAAGCAAGAAATTTCGTCATTACCCTTTAAAATTATTACTTTTAACTGAAATATAACAACCGTCACGTGCGGGACAAGCGGTTGACTTTTTCGTGGAATGGCCCAAATAGTCTGCATAGTCAAACGTAGATCTAATCACATGAGACATTAGTTAAATTTACTGAACAGAAACAATTGTCCATTTCAATTAAATGAAGTACGTAAACGAAATTAATATTTCAAAAAAGAGAACTATTCTTAGTTTAAAAAAATTGTTTATATTTTAAATAAAAATACTCACGTTTTCTGTTGCATCTTCCTTTAATTCATATAGAGATTCAATGATAGAGATCTATAAAACAAAATTAATATTAAGTTCTTGTTTTTTAATACTTTTATGTATTATAAATAGTACACTAAGTAAATAACAAAATGTGAGCATTTTAACTATTTTGTAACTTATAATTAACTCACTAAGTTAAGTAAGTTTCTCCGAGTAATACAGTTTGTAACCACCATTGTTTTTTCCCATTTATATTTTTCTTTAAAAGTTCAATCAAACTGTTTCCTCAGTGGTTAGTTGAAATTAGAGATAGGGTCAAGTGAAAAACGGGATAAACGCCAAATTTAGCTAGGTTACAACATACTAAAAGCATAAAAATAACTACTATTATTTATAAAATTTATAAAAATATTTCTTTTTAAAAGATTCCATTCACATTAAAAAGTACATTTCGCAAGTCTAAGTGCAGTTACTGTATTTATTTCGGAAAATAAATGAACCTTATGCCTCATAGATGTAAAGTAGATATCGTTTTCCAATCTTTCCCATGTCTGGATTTAAATGAATAAGCTTTGATACATCAACCTACACATTATCGAGGATGAAACAGGATCACCAGATAATTCGACACTTTTCTTATCAGTGTATTTCTGTGATTGCATACTCAGATATTTAGCCCTTTTTGAAATATATTTATTTACAAAAGGATAACACGTATGGTTTTTTGTTTTCCCACCAATAGACGAATGATATTGCTTTGCAGTAAAATTCTTTAGTATCAGATTGTTACAACGGTGAATATTTCGATAAGTATTCGTAATCTTTTAGAAAATGAATAGTTTTTGATGAAGAGTCATACTGATGTTAGGTTGTTTAGAACTTTGAATTATTCATTTATTTCACCATAGTATGCTTTGAATAAGAGTAAACCTAACCATATTTCCCTCAGTTTCTATGTATTGAGTAGTTGAATTACTGAAGGTTGGAAAACTTGATTTTTAGAGAAATACAGTAAAACCCCTCTAATGCGGATACTAACGGGACAAATATTTTCGTCCACAATAGAAGGGTGTCCACAGGACAGGGGTTTAATAATGTTATTTGCCTTGGAATCGGGGAATTAAAAATTGTCCGCATGAGAGGGGTGTCCGTTAGGAGGGGTTTTACTGTAATAGAATGCTATGCTTCTGTTATTAATCACAATTCGAATAGAATATGATTAGGACATTTATATGGTAACACTTGCTATTAATGAATAAATCTTAGATTGCACATCCCCCCCCCCACACAAGAGCAATGGCGCAAAAGTCGGGTTTTCTTTGAAAATAAAAAAAAATTCTATTTCGTGAATGCTTTTCGTCTTATCTGATTTCTTTAAGGGGGGAGGGGGGGTGCGGAGCAGGTTGAGCTGGTTTTGAAGCTATCCGCCTCTAATAAAAAAACGTTGTAAAGTTTTTACGAAATAAACTTCTTTATCGGTAAAAATTCGCAAAAATGTCTTAATTTAAGTCCTCTAATGTCATCCTAAGAATCAATGCGCAGGATGTTAATAAAATCTTGCACTAATGAAGAAAATAAAACTTCAGATTTAAGCATAATACTTACTATATTTTGATCCTTGTCTCAAAAAGTTTTTAAACAACGCTACTATACGCAGGGTCGGATTTAGCTTTTCAATCGCTGCGTGCAGAAGTGAAAAATAGCGCCCCTTTTGTAATGTATGAAGACCCCTGTAAAAGCACTCGTTCTCGCGAGGCTTTAATTTTCGTAACTCTGTCGTAATCGAAAATTTTAAACCTCGCGAAATATCTTTTTACGTCAGATTTTTCAACTTTCGGTTCTGTTCATATAAAATTCGCGAAATTTTCAGCTCGAAAAATCACCGTTATCTTCATTTTCGCGAAAATTAGTCCTTTTACAGTAGCTTTTTTTTCCCTGTTTAAAAGTGTTGGAAACGTTCATCTCGGCGGATATCAGTTGGTTTATCTTAATAGTACAGATGACCTCTGATATATTACTATATTTTTTTTAAATTTGCATTTTCTTAAATTTGACAGAAAAAATGTGTCCCTTTTTTTAAAAAAAAATCTTTAACGCCACAAAGGATTTCCTTCGTTTCATTACTAAAATTAAATTGGCGGCTAGTTTCTGAAAAACTGGTATACTTATCCTGCTCCCGTTCCCCCTCCTGGTGACTGGGGGCGCCCTGATGAAAAATCACTGTCATCGCCCAAAAAATTCATAATTCGGCAAATTTTGCTTGACGATTCTGAAAATTTGGAGACATTTTCTCATTTTGATTCGGTAATTTTGCACCCATCAAATGTTTTACTCCGTGCCGGGGCACAGACTGACGGAGTATTAGTCCGGCCCTGCTATACGTCTACGAGTAAACTTTCGTAAATCTTAACAGATTTAAACGATTTCGAACATCGCGCTATACACGAGCGTAGCCAGAATTTACTTTCTGGGGCATGAGGGTTTGGTCATAGCAGTCCTTGTATGGATACAAACTGTCATATTAAAAATTGGCAATATGTGTTAAAATCCGATGATTCTCGGGGGTAAACCCTTAAAACGTCCCTCACAATACCCCTACGAATTTTTTTTTTTTTTTCCTTCTCAGACGCCATTTTCAGTTTTCGATGTCAGCAACACTTTCATGTCTTCAGCTAATATACCAATGGTGGGGGGGGGGGGAGTTGATGAGGAGCAAAATAATAATTTAAAAAAAAAATCCAGCACACAGCATCTAGCATCGAGTCACCGGCATTCATTTGAATTTTGGCATCTTGAACTCAAATTATGGTTTTCACAATCACGGATTGCGATAAGAACCTAATCGTTGGGTTTCTTGTTTCTACAACTGGCTCCTATCACAATCCTATTTGCGAAATCATAATTTGAATTCAAGGAGTCAAAATTCAAATGAATGCCAGGAGCTGGATGCTAGGTATTTTTCGCTGGAAGCTGAATGTTGTATGCTGGAAGTTGTTTTTGTTTAAATAGGATTGTGTAAAGTCAATAGGATCGAACTCCTGAGGATAGGGACACTACCACCCAGGAGGAAGGACATGGACACGGAGGTCAGTGGTCAGTGCTGCTTGCGGAGGCCTAGGACTCAAAAAGTGGTAAACTTCAATCAGTGATTACAATTAGCCATTCGTGATTGCTCAAAAAAAGAATTAAGCGCAAATCTTTAGGAGCCTTTTTCAAAATAAATTTTCTTCAGCAGTCTAAGACTTTATAAATACACTGTTCATTTAAAGTTTTAAAAATGCGAATTTGCTCTTGGTTCATTGTTAGATGATGTAAAAATGTAATCGGGTCATTTTCGCAAAAATGGCACAAATCGTATATCCGAGAATTAGGTTTTTCTTTCTCAACTCAAATTTTATAACTATCACTATAAACCATTTTTTGATTGATTCACTTTTAATTGTGTAAACTCAGTTGTTTGCACTTAAAAAAATTGTAAAGAGTTCAAAAATATTTTCCTTTGGAACAAGAGAAAATTACGTGCCGCAGCTCCAAATCAGTAGGAGTTTGTGATGAAAAGCAGCAACACTATAAATGGTCAGTTACATTACATCTTAAACAGAAAAAAAATTACAATATAACTACAGACAAAAACTTTTCTGGCAAAAAAAGTGCTTTGATTCATATCCCAATATCTGCTTTGTTTCGCATCGTCCACACTCTGTTACAGCCATTTCGAAAATAAAAGGAATAATGATATTGAATCTAATAACATTTTAAAAAAGATTAATGAGAGGACGGTATAAAATTGTTTTCCAGAAAAAATAATTAAAACATGGTTTTTAAATACATATTGAGAGCGCTGAATTCGATTGTGGGGAGTCAATTTTTTCTCAGCCTTCTCGTTTTCGAGATATATGCGATTGAAATGTAGCGTATAAGCAGTGGTGCCTACCAAAGAGGTTAAAGGCGCAGACTGCGCCATTGAAATTTTTTAGGAGGGGGGAGGGGTAAAGTGAAAGGGTTTTTGATCTCATTTCGGGGGGTCTGTCGTTCTGGGGGGGGGGACTCCGCAGTATTTGAGGGGCTGCACCTTCGTCCTTGGAAGGGATGGGCACTCCCTGGTATAATAGCATATTTCAATGAACAAGTCTCGGAATATCGAACAGGTTTCGGAACATTCCACCTTTGATTAGAACAAAACTGAGACTACTTCGTACATGGACGCCTAATTTAGTTGTAGGAATCGAAAGCTAATACGCTATTCAAGAGAATGACCCAATGACAACTGATAAGTCTCCAAGAGTCCCAATGCTAACTACCGAGACGTACGCCATACCTCAAAAACAGGAAAGTTATAAAAAGTTAGACCCCCACCATCCGATTCTGCGCCCTTGATTTATTTAAGAAACATGTGTTTCAATTTTTTTTTCAGGAAAAAAAAATAAAAACAAATTTATACGGACCTCTCGTAAGTAGTTTACTTTCGTACTTAGTTAGATGCTTTGAATTCTACATCCATAAGCTCATTTCCTTTGCACTGAAAAAGGCGTTCCTAGTAACGCCAAAACACGTGTCTGCAGCAATCTACATTTTTTGTGCAACTTAACTGTTATTTCTTGTATAACGTTTCAAGAACAAAGCTATTTATTCAACAAAACGCGAGTCCAATCTTTTTTTTTTCTGAGTTTATTTGAATTGTTGTATTTGTTACATTTGCATAAGGGACTAAATTAAATCCTCCTCCTTGAAATTGAAAACAGAGTAAATCTTAGAATCACTATTTCAGGGGTACCTCCTAAGATCAAGGGCGCACCCCCTTAAATATCGCGAAGACCCCCAAAAACAAGAGCCCTCCTTAAAAACGAGAAAAATTTCCCCCAAAAAACTCCCCCCCCCTAAAAACTTGTGTGGCGCAGTCTGCGCCATGACCTACCCCCCCCCCCCCCGGTAGGCACCCCTGACTATTCCACTTTATGCTTGTCCTGTAATTGTAACTTTTCTTCATGATTAGAAAATTTTTTTTGAAGACTCATTTGTACACTGCTACACGAAGGGGGGACCAAACATTTAAAAATCCTTCATAAATTACTTACGCACAAAAACACTTTATCATTAACAAATAAATGGGGAATCAATTAAAAGAAGAATGATCAGTTTCGCGAAAATTATTTAACTTGACAAAAGAAAATTCAACAGTCTGACACGATTTGTGCTATTTTCGTAAGAATAAGCACATTACATCATTTAAACATTAATTATTTGCTTTTACTATGACAACGATTCGTAGGAAAAAGTTGATTAAAAATCAATTGTGAAATAATTCCATTTATTTTTCATAAGCTGTATGCGAAATCCACATTTCAGTTTCAGGAAATGAATAAATGCTATTTTCAATAAAAGCTATTTCCGTTTACTAATATTTCTTTCATTTCCTTATTGAGCAAAAGATAAAAGTTTCGAAATAGAACAAAAATATTTTAACTTTCATAGGATACTTTCACGTATAAATGGAAAATCATACGGAAAAGGTATTAAATTTTATTGCAAAGAATGTAAACAGCTTCTCAACGACAAAGAGAAAAATCACAGTTCATCGCTCACCTTACAATAGGGAAGTTTTCGATTTTTCAATTTTATTTTTATATGATAAAGTAACATGTATGAACATCATAGGTGAAAAATTTTTTGCGATACGATTAGTAGTTTCTTTTAAATTAGTTTTTAAAGTTCAAGCGCTTGTGACATCAAATGGCATAGGAAGTGACGTCATGCGCTCTTCCGATAGGGGAGAAACCAAAGGACGTGCATTCGACTTCGAAGACGAAACGTAAAAGGCTTATCTCCTCGCATTTAACTCCTCGCGTTTCTGGAACATTAAACCTCTCATCCTCTCGGAAATATTCAAATATCATCATTGATGTTACTTGAGCAAGATTACTTAGATTGTGCTTTAACGAATCCGGCCTCCATAGTGTGTTTGTTCAAAAGGATTATTGAATTTCTAAAAAATAAAAATATCAGCGCGCTCAAAATGTCCCTAGCGAAAACAAGGGATCTTCGGCGGAAGGCTACCCATTAGTGCCCTGTGACGTAAGCTCGTGACGTTTCAGAAGCGCGCATTTTTGCGCGTGGATTTTTAAAAATTCATTAAAAATCGATCACGGTGTTTTAAAATTCGGCGATGGTGAATTTTTTAGTTTTGAGGGTCAATTAACAATAGCCAAAATATGAACATTTAATAGGTTGCAACTTCCCTATTGAATAAAAAACGTCGTCTCAGCTATGATATAGGGGAATGTGGGGCATAGTGAAACAGTTAAGAACAGTTATACATTTTTCCAAATGAGCAAATTGGAAATTAATTTTGAAAACTAGGGTACAGAATGAGAGAACATTTTATGTTTTGCAGTAGACTTTGTATTGATACGCTATTTCTCATCCTTGGTTGTAAATTTGTACCTGCAAGTCAATAAATACCTGCAAATACAGTATTGTGGCAATTAATTGGGAAATGTCATTTTTTTTCACTTCATATGTAAGCGAACGAATAAGCACTCAAATTTAGCTCACAGTTCAAATGGCAGTTATTTTCAAACTAGTAGTTGTTTGTACGCATCAGGTGTTAAGTAGCAGGCATATAAATTCTTCCGCCAAGTGGCTAGAAGTTGGCGGTGTTAGTTGCTCGCTTGTTGTGGGAGTAATTACAGTCATGGATATCAGTCCTGAAACACGTGCTAAAGTGGTTGCCCTTAGAGAACTCACTTCTTAAACGTTAGAAGAAATAGGCAAACTGTGGAGTGAGTAAATCAAGTGTCGGGAGGATATGGCAGTGGTTTAAGACAACAGGAAATGCTGGAACCAACCGTATTGGAAAATACAGCCGTAAAAGATCAACTTCGGTTCGTGACGACAAAAGTTTACATCGAATGAGTGTTATGAAACCTCGATTAACTAATTTTGATCTGTCCAAGTTCGTGGTGGCAGCTGGTGTTGACATAGCACCTTCAAAAGTGAGATACAAACTTTTAGAATGTGGGAGGAAAGCAAATACGACCGTAAAAGAAGCTGCTTCTCACGCCTCGTATGAAGAAAAAAGGTTAGAATGGGCACGGAAATATAAAACGTGGACTGAAGGAGGACTGGGAAAATGTTTTATTTTCTGTGGTTCAGGGATTTAGATCCAAGTTCGTGAGATGGAGCGAATGAGAACCGCTTCGTCCACATCACATTAATCAAGCACCCAAGTATCCACCCAAAAAGACGTTTTGGGGTTGTTCCTGCGTTTCAAGGACATAATCCCTTGTTCCCGTAGAAGGAATGATGAACAGTGCCAGCTAAGAATCGATATTGACCCAAAATGTGCTTCCAACCCAACCGTGTCTAAACTTTGACCGAACGGAGATGACGTTTTCAACAAGACGGCGCGATATCACAAATCGAAACAAATTTTTAATTGCTGTTCTAAAAACAAACTTACTGCACTGGATTGGCCCGGAAGCTCATTGCACTTAAATCCGATTGAAAATTTGTGGGCTATCGTTAAAAAACGTCTTAATACGTTTGACAGTACGATGGGAAAGCTAATTTCGTCTGTTATTGACATATGGTATAATGACGTTGAAATTAAAACTATATGTTCCAGTCTAGTACATTCCATGCCAAAACGTGTCTGTGATGTTATTATGTCTCAAGGAGGTCAGATTATTTATTAGTTTCAAATGTGTTCATGAAAAATTTCAATAAAACTGATTTTTTTGAAAAAAATGCATTTCCCAATTAATTGCCACAATACTGTAGAAGTGGTACACACTATTGTGGTCATAGCTCAAATTATCATAGACACAATATAGTATTTCTCAAAGGTGTTTTTTTCAGCAATCACGAATTGTTTATTGTTCTCACTTGACGGTTTTGATGTCTTGTGATTTTATTTCCTTTAATATTTTAACAAAATGGAGAAGTCGGTTTCAATTAATTTTGTTACTTTATTACGCATTGCTTTAGTGTATAACATATCGAGATGGAAGCCCAGTAGCTCAGTTGGTAAGAGCGTCGACCTAATAATGCGAAGGCCGTAATATTGATCCTCTCCCATGCACCAGAAAATACTTTGCCTCAACTAAATACTGATCCAAAGTTCCATGTATATGTAATCTTAACTCATGAGGGTAGGATTCCAAACTACAGTTGTTAAAATTTAAAAAAAAAAACGTTTATTTTACGATAAAAAACCGCAGTATCATATTATTCTTCAAAAGTTTTTAATTTTTATTTATTTTAGTGGGCAAGCCCATAACTTTCTTAATACTTTATCAAACTTCAAGAGTAAGTTCGATATCAGCGAAAAACAAAGAAGTTACATTTTTGCCGTTACTTAAAAAAAAAAAAAGGCTTAAAATACCACCGGATTTTTGAAATCCTGTTTGTCAAGCGCGAATGCTAGTAAACATTAAAGAAAAAAAAAAGGTGTTGAGTTAACTCGGGTTGCTTGTATATCATTGCAACAATAATTTAAACAAAAGAAGCAGCTCACAAAATTGAAGCTTAAAAATACATTTGTTTTTTATTACTTTACGAACTAAGAACACAAAACTGTTCAGAGAAAATGGAAGGGGAAAAAAAAAAGAAACAATGAAGCACTTACCACATTCCAAGAAGAAGAAGTGATTTTCCTCAGCCGAACTTCAATATCTTCATCTTTCCCGATTGTTTCAATTTTTTTGTCACTAAAATGTTCAGAAACTTCTTTTTCTTTCGTCGTATATTGGTCCTCAATAATTAATAGAGATTCTTCGGTGCTTTTAAATGTTTCGTAAGATGAGCTATCGTTATTTTTGTTCGTATCGTTACTTTCGCATCCATTCTGTACTTCGTAAGAACAGGAACGTGGAAGTTTGAGCTCGATTGAAGAAAAACTGGAATAAGAAAGCTCCGAATTTTGTTGTAGTTCCTCTTCAACTTCAGTTGATGGTTTTTCGTCGTGACTACACCCGTCTTGCTTTGAAGATGTTTCATGAGATTCTGCATGTTTAATGTCACCATTTTGAACTTCCACGTTAGGGCTAATACAAATAGGGCTATCACAATAGTTTTCATTAGTTTGCATATTTAGAGTTTCACCATCTGTCAAATTATCACTAGAATCTACCAACGGAGATTCACGCTTTTTCTGCTCATTGCAGATTTCTGTGTCATCAGTTTCGTGGGATTGAGATGTATTTGAACCGCCATCACCATCTTCTTGCAGCTCGATAGTTTCTGTTGTTGATTCTGTGGCTATTTGATTCGACTCCAAGGATTCATCAGCATCGAGAATGGTTGATCCATTTCCATTGCTATCACTAGGAAACATGTTTTCACATACTGACGAATTGGAGATTTGCGACTGTTTTGGAATCACCGCTCCATTACAAGGAATAATGTTGGGATCCTTCCAGTCGGATATGTTTAATGGATCTGGCGTTTTCGTTTCTTCCGTTTCATTGTGATTCGAAACGGCATCAGCCTGATTAAAATTTGTAATCAGTGCATGATTCAGGTTGCCATCAAACTCCGGCTCCTCCTCAATTTTGCCTTCAAGTTCATTCTTGCACGGTGTGAAAACATCTTTTAACTGAGTTTCGAATGCATCTTCTTCCCACACGTTGTCCTGATACACTGCATCAAGAGAGTCGGAGACAAGACCTACATAAAATAAAAGCCAACAGTTAAAAATAGTTTAATTGAGGTTATTTTGTAAATTCAAATTTAGAGCACTTGAACAGCTGAGTGGATGAAGATGATTATGCAACAGAGAAGCGAATTTCAAAAAGCTAAACCTTTGTAACTTCGCAAAATCGGTGTTTTTTCTTGCCATATGCTTTAATGTTGTCATAAAGAAGACATAGTTTACGTTTCTGATAACTTTTTGTATGATTCTCTTCAAAAGATGGATCTTTACATTTGAGTGTTAAGGTAAGGCTGTTTTAAATGCTTCTTCTAAAAATCTTGTGTGCTGACTCTAAAACCATGCCTCAGTGAAAAAATGAAATAATGTTTCATGCATGAATATGAGCTTAAAAAGGGTTGTACTTGAAGGAAGAGAATAGTAACCAAAGCGAAAATTATTTCCATACCTAAACAAAAACTTGAAGTAAATATTTGTTATCTATATACATGGCAAAGAGGTTAGTGACAGCATGAAAGAAAAGGTAAAATCTTTGATTTAGCCAGAAAAGTATCAGTAAATTGAGAAACATAAAAGCCAATCAATTGATTGATTTCCTTAACATAATAAAGGATCGTACACATTCAACCAAAGTATTTTTATTCAATCAAGTTGATATTGACTTGAAGATAACCTGTGCAAAAATGTTAAATATACTCCAAGTATCAAAGAACGCTATGTCAGCTATGAAGGGCAAAATTATGGCATGCAGATGATCTGCACCAGATTTGATAGTGATTTTTGATGATTGATCAAATAGAACAAAGGCTGTTACTGAACTACAAGTAGATGACTGGTGTTATGAGGATAGGAAAAGTCCAAACCACGTAACTTATCCCGAAGGTTACCATCCCACCAAAGAAGATGGCCCACCCCCCTGGAATTCTACAGAGCTACTCTCTGCCCCCCAAATGGCATTTAAAAACTCTGTAAAATGAATACCTCTAAAATACAATCAGGAACATTGAAAATAGCGCCCCAAGAAAAAAAAAAGGTGCAATTGTGAAATTTTGCATGTAAGAAAAGTGACATCTGATATGCAAAAGATCCAAGTTTGGTGTCAATGACCGTTTACCCACAGTATCGGTGACATCAGGAAAAAGGTGCTATATAAACCAGTGCATAATTTAAGATTTGTAAATGTTACGATTACATCCGGATTGTCGGAGAACCTTAATGAGTGAAGGATGCCAGGTAGACGAGTTAGAACACATTTCTCACAGTTAAGCGAGTTTGAGAGAGGTTTGATCATCGACATGAAAACTGCAGGCTGGTCGACGAGCCGTGTTGCTGCCTAGGTGTATCGTTCGGAGTGTTCCGTTAGACATTGTTGGAGGCAGTGGACACGAGATGGTACCGTACCCACGTGCAAAAAAAATGGGTCTGGAGTGACCAGGAAGACGACGAGGAGAGAGGATGGGAGGATCGTGCGGCAAGCGCTCGTGGATCCCATAGTGACTCGTTTCACCCTACAAGCAGACGTAGGGGTAGCGGTTGTTCCCCGAACCATTTCTAAACGTCTTGCTGTAGTAAATCTGCCGTCCAAGAGCCCTTTTCGTGTACTCCCTTTAACACCAAAACATGG
The DNA here is from genome assembly GCF_026930045.1 of Uloborus diversus. Taxonomy (NCBI): domain Eukaryota; kingdom Metazoa; phylum Arthropoda; class Arachnida; order Araneae; family Uloboridae; genus Uloborus; species Uloborus diversus. The sequence goes on from NC_072740.1 coordinate 128,575,502, forward strand.
CAACTCCGTCTGCAATGGTGCGAAGCCAGAGCGATGTATGATGCCACTGATTGGCAAAAGGTGGTGCTCAGTGATAATTCCTGATTCGTTTTGGGGTCAGATGGTATCCGTGCACGGATGTGGAGGCGCCCTGGAGAAAGATACCAGTCCACCCATTCTATCGCACGACACACTACCCGCACAGCGGGCAAAGTGGTTGGAAGACTATATAGCCTATGATAGCCGGTCCACTCTAGTTGCGGTACGTGGTACCTTAACGGGTCAGCGTTATGTTAATGACATTCTACAACCACATCTAGGACCGTTCCTAAATAGCCCTCCAGGAGCAATTTTCCAGCAAGATAATGCTCGCCCGCGTACAGCTAGAGTTGCTCAAGACTTCTTACGTCCTTTTGAGACTCTTCCCTCGCCATCCCGCTCCGCCGACTTGTCACCAATAGAGCATGTATGAGATCAGCTGAAGCACCAGATGCCGCCGTGCTACTCTGTGCAAGATTTAGAAGTGGCTGTTCAAAATTTGGGGGCCCATCTACCTCAGAACAACATCAGACGTTAAATTAGCTCAACGTCGGACCGTATTGCGTCATGTATTGCAGCAAAAAGAGGCCCAACGCGCTATTGAAGTAGCACTGTATTTATCTCATTTCTCAGCCTGTATTTGCTTAATTGTCTAGATTTTGGGATTAAGCGTACCTCTCATTTGTATTATTCCGTACATTAGATTTCCCTTCAATCCAATGCTTCATTCTTGGGGCGCTATTTTCAATGTTCCTGAGTGTATTTAATGGCACAGTCTGCACCATAACCCCACCCCTCCTGGGCACCCTTAGTTAGCAATCTTGGGGGCTTTTAGTTCATATGATTCGAAATTGACTTAAATAAGTCACATTTTAGAACTAAAATGACTTTTGAATGAAACATATTTTGCATGCGACCACACTCGTAACTCTTCAGTCACATTTGAATCTTGTACAGTGAAACCTGTGTAAGTTGACCACTCGCGGTGCACTACTTTAGTGGTCAACTTACACAGGTGGTCAACTTACATAGGTTGATCTATATGATAAGGGCTAATTCCGTGCCTGAAAAAAGCGGTCAACTTAGACAAATGGTCAACTTACAAGGGTGGTCAACTTCACAGGTTTTACTGTACTTGCAACGTAAGAGCTTCAGCAAAGTATACTTGCAAATAGTAATATTAACACATGTAACACTTAATACAGATGTAAAAAAAAATGTGGTTCGTTTTACTCTTTAATCTTCAGTTCGTCTTTCATTTCCTGAGTCACAAACATAACGCTTTAAAATTATGAAAACATTTAGATGTATCCACAATAAAAATATTGCCATTAAAATGATCCTAGATATTCTTCGTTATCATACTAAAAGAAAATAAAAGATATCTTTAAAAAATCATTGAAATTTTTATTGTTGTTTGCAAAGAAACAGCGTCAGAAAGTCACACATGTCACTGTGGAAAAGTCCGGTAAAATTTTCTTCCCAAACCATTATCTGCTTCAATTATTAAAATGGTTTCCTTCAGTAAATTTCAAGTAATTAAATGTTCTTGTACAGTATTTGTGACTCTTCAGTTGTTAATATTCACAAAGGGTAACACACATAACTTTCTGTTAACACACGTAACGCACCAATTTCACCAAAACAAAAATATATTTACTGCTTAATTTTTTTTTTTTTAAATCTCTAAACACACCTTTGATAATTATCTCTATTTAAAAAAAATCTTGATTTTCTCATTTATACTTCACAGAATTAAACGTATATATACAAAGTTTCAAATATCAAGCTTTATAAAGGATAGCACACGTAACGAAATTTCAGAATTTTTTTTTTTACAACAAAAAATTAATATCAACTTTCAACTTTTTTTTCAGACTTAAAACGCATGAAAATTTAACAACTAGTTTAGAAAACTATGAAAAGTATCCAGTAAGTTTGTTATAAAGGGCATTAAAGTTGAAAAATGTTGTGTTAAAGTAACACGTAACGAAAGAATCGTTCGTTAGCTGTTCTTCCTAATTCAAAACTAAGACATACGAAATTGAAAATCTGTACGTATGTATGAGTATATGATTTTCCTTTTTTTTTTCATTTTGGACATAACAGCTCCCTACTGAAGCCGTTAAATACAAGTAAGTACCTGCTAACAGAGTTTAAGGTTTATTTTTTAATTTAGACTCGAGTAAACCTATTAAAAGTTGCTTGAATGTGGTAATTATAATTTCCGTTGTCAGGCAAAATATTGCTGTTAAACCTATCTCTCTGTGTGTGCATATGAATGTATGTTCTTTATACAGATCCGGAGTTTTCATCGGAAATTTTGCGAAATTTGCCATAGAGGGCTTTTGATACTCAGGAATTCACACAGGAGGTTTTCCTTACAGAAATCCACGGATTACGTCGGGTCTTTGCCAAACTTGGCAAAAAGTTCCTTTTATGCTCAGGAATTTACATAGGGGATTGGGGGGAGGGGGGTTGTCAGGGAATCCGTGACACGGAATGTTTACGTTTATTAATAATTGGATTTTTGGAATTTTAAAAAATATCCAAAGAGGTCTTAATTTGGGTCATAAAATTTATCTTTTCTACACGTTAATGGGCAATTTGACACTATTTTTTCTTTTATCTAAGCTTCATTGCTGAACATACGTCACTTGACGAAAGGTTTATTTTCGAGGGAGACCGTGCAACGTCTGGAAGCGCAGCTAGTAAATTATAAAACATTTATAACTTCAGTAGTGTGTTATGTTTTGTTCTTATTCTTGTATTATTTCGTCTTTATGGTTATTTATTTCATCTGTGCAGAGTTCGATAAAACTGTCAATAGTTCATATTTTTAACTATTGAACAAGAATCCCCTGCTTGTTCATCTACATGCATCCATACATGAGACTGGATTGTTCAGATATATTTCATGCACTTAAACCTTACAACGCATTCAATTTCTTTGAAAAATTTTAGATTTATGACTCATATAATCAAAAAATTGTACATTTTTTTTCCTTATGATATTAAATATATAATTCAAATACGGTATGTGTATATTTGTTTACGCTTCTTTCAAAAAAAGTTCATTCAATGACCCCTCCCCTTCACCTCTGCTATACTTCAAAAAAAAAACGAGCTGATGTGTGCATCACATGACTTCCTTTTACTCCAATTTAATGTCATTTTCCCATTATTGGCGATTTTAATGGGATTCAATAGTTTACTCTCTAAATATCACCAACAGTGGCCAAATTGGAACCAAATAAAAAAAAAAAAAAAAAGCCAAATTTGTCGCCAAGTTGGCGATAAAACTTGGCGACCAAAAGACTGGTGATATATCGCCAAGTGTCCGACAAATTATAACACCACTTGAGTTTAAATCGAAATTAACAATGATTTCCCCACAAAAAGGGGCAAAAGACCCCCTTAAGAACATCCGAGTGCAACCAAAAGGGAAGGTGCACAACTAGACCGCACTAGGAGTCTACGTAGCAAATTTCAACTTTTCTAGGACATACCGTTTTTGAGTTATGCGAGATACATACACACATACATACGGACGTCACGGAGAAATTCGTCCTAATTAACTCGGGGGTCGTCAAAATGGATATTTTGGGTGTCTGTAGGTTCCTAGGCATATCCACGTTTGATCGGATCGAAAAAAAAACTCAACATTCATTCAGGAAATTAAGGCCAATTTTTGAGTGAAATTTTTTTCGCGAATACAATACTTCCTTTTTTGTAAAAGGAAGTAAAATAAAAAGAGAGAGAGAGAGAGAAAAGGTTAAATTCAATGTTACTGAATTTACCAAGCATTTTTAACAGAAAATAATTCGATACATTTCCCATTTTTTGCTGTTTTCTCAATTATAAGTAAGAATCTGAAGCAAAACACACTAACTCAAAACAGAACAAAAATATATTGATATTTTATACACTGCATTAGAAAAGAGGTGGAACTATCAGCGTAAACATACACACAAATATTAATTTTTATAAAGTAGTTTTAGCGGTGATTTTTTTTCCTTTCAGATGTTCTTCATTTATTTTTCTCTTTGAGGGACACCCTACATAAAAGTGGGAAACTACTCTAATAGCAGCAGTTCTTCAAGATTTCAATATTTTTAAGGTAAATGATTTAATAAATTAAAAAATAAATAAAGTAGAAAGAAATGCGGATAATAATTTCGATCACAGGTTGCAGAAACATTGAGCTCTGATATTTCTCGCTGCTGTGTTACGGTGGCAAAAAATCGACACAAAAGTCAAAATCTTTTGCGCAAAAAATATTTTATATCAGTAATCAATACGAAATGAATTAAATAACTTATATGAAACAATTATTAAAAATGAGTCTGAAGTTTTAAGAACCCTTCAGTACCGTTTAAAAAAATAACGGAAACTGCGCTACAAGCCTTACGAATCACAACACAGATAAAGTGCAAGTTTTCAGATGAGCGTTAATCTTTGCATACATTTATCGATTGAAAAACGATCATATTTAATTTCACTTTGAACATTAGTGATATGGCTCAGACTTTGCAGTCCCAGGATTGTTGTTACACTTTTTTTTTAACTAAAACTAGCAAAAACTTAAAAGCATCAATCCATTGTAACAAAATATTTAAAACTAAAAAGTATTTAGTTTACCTTTTGACATGGCGACGTTTTATGTAAGTTTGTTTTTTAGACCTTCGGAATTATCTGAGTCCGCACATGGTGTAAGAGGAACTCGTTCTGCCAATCTCATGACACACGAGTGAGTTGATTCACTAATGATTGGACTCGTTATCACTCGACACTGTTTACCGCCGATTTGACAGAAACAATAGAATTCACACTTTCTCAAGCGATTTCTGAAGTGTGAAGTAAGAATGTTGAATATATTTTGGAGAGACATTTTCTTTGGAAATTTGGAAGTAAGGAGGATGGAAGTATTTGGGGAAAAATTTTCTGTAGAAATTTGGAGTAAGGTGGATGGATATATTACTTCCTTTTACAAAAAAGGAAGTATTGTATTCGCGAAAAAAATTTCCCTCAAAAATCGGCCTTAATTTCCATTTTGCTCACCCCCGAATGAATGTTGAGTTTATTTTTCAACCCGACCACACGTGGATACATGCCTAGGAACGTACAGACACCCGAAATATCCATTTTGACGATCCCCGTGTTAATTACAACGATTTTTCTCGTGACGTCTGTATGTACGTATGTATGTGCGTATGTGTGTATGTCGCATAACTCAAGAACGGAATGTCCTAGAAAGTTGAAATTTGGTACTTAGACTCCTAGTGGGGTCTAGTTGTGCACCTCCGTTTTCGGTTGCATTCGGATGCTCCAAAGGGGGTCTTTTGCCCCTTTTTGTGGGGAAATCATTGTTAATTCCGATGTAAACTCAAGCGGTGTTATAATTTGGCGGACACTTGGCGATATATCGCCAGTCTTTTGGTCGCCAAGTTTTGTCGCCAACTTGACAACAAATTTGGCGATTTTTTTTTTAATTTTTAAATCTGGTTTCAAATTGGCCCCTGTTGGTGATATTTAGAGAGTAAACTATTGAATCACATTAAAACTGCCAATAATGGGAAAATGACATTAAATTGGAGTAAAAGGAAGTCATGTGATGCACACATCAGCTCGTTTTTAGATAAATTTCTGTGGAACTTTGAAGTAAGGAGGATGGATGCATTTGGAGAGAAAATTTCTGTAGAAAATTGGAGTAAGGACGATGGATGTATTTGAAAAGAAATTTTTTGTAGAAATTTGGAGTACGGAGGATAGATGGGCTTGAAGAGAAATTTTCTGACGCACAATTGGGAGAAGAAATGCAAATGATTCCGGCAACGAATATTGGATAATACTTCATTTATAGGAGGTGACTGTTCACCATAGGGTAGAGTAAGAGGGGGAGGCATTGTAATTTACTTTAATGTTTGTAGACATTTCTAATTTTGGAATTTTGGTTTCAAATTTCGTTTTACTTTCATTGCAATATAGAGGATACTGAACATTAACTATTTTATGGAGAACTGACAACCTCTTAGCATTTTTTATTTTAAATTTAAGGATTTTTACTTCTTTCATGAGTATATGAATAAACTATTATTACAAGGTTTGTTTCACATAAAAAAAAAAAAAAATTAGTTAGATCGAAAATTTTAAATTTTGATTTTTTTTGAAATTAAAGATTTCAGTTCATTCTCCTCCTTAATCATTAATAAATGAGGAGTTGACATTGAAAATGAGTTACATGAGAAAAACAAAATTTCATAGACGGAAAGAAAAATTAGGAGACATTAAAAATAACTCAACATAAGAAAATCATATCAATGATTGGTTACTGTAGTAGTTATATTAATAAGTGTTATATTTATAATTTGTTTCGAAAATAAAACAATTCATTGTTACGGTTTCAGCAGTAATTTTTATTACTCTTAATCTTTCTTCTCGTGTCCAGTGAAATTTTGTTTTCATCACATAACTCCTTTTCAGGCGCGCTCAGGGGCATAGACAGAAATTTTGGGGCCCGTCACAAATGTCTTCTACGAGTGCCCCCCCCCCCACCATATCGTTAACCCCTCGTCCCTATACATATATTTCATCCCTTATTTTAAAAATCTCGAGTCCCTTCAAACTCGGGTCCGGGTCAACAGGTGTCCCTTCTCCCCCCCCCCCGCGCGCGCCCCTGGGGACGCCCCGATGGAAGGTCACGGGAGGTTTAAGTGACCTCCTAAAATATATTTCCCCATTTGGCAAATTTCATCAGACGAATCGGCGAATTTGCAGACAACATTGCAAATTACAAGTTTTTGTTTTAAATTTATACTAATGCTTTATGTCTCTTCTCAAATAAATGAAAGTAATGTTCGGAGTTTCATCCGGTAAAAAAAGTCCCCTCCTCCTCCCAAAACTTTAAGTTCCCCCTGCATATTTTACAATGGCAGCGACACGATTTTTAACCCAAATCTTTTGTAGCAGTCATAGTGACTAAACGGTTGAATTAAAAAAATTAAATTGTATTTATGGGGGAAAAGTAGGAAAAAAAACTAATTTCTTCTACAGGGGCTCGCCGAACCAATCTCTTTGGGAGAGGAAATTCTCAATTTACAGATTGGAAACTCCGAATTTTACCAAATGAAAAAAATTGAACGAGGGGGGGGGGGAAGTAAAATTTAAGTACAGCTTCCAAATTTGACAAAAATTTGTCGAATATGAAAACGTTTGGGATAGTCACAGAAACCTTTTGCGACCTCCCTATTGGCGTGCTTCTGTACAAGAGAAACTCTGAGGGGGGGGGGGGGGTTAGGGATATACCCCTCCCCCCCCCCCAAAAAAAATAAAACTGAATAAATTCCCTCTTTTTAACATAGAAACGGACTAAAACTTGCCTCCTCCGAAAGTTTTTTTTATGGCTGTGCCAGTGCTCATTCTCCTGAATTATCCATTGGGACATGAGTTTGATGACGCCACTCAAATGGTAATTAATAGTGTTTTAATCCGCTACTAGATGTCAGCACTAAATTTATCCCTGCTCTACTTTCTCCCTCCCTAAGCGACACATTGTCTCACAAAGACCTTGAAAATAAATTATTTCCATGAAAACTGTTAGCTCTTTCTGTTTAACAAATTATGTCGTTGAAGAAGTCGCTTCACACTTTTTCCCGTCACTCCCTTAAATAGTCTGTCAGTTAGACCGAAAAATAGCGTCATTTCTGCGATAAAGCTGGGTGAGGTGTCTTTTTTTTTTCAGTTTTTTGCGTAGATTACGAATATGCAGAGGCGGAAATCGAAATCTGTAGCTTTTGTACAGTAATTGCCAAAAAAAAAAAGCATCAAAATCATCAATGTGTGATGTTTCAAATTTGTCAATTGGAGTGGCTTTCGCCAGAAAAAAATCCAAATGAAAGTTAGTCTTTAATTTTTTACCGGGGCCCACGCCCTCTGCTCGATTCGCTTGCTAACCACCGTTCGCCAGCTGCGGTGGCTGGCAATTTCTAGCGAAAAAAAACCCAATTTGTCGCATTTAATAAATGCAACAAGTAAGTCTGCAATTATTTATATACTGGGGCTCCGCCCTCTGCTCCATTCGCTTGCCGACCCCCTTTCGCCATCTACGGCGGCTCAATGCCGCCTGCAGCGGGTGGGAGTTTCTAGCGAAAAAAAAACCGACTTGTTGCATTTAATAAATGCAACAAGTCAGCAATTAATTACAAACTGGATCTCCACCCTCTGCTCGATTAGCTTGCCGACCCCCTTTCGCCAGCTACGGCGGCTCAATGCCGCCTGCAGCGAGTGGTTAATTTCTAGAGAAAAAAACTGACTTTTTGCATTTAATAAATAAAATAAAAAATCTTAAAAAATTATTCAAAAAAGAATGGTATATGAGTGTTTAACTATACTTTGGGCAAACCAAACCTGGTAGCCATGACCCAACCTCCTAATAGGCAGAGTAGGCCTAGAGCGGCAAATTTTTCAGGGGCGCAAATTTTGCTTTAACCACACATTTTTTTTAATTAGTTTGTTATGCTTGAAAGTAAAATATTGGCATACTTTCATTTTTCACAGAGACATTTTTTTCTTGTAATTTAATAATGATTGCTTCCACACATCTTATGAAAATCAAATGTTTTTCAATCATGGTGATTGATCATAATTAATCAGCATAAAATAGTAAGTGAAGATGAAAAGCGGGCGTTCATTTCAGAAAGTGTCGTTGCGTTTATCCAGAAGTCGCAACAAGATTGGAGTTTGAGAAAGATTTTTAATGCTATACTAAAGTTTATTCAGTACTGGTTTCTTGAGGGATTGACGTTTATTTTGTTTTTTATATTATTAATATTTTAAAATTGTTTTCTATTAATATCAGGTCTCGGAAACAAATGAAAATGAGTAACGAGAGAAAAAGGCTGACTGATTTTAAATAAAGAAAACACGCTAAATTAAAAACCGAAGAACGAAAAAGAGTCCTCAAAACACTTTTAAACGTTTTATATATACATATTTTTTCAAATGAGCAGTTTTCAAAAGCAGAAACTCTGAACTCTTTGCACAAAATAAAATAATATAAACAGCGGCGCATCGAACTAAAATGTTTGGGAGGAGGAAAATACTAATTTTACCGAATGATAAAAAACGAGCTTATCATACATATCACGCATATCATACATACGTACATAACATCAAATGAGAAGGAACGTTAGGCATTATTAAAAAACAATTTTGAAATTTTTAAAAATTTTAATAAAAAAATAGAACCGACTTCGAAATTGCTCTAAAAAGTGAAAAATAATTTTATTTTTCAAACGCCATCGATAATACTTTTAAACATAAATTTTGAAGTTGGCGCAAAAACAAAGTAAAATCCAGTGTAACCATGCTTCGGTCATATTTTTTTCAGAAAGTCATCCAAAGACGGGAACGAAACATTTATATCGTTACTCAAATATGCTGTCATGAATGCATAATGTATGTGGTAGTGAAGAAACTGGCCCTGGTTAAATTTATAGTTGTAGCTGAGTCATGGCTGTGAATGATTTTATCTATCGTTCTTGCGCAAACTTCAAAAATTTTGTTTAAAAGTATTATCGATGGTGCTTGAAGAAAAAAAATATTTTTCACTTTTTAGAGCAATTTCGAAGTCTGTTCTATTTTTTTATTAATTTTTTTTTATTTCATCTGTTTTAGTGTAAATGTATTTCAGATATAGTAAGAAGTTACCATCACGAAACTTCACATTATTTTTATCATAAAAATGCACCATGCTTTAAAAAAAAATTATATATATATATATATATATATATATATATATATATATATATATATATATATATATATATATATATGTTTTAAACTTTAAGCGATTGGCACTAAAAAGTTATCTTTGTTCATCTCTGGAATTCATTTGTGTGTTAATTTAACTATAACCATTTAAATATTACGTTTTCCCTCACTAATTTACATTTCACGGCATAAAAGTTGCTTGTGATGTAATCCTGTATCTTCTTACTTAGCCCAGATCATCTGTTATTGGCATAGATGATAACGATAAAAATACTGCTATATAGTTGAATTAAACCTAACCTGGTAGCATTGTGAAGTCTAAGCATATATCCTAATCACTGCATTATCTCGCTTCCAGGTTAAATTTACCCCCACTATAGAGCAATGACACTGAAAAAACTTGATGCTTGCTTCAGAGAAGCCTTCATTCAAAATTATCACTGCAATTACTAGTAATATTATTGTTGAATGGCACCAAACTTTTGTAACAATAGGTTTTATATTTAATCATTTGATAGGGATATTGCATGAAATTTACTGTTTTTGGACCATAACTTTTTTTGTAAAGAACAAATATGGTCAAACAAAGTAATGGGACCTAAGTTGAGCCATCCCCTATCCATTAAAAAAAGAATCATCAAAATCGGTTACTAGGTGATACGCTGTGAGTGGACAAACAAACAAACAAAAAAAAAAAAAAAAAAAAATACATACGGTATGAACTGATAACCGCCTCCTTTTTGAAGTCGGTTAAAAAAGAATCTATGTTACAATATTATCTCCAAATCTGACAAATCATCAGCAAAATTCGTCGAATAAGGATTTATTTGTTAGGTTACTTTGACCTCCCATCGGTGCGCGCCTCAATGTGAAACGTCATCATTTCTTCATAAGCTTGACAGTTTAAATTTCGGGAACACTTTTTTGCGTGTTTTTGAGCAAAGGAAATTTTTTGCTCCTTTTAGGGGGGAGAGGGGTGGCAGATTTCAAATCTGCCCAGGAGCGGCATGGAGCTAAATTCGACCCTTCTAGTAGTATTACAAAGGCTACGCTGATCCAGAACTCAATATTACGACACTGCCAGGTTAGGGTTGCCCCAACTATACTTATGTTGAGTTTTAAAAAGATACTATGTTGAAGGAGAAGAGTATTTAAGATTCTCTTACTTTAATTGGCTTAAAAATCGTAGTCGTCGTCATCCCCAATCTTCTCACAATATCCAGTATTTATAAAGTGGCATCAAGTTCTTTTTTGTTACATAAGCGGTTGCAGATGTCAGTACATGGCAGGTTGACATCCGAGCATGGACATAATCCTTGTTGGCAAACTTTGCATAGTTGCACGCTATCATTTCCATGACTTCCTCGGGTGAGGGTCGACTCCGAAGCAAAGTTATAACAATTTTACCGTTTTCAGCATTCTAACCATGCTCGTATGGCGTTTGAACAAATCGATATTGAACAAGAGATTTTATCTACACTCCTGTTTGTGAAAATTGCAACACCACGAAGGATTTACGCGAGTGAGCTGAAATTTGCAGGAAATGTAAAGTAGGGCATGATATGCAAATGATTAGAATTGCAGACCGGTAACGTATGCGTATGCTGAGCAGCGCTCTCTGGACGGCAGATCGAACCGAATATAAATAGACGACTGTAGCGAGGCGTGTATGATTATCGGTGGTTATATGCTAGAGTAAACGTTAACTGAATCTTTACTATGCCTCTTCGACGAAAGAAAGCGAAATTTAATTAAATTTCGGAGTTTGAACGGGGCAGAATCGTCGGCCTTCGTGAAAATAGATTGTTTAATAGTGCAGTAGCCGCTCGTGTGCAGTGTAACAGTAACACAATCATGCGTGTTTCGAAGCAATGGACGGACGAGGGTCGGACAGCTCGGAAATCCGGGAGTGGACCCCGAAATGTGACGTCAGCTCGCTATGACAGACACCTGGTGCGTATGGCGCTGACGGACCGCACAGCTTCTTCTAGACAATTGGCAGCACAGTGGTCAACAGCTACAGGTGTTTCATTGTGTGTTTCATCAATTCGGAGACGTCTGCTGCAGTGTGGGCTGCGCGCAAGGATTCCTTTATACAGGATTCCTCTCACGCAAAACCATCGCCGCCTGCGGCTACAATGGGCCAATGTGCATAGGAGCTGGCGTGCTGATTGGCAGCAGGTCGTCTTTTCTGACGAATCCCGCTTCAATTTGTGGCACCATGATGGCCAAATTTGTGTCAGGCGCTATGCCGGTGAACGGCACATTCCGGAGTGCATTATCGAACGCCACAGTGGACGAACACCTGGAGTTATTTTCTGGGGTGCGATAGCATATCATGGACGATCACAATTGCTACGAATTGTGGGCAATTTGAACAGTACCCGATACATAAACGAAGTTTTACAGCCTCAAGCTATTCCTTTCCTGCAAGAATTGCCAGGGGCTCTATTCCAGCAGGTTAATGCCCGTCCACATGTCGCCAGGACTGTCAAATCCTACCTTGATTCGCAGCAGGTACAGCTTCTTCCTTGGCCTGCATATTCCCGATATGTCAGCGATTGAATATGAGTGGGATTTCGTTGGGCGGCGTCTCGCTCGTAATCCTTGTCCTGTTGCTTCGACAGACGAACTTTGGTTGCGCATTCAAACAATATGGAATACTCTACTCTTCCGCAGGCAGATATTTAAACTTTGTTTCACTCCATGCCGAGTCGTGTAGCAGCTCTTATTGCGGCCCGTGGTGGCCACACAAAATACTTATTTCTATCTCTTTTTATTGTTTGTTTGGTTGGTTTGAAAATGTATTCATTTATTTGTACCATTACCACTCAACTGCGTATTAAATTTCATTCAACTACGATGCTTCTTTCATGGTGTTACAATTTTCACAAACAAGAGCGTATATTGCAGCCTGATAGTTTGCTGTCTTGACATAGAGACTCAATGTAGATTTACAAGGAGGCTAGAGCCCAGGCAGAACATGACCACCATTAGAGCAGTACTAATCATACCTCAGCTTGTTCACGTCTCCAGTTTTTGAATCGCCGTACATTTCACATACAAGCAGAGCCCGTCTAACTAAAAGGGAGGCCCCAGGCGCTCAGTAATTTGGAGGCCCCCTGAAGACTCTATAGCAGAAGAGAGTGGTTGATTTACAGGTTTGGGTCCCGTCGGAATATATTTTTGGGGCTTCTTTGTCTCTCACAGAACTATGTAAATCATTTATCATGTGAATTTATGAAGCCCCTTCAGGGCCCATCATATTTGTGACATGGTAAATTCCCTACTGACATAATGAATAAAAATTATCCTTTAAGAAAGTTTTTTGCAATTAATAAGTCATAATTTTTTTAAATTATTATTTTAAAAATACATGTATGTTTCTCACAGTTGTAATGCTACGCATAATTCTTCAAGAAATTTGGGGCCCCTTAGGAAGATGAGGCCCCAGACCCCACCCTAGTTGGCCTGTGCGGTAATGAGGCCCTGCATACAAGGTGTTCAAGGCTTGTATTCAAGCTTTCACTTACGATCCATTCTTCACCAAGGTTTTTAAAGGTTTCAATATAAAATGATGCGGTGGCCATTATTTTGAATGGTGCCCTTTTTACATTTTTTATAAAATGCCGAAATGCTGTTACAACCTGTGAAGCTGTGTACAGGCCCGTGTCCAGATTTTCATAAAAGGAGGGGTTTTAATCTTACCTGTGTATGTCGGAGGGGGGGGGGGTTCAACCCTTGAAACTTTTGTTTTACGACAAATTGCCGAATACCGACTGTTGTATCCTCCCCAACCCCTTACAAGGATAATTCTGGCTACACAAGTGACCAAAGTATTCATTCATTTTAAAGGTTTACTTTAATTAAAAATATACCAATAAGGTTTGATTAAGTCTGTTTACTATGCAGTTTGTTGCAATAAGCATTAAAAACTCTCCACAAAATAATTTTATAATATAGAAAGTATAAGGTTTTATGTTCTGAAATTACGTTAAATAAACAAAAATGAAAGAGCTTATTGCAGATTGCTGATGCAAATTACATTACCAAACACAATCAGTGGCGGCGCTAGGCGTCGGCGACTGCCGACGGCCTCGCGCAGATAGAGCCTCGCAAAATTCCCAGAAGTAAATTCTCAGAAGTTTTAAGAACGCAAAAGTAATCAAAATAGGGCGTCCAAGAGACTGCACAGAGCCAGCCTTAGCAAATGCGGGGCCCAATTCTGTCGGGGTCTGAATTGAAAATATTCAATAGCTACAGCTTATTGATCAGCCAACTCTATTCCCCCCACCCTCGTCCTATTTTCTTTTTTCTCTTGCTCCCTACGTTCGTCTAAAAATAAGAAAACATTCAAAATGCTACTCCTCCGAAATTCCCCCCCCCCCTCCATACACACACACACACACCGAAAGCATTATGGAGCATCTGAAATTTCGTTTCCAGGTCTTTAATTTTGCGATATTTCCAGCTTAAAGCTCCCAAATACTCAACAACATCGAAAATCGCTTAAAATTGCGTTTTTGTAGCTCGAATTTCCAAAATTACCGAGCCTAATATTACAAAATATCGCCTTACAATCGCATTTTGAAGGCTTGAATTTCAAAAAATATTCGGGCAAGGGTCCCCATACCGCCTTTCTTTTATATCATAAGCAATTAAGTTTTTTAAACTACATTAACAAAAAGTTTAAGTGGAATGGCTCCTAAATATAAAATATTGCTAAAGTTTTTAGGACCATAATTTTCAAAATTTTTCGAGGAAAGAGCTCCCTTCATTGTCTGAAATTCTGTTTTTGAAACTTCAATTTCGAGAATTTGCAGGGGATTGATTTTGACCTTTTTTTAAAAAAAAAAGAATCTGAGACAGTCTTTGACCCTAAAGTCAATAAATATGGCCTATAACTGCGTTTTTAAGGCTTTAATTTCTAGAAATTTCCACAGAGACCGCTGTACCTCTTTTCCCCTAACATCAGCAAAGAAAGCTTTTAACGGCGTTTTTAAGCTACAAATTTCATAATTTTTCCGGGGGAGAACCCCCGGACCCCCCTTTCTATTATGTCATTTTTCCCTCTTCAATGTGCTGCCCCCTCCCCCCACTACCAAAAAACTTCTTTTTGATTGCGCTACTGGGTCATGAAATGTTTTTGTCCTAGAAATTAAGTGAATTACGAACTCAAGTGCCAATAGTTAGTACAAAAATTAATGCCATGAAAACAATTATTTGTCTGAGAATATTTTATGATTAAAAGGGCCTCGCAAAACTGTGCATCGCCGACGTCTATTTTTGCTCTTGCGCCGCCACTGAACACAATCACTAGTGCATCTTCATCTTCGTAGCTACAACATTTGCCGAATTCATCATAACCTCCTAACAATAAGCAATATTAATGCTTTGCATTGGTAGATTATTCAGTGGTTCTTCCACCGTAGTTTTTCCAAAACATTATTTCAGTTGGTAAAGTTCCAACAGTTGTAAACTGCAGAAAAACTTCAGAGACAAAGTTGAGAGAAAAAAAAAAAACACTGCATACAAACTTTTACGTTAACGTTAATTTAAGTCAATTAGGGTAGACCGACCAGTGAATGAACAGTTAAGCACTATTTCATTTTTTAAAAATCCTAGTAATTTTAAATTCTATACTATACAGATTGTGATAACATTTTAATTGATCTATGTAAATATCTCTAAAAAATCGCGGGAACTTAAATGGTTCCGCTTCCGACTTTTTTAGGTGTTTAAAGAAAAAATGGCCCAAAGACCCAGTGAATGAACACCTCGAACCAGTAAATGAACTCAAATTGGTCCAGTGAATGAACATGATAAATTTTGATTCAAAAAGAAACTAAGTTTCTTTGAGATCTATCTATCTATCTATCTATCTATATATCTATTTATATATCGTATCTATCTATCTCTATTTACCTATTTATCAATGTACTTATCTATTTTTCTATCTATCTACTTATCTGTATCTAGCTATCTATATATATTTATCTATCTACTTATCTATCTATCTATATACTTATCTATAGATCTATTTATCTACTTATCTATCTATATACTTATCTTTCGATCTATCTATCTACTTATTTATCTACTTATCTATATATCTATATATCGTATCTCTCTATCTCTATGTCTATTTACCTATTTATCAATGTTCTTATCTATTTTTCTATCTATCTATCTGTATACTTATCTATCTATCTATCTATCTACTTATTTACCTACTTATCTATCTATCTATCTATATACTTATCTTTCGATCTATCTTATCTATATATCTATCTATTTATACATCGTATCTATCTATCTCTATGTCTATTTACCTATTTATCAATGTACTTATCTATTTTTCTATCTATCTACTTATTTGTATCTAGCTATCTATATATATTTATCATATTTATCTATATATATTTATCTATCTATCTATCTACTTATCTATCGATCTATTTATCTACTTATCTATCTATATACTTATCTACCAATCTATCTACTTATCTATCTATATACTTATCTATCGATCTATCTATCTGTATACTTATCTTTCGATCTATCTATCTACTTATTTATCTACATATCTATCTACCTATCTACTTTATCTATCTATCTACTTATCTATCTATATGTCTACTAATCTATATACTTATATACTTATCGATCGATTTATCTACTTATCTCTCTACTTATCTACATACTTATCTATACATCCATCTACTTATCTGTCTATCTACCTAACTATCTACCTATTTATCTGTCTGTACATCTAAATATCTACCAATCTATTACCGTTCCTCCTAATCAATCTATTTATCTATGTACCTGCTTTTTTACCTGTCTATCCACCTATCTATCTATCTCCTTATCAGTATATCTACCTATCTATATCTATCCACCAATCTACATCTATCGGTCTATCTACCTGTCTATATATCTACCTTCTATCTCTATATCAGTTCCCTACCTAGCTATCTATCTCTATATTAGTCTATCTACCTATCTATCTGTTAACCACTACCTATCTATTTATCTATCAATAAATCTATCGATCTATCTATCTACCAATTCTACCTCTATATTTATCTACCTATATATCTATTTACCTCTTATTTGTTATACATCTATCTCTATATCTTCCTCTATTTATTTATCTATCTATATACAAACATGTATATCTACCTATCTATTCTCTCTCTTTGTATATATATTTCTATTTCTCTATCTCTCTATCTATCTAACTGTCTATCTATCAAGAGAGATAAAGATATAAAAAGATAGATGTAGGTCGGTTAATTTACAGATAGAGATAGAGATATATAAAAGATAAAACTCAGTAAAAAATGCATTGTTTACAAAGACAAAAATAAATTATAAAATATATAATGAAATCTTTACTAATAATAAAGCTGAAAGTCTCTCTGTCTGTCAGGATCTCAGTGACGCGCATAGCGCCTAGACCGTTCGGCCGATTTTCATGAAATTTTTCACAAAGTTAGTTTGTAGCATGGGGGTGTGCACCTTGAAGCGATTTTTCGAAAATTCGATGCGCTTCTTTTTCTATTCCAATTTTAAGAACCAAAATATCATAAGATGGACGAGTAAATTACGAAATTATCATAACGTGGAATCGTAACATGGGCACAAGCCAATTGGCGAGATACGAAATTATCATAACGTGGAACCGTAACATGAATACAAGCCAATTGGCGATAAAATTTACCATACATTATTTGCATACAGGCGAACCAAAAGACCTTTTAATTTTTCTATTACGGGCAAAGCCGTGCGGGTACCACTAGTATATAAATAAATCAGCATATAAAACTATCTGCATTACAAATAAGTAAGAAAATTAAAATATCTCAAAGAAACTTCAAATTTCTGTTTAAATCAAAAGAAATTTTGCCATTGTGCATTCACTGGGTTTTCGCAATTTTTCGAACCCACTGACTGAACACCCCTCCACCTGAAAATCTACGCATTCTGCATTGACTGAAACAATTTAAATCCATAGCCTAAATATGTATACTTAATTTTTCTTTCGTAAAGTTAAAAAATATAATTTATCAATAAAAATAATATTCATCAAAATAATTGCTTGCGCGAAACCAGCGTTATTATTTTAAAAGAGAAAAAGAATGATTCACGGCAGTAAAACTTTCAAATTTTTTTCAGGATAAAAATACGTATCCAAAGTAATCAATCAGGTGTCAGATAACTTAGAATATCAATAAAGAACACTTTTGTAGTGAATTTATTTAGAAAAAAAATTTTGGAAGCTTATTTTTTTTTTAAAAAATGACGCGCTGTTCATTCACTGGGTGGTGTTCACTCCCTGGTCGGTCTACCCTATATTGTCTTACAGGCCAGAAGAAACAGGCGGCAGACAGCGGGAGAAATCGCTAGACACACGACACAGGCGACTGGACGACCGATATCACGTTTTACCGTGGCCAGAAGACTGCACGGTGGTGGTCTGTTTGCACGACGCCCTATATGGTGTGTACCTCTAACGCCTGCCCATCGGAGAAGGCGTTCTCTGTGGTGCCGGGAACACCGAAATGGGAGAGACAATGAATGGGGACGAGTACTCTTTACAGATGAGAGCAGATTCAGTCTGAGTAGCGATTCTCATCGCATACTCATCTGGAGAGAGCGGGGAAGCCGCAATCATCCCTCGAACATCATTGAAAGGGACAGGTATGGAGGTCGCGGTGTTCTCGTTTCGGGAGGCATCATGCTTGGTAGTCGTACAGACCTTCACATCTTGGACGCAGGTTCAGTCAACGGGACCCGTTATTGTAACGAGATTCTTCTTCCATATGTGCGTCTTTATAGAGGCGCTATGGGTCCGCAGTTCCTCTTCATGGAAGACAATGCACCATGTCATAGCACAGTAGCTGCCGAACACCTCTTAGAGAGTGAGGATATTGAACGTATGGATTGGCCGGCATGATCTCCGGATCTCAATCCCATCGAGCATGTATGAGATTTTCTAGACAGATGCTTGGCAGCTCGTACCTTACCACTAGTAACGATTCAGGAGCTTCGATTGGCGCTGCAAGACAAATGGGCAGCAATGCCTCAACAACTCATTGACACCCTCATTCTCAGCATGGGCAGACGTTGTGAAACCTGCCAAGCAGTCGGGGGAGATCATTTCCCCTACTAAAGACCGGATGTTTCTTGCTGAACACCCATCACAGGGATGTTTCGGCCTTCAGTCGCATTGCGCTCCATGCTACTTTTTCAATAAAGCTTCTTTTTATCCCTCTGATTTCTCTTTTAGTAAGTGTTGCTTACTACATTACACATGTCCTTACGTATTGAGGATCTTACGGTATTAAATGTGTTGATTTGGAAAGCTTTTGTACAAAGTTATATTGAAAAACCCGTCTCGTCCTTAATTTTGGCACACCAGTGTATGCAGATTGAAGCAACGAAGAAAAAATTCTTTCCCTGAAAAATGTATACATTAGGTCTTTATTAATGGAAATTCCTCACCTCCGCGACAGACCTTACCAATGTCATTATTTCGGATATGAGAATAAATACTGGAGGGGAAATACATCAATTTTAGAGAGTACCAAAATTATAAATTACTAGTATATTCTCAAATTTACTAATTTGGAAATATATTAATAATATACTATTTTTTAACACAAATTAGAACTAAAAGGATAACTAAAATTTTAGTCGTACTTGAATTAAAAGAGTTTAATATTAGATTCACACTAATCGTTAAAATAGCTCATCGTTTTCACCAATGCACAAAATTGCTACTTTGATATTAAGTTGACCTCTATTTTCAAAGTATTTTTTTTTCTTATTTTATTTCCGTGAACAAGGTACTATGATTTTATTTTATTATTATTTATGAGTAAAATAATTGGAATTTAGCTGGGTCATTGTATAGTTTCTTCAGTAGGCAGTACTTTCACGTAAGAATTAAAAAAAAGAAAACAAAAGGTTTTGAAATTCAAAAATATTATCGTTCAAAAGTTACACATTCTGGAGAATGACCCTTAAATGAAATATTACGAAGCCATAGAAACTTTTTGGTGAAATACATTGAACAGATGATAAATAATGAGAAGAAAAAAAAATCTATTTTAAAAATCCCTCCAAGAAAAATTATCTGGCCGAGCCACTGAGATTAGACCTCCTTCCCCTATAGATTCTCAATGAGTGATTAGAAAAACAATGACTGCATCGTAATTGCGACAAAAAAGTTGGGCTATCTGTCTTCTGTTTGGGTTTAACTTTAAGAGAAACTATTGAAAAGATATCAAAATAAATATGATTCAGAGAATTGATTTTGTTTTGAAGTTTTTGTTTTGGTACGAAATTACTTTTTTTTTCAAAGTATTTTTTATCGAAATATTAGTAACTCCATTTTTGTTCGAAAAAAATGATTTTTTCTTTTCTTTATTTATTTTTTGTAAAAAACCTTTACTAAACAAATTCAATTTTTCTAAAGTGTTTTCGTTTGCTTAATATATATACTTTTAACAGCAAAGTTTTTGAAACGCATGACGCATTAAGGTAATGTAACATTCCAATACTTTTCAGAAGCATCCTTAAAATTGTTTTCGAAAATAGTCATAGTTTATTATTGTTTTGTGTATTTAGAAATCTGTTATGTCCACATATTCTGTTAAGAGATTAAATTATATACAATAACATGTCGATACAAATCACCTATAAAATTTAATTAAACATAATAATAAAAATAAAATCGGTTGCTTTCTAGTTATCTGCCTGCTTTGTTGAAACTAACATTTCACAAAAAAAAAAAAAAGATAATAATAATAAATAAAAATGAAGAAAATCGGAAATTAAATAAAGAGAAAAAAAATTAAAAAAGCTTTTTTTTCCTTTTTAGGATAAAAAAAACAGACAAATAGTTCTGACAGCATATTTTCACTGTTTAATTTGAACTGGAAACGGTGGAAAAAGTGGTAAAATTTTCAATGACAAGTAATTTAATCAATTGTTATGTTTGGAAACAGCTCTGCTAGGACTTAACCAACATATATATTAAAAAATACATTTGAAAACTTTTCTTCTCTGATAGCGGAAAAAACAAAAATTTATTTGCATTTCGTGCGGCAAGTTGTTGCAACTATTTTTCCGTAACAATACGAACATTTTGCTAAAAATAAGGGCAGTAAATGAAGCACCGATTTAGAAACGGTACTTACTTTTTCCCCAAAAGATTTCATATACCCATTCCAGAGAATAAAAGAGATCCAAAAAGGCCGCCAGCGAGGGCATCACATATTTCCAATTCATGGAATACATTTGAATAATTTGTTTTAGTACACCATAAACAACTCGTTCTGTACTAGCAGAGCAGCGTGTGAAAGTGGATTTCTACACCGATTTGATTATTCCATTGGTTCGAAAGAGAACAATAGCTCAGTATTTTATCCACTGTCAGGAATAAGCGAAAGTCATAACTCAGGCTCGAGTGCGACTACAATTCCGGACGCATGTTTTTCGCCCTTTTTTGCAGTCCATCTTGAACTTCGCACTTCTTGCTATCGTACTCTTTTCAACACCCAAACTAATGTCGAGTGGTGTGCTTTTATTACTCTTCCGGTTCCAATCTCAAAAGATTTTACAGTTCTGTTATCTACGTGTGTAAATATTCAGGGTGATTCAAAATGAATGGTGGGGGGTTCTAAACGTGCGTATTTCTAAGCAGAGCTGCAGAGCTTTGCTTAGAGCCAATGCGGACCCCTAGTCAATTCGGTCTCCAGGTCCCCTCTCCACACACAACATTTTAATCTTATACTAGTCCTATTTCAAGCCAAGCCCTCTCAAGGGCCCGGGGCGCTAGTTTCTTAATGGCTCTGACATGGGCTTCTCGTCGGTCTTGTTTCTAGAAACAAAACTGTGGGGGGGGGATCTTTTTTTTTTTTTTTTTTTTTAGCATTTAAATCATTCTGACGATGTTCGCCCTTCTCCTGACATCTGAACGATATCACACCTGTACTTCGAACTTTTTCCATACAAGTGCATGAAAGCAGTCACTGTCACAGAAGCAATTGTTGTAATGATCCAATTTTTCAGTTCGTTAAGATCATCAGGTATGAGAGGCGAGACACAGTATACATTTACGTCTTCTCATGGGAAAAATCACATGGTGCTAGATCTGGTGACCTAGGGAGACCTATCATAAAGTGCTAAATCACCTCTCCTTGATCGCCATTTTGATTAACTGAATAATTAATAATAAGTAAGACACATACGATATCATGCTGAGACATCTAGCGGTAGCCCATTGAAACTTTACAACTTGATCTTTCAATTTAAGCTCCACCAAAGAGCTGTAGTTCCAATATTCTCAAATCGGTAGCCTTATGGAGCCCCAGCATTGTATTTGAATCACCCTGTATTTTGAAATTATGTCGCGGTTTTAGGGAAAATACAAACAAAGACAAGCATTTTAATCGTAGAGTTTCATTACTAAAGTCATATATTTATGCCGACCACAAAGCTCGGGTACAGAGGGTGAGTCATGGGGATCATGAATCCCCTTAAAGTGGTCAAAAATAACCAAACACTGTATTTTGAGCACTTTTGATTAGAGTTGTCGAGAAGGATGAAAAATGTGACTTCGATTCCTTTACCGCAAAAATCAGACCCATTCCAAAGTCTTCTGATTTCGAGAAATTATCGGGAGAGTGAGTCCCAATGAAGACATCCGTCGTGGCTCAACACTTTTCTGAAAAAAAGAGTTCCCTTGTAACTTCGAAACACGTGTATGCTATATTTTGACAAATATATTCACTAATAACGCCTAAGCAATAAATATTGCTCCTGCGTAAAGGCAAATGTTTTACGTCTGACGAAGTAATCTGAGTAACATACTACTTCAGTACAGGCTCTTCATTTAGGGGGTCATAAGAGGTCAATTGGCCCCCCCCCTCTCCCGGCTTAGGGAAATTAATATATTTACATGTAAATGGACCTGATTCTTGCTGTTTTTTGGTATAGGTTACAATGAGTATGTACCCACACCCTGGAAGTTTTCGAAATGACGGGCCTGCTTCAGTGTCATTTCTTGTATCTTATAATTTTAAGATCGATTGGTCTGGTACATTATTGCCACCGACAAAAAAGTCTGGCAATACTTAATTCGTGTTTCTAAAAGTGTTTAAAAGTTAGTAAAAACAATTTTTTTCCCAAAAAGGTTTTAAAATCAATATTTTTACATATAAATGTATGATGCACACTAATAAACGCAACGTTTACCGGCAGCCAGATAGCTCACACTCTGTTCGAAAGAGTATAGGGAAAGATATAAGAATCAGTTTTAATAAAATATTCTCTCGATAACATTGCTTGGTCAAAAGATTTAGACCGGCGGTTAGGAAGTCCGACTGGTGAATACGAGCTTAAGAGTGTCAAATTAAGCTCTTTCTAAGAAGGGTTAACATTTAATAAGTTAACAATATTCGAGCATGGAAGAAACAATAACGCATGATAATGCAATAAAATATTTGAAAACGATTTCTAATAATGAGTTCATATAAAGTGGCATATAAAGAAAAGCAGTTAAAATTGTAAACCGTCGCGTACGCGCAAGAACAGGCCCGGATCTATAAGTTTTGGGCTCCCTGCAACAAAATCTGTTGGACCGCTCCCCAGAGGCAAGCAGTGTATCTTGGTGCTAGTTATTTTCATTAAAAAAAAAAAAGCTTGGGATATCTGGCCCCTTAAGGACGCCCCCCCCCCCAGGGTGGTTCTAAAAAAACTTTTTTTCAGCCAGAGTCCAGGAACCCCCCTATTTTTTTTTTTTAGACTTACTAATAATATTATGCTGCAAAAGTTTTAGATTCTTACTCAAGTTTTAAGACGGTGCTCAATGACCTCTTAATTTAACATTAGCCGTAGCCTAGAAAATGTCACTAATTTAGAAACATTTAATTTCCCTAGCTTTTTTTTGTAAATAATTATTTTAGTGCAATGTATATGCATAATACTCGTGTATATTATAATATGTAGCGTTGTTTTTTCATTTCATTGTATTTTTTAACCCCCCTGAATATACTGATGAAGTTTGGGGGAGGGGGTTGAGAACCCTCTTTCAGTTGAAATAGGAAGCTGAAATTCATTCAATACATTGCTATCCACAAGTCTAAAAATATTGAGGGGTGTCCTGGTATCTAGGAAAAACTTTTTTTACATGTATTTTTGAACCACCCTCCCCCATCCCCGCACTGCGGGGTCTCCAGGTACGCAGATAGGTACCCTACTGGCCTGCGCAAGAAGTAAACTGCTCAAGCATCTTTGGACAATCACTTAAATACTTTTCATTCCGATCAAGGCAATTGGTATTTTTCAAATGCAGATTCAAAGAAAAATATTTTGCATTTTTGATAAACAAATCATCGGTGACGCTTCCATTCTGCATCTTAAGTCAGATCACATGAAAAATACGTCCTTCTGTAAACGAATCGAGAATCGCGAAGTTTTCAACTGGTTATTCGAGTGCGTCGAGAATAATGCCGAGACGGAAAAATATCAACTCAAGGGCAAAACTAATGGATTTTCTTCTGAAACTGGTTCACGTCAAATCAGAGAACTAGATTTTTAGAGTTATTTTGAAAAAATGCGACGGAAGTTGACATTGGGTGCAGATTTAGCTAGCAGATAATCCTTGTAATCGATACACTGTGGGAGAAGCGTTAACCTAATCGCTTTTCCAGTCCTTGTAATCCCCGGACAATTTTAGAAGTCGTTGCATGTAAATTACGAAATGTTTTATTTATCGTAATCCATTTCTGTTCAATCTTTGTAGAGGCAAGATTTGCTGAGACTATTTTACAATCACCCAGGAGCGAATTGATTATCAAAACAATGTCATTTTTTAAATCCCAGATTTATAAAATGTTTATAAACATCTCTCAATCGGCAAATGCCGCATAAAAGAATGCGGAAATGCCTCTCTTTTCCTATCCGATTCGGGGAATTTGACAGTAATCTAATATCATATTTCAGAGGATAAAAATCTTTTTCTTTTATCTTGCATTTTAGATTCAAACATTCGATTAGCTGTATTATCTTTTGAAACTGCCCAGTCTTTTTTTTCTTTCTTTTTTTTTAAAATCTTTTTTAAAATTTTGTTTATTTGTTTTGGAGCCCAAGACATCGTATTTGTCATAAAATACAGCATAGTTGCTATAAAAACAAAAGACTAATTTGCATTTTATGTAAAAAGCAATGAACTACAGGTAATAGTTGCTCATAGCGCACACCGAGTGTCAAGTCTCATGCGCGATAATTAATCTTTGAAATCATATTGCAATAATTAATTGCAATTTCATTGCAAATAATTACTCATTATTTAGCTATTAATTTATTGGGCTTTCATGGAGTAATAAATGATACATACAGTCGAACTCCGTTATAACGTACCCTGATTTAACGAGAACCTGGATTTTATTAGGAAATATTCAGAAATATTTAGAGGCCGTATCCAGAAATTTTTTTGGGGAGAGACCCGGATTCGCACATTGCCCTAACCCACATTCACACACATATATACATATAGACGCACATACACGCATAACAATATTTAACATAAAATACTTTTCTCGACTTTAAATCATTCCGCTGTTGGAATTGTTGTTGTTTTTATTTTAACTTATTTTTATTTTCTTAATTCACCTTGTAGTGGTAAGTATAACAGGAGAGTGTCCCTTTAAGTCGGATGTAGAACATACATAATTTCAGGGGGTCCAGGGGTTTCTCCCCCGGAAAGTTTTTTGAAAAATAGATATAAAAATCTGTATTTTGAGGGGTAATTGAGGGGGGTAATTGAGACTACAAAAATATGAAGAAAAATAGGCAAACAAAGTGTTTTAAAAGTTATGCATTCTTTCGCAAACCAAGATCAATCAAAATAAAAATTGCTTGCTCGACAAATCGTTGACATTAATCGACAGAGAGGAAAAACGAGAGAGGAGAAAAGAGAAGCGCATCGTCATTTGCTCATATCTGCTTTTAGTGCAGTTTGTTTTTGATCACTTCCCCAACACCCCCCCCCCCCTTTCATCAAATGCGTACATTATAAAAATTGTACAAGATGATTTAAAAGAAATGGTGTAGAGATCGGAAAATAAGAACGAAATAGTAATATTCTGGCGATTTGGGCAATTCATACTTCGTTTTCTTGATAAGAGACAAAAGGAAGAAGGAATTTCAAAAACTTAATTTTCAAAGACTCTAAAACAGATGAAATTATTTAAGGGGAGTCAGTACCCTCCATACCGTCAATGTTAATTTGCACAAGTTCAGGTACCTTTTTCTGAAAATCTATTAAAAATAAAATTATGAAATTTTTTTCTGTACCTTAAGTAGACTCTTTTCTCTATACTGAAGTAAAATTTCACAAAAAGAAAGCTTAGTTTTTTTTTTTTTTTTGAAAAAATTCTAATGTGTAAGTCACTATTTTTTTCAAAAAATGACATTTTGCAACACGAAAACAGCTTTATAAAAAATATTTTTCGAATATAAGAAAAAATTTACTTAAGTATATGAGATTAGATGTATGGAATAGGTGGTAAAAATTTTAAAGCCTAACACAATTTAGTTTCTGAGAAAAAGGAACATTTAGTTTCAAAATTACCATTTCGAGATATTGCAATTTAAAGGGGAAAACCGTACATCATCAATATAGGTTTACATATTTTTTAAAGCTTATTTTAACTTGCGTCTAATATGAGCACGATCAAGAAGCTTGTATCATTAAAAAGGTATTAAAATGGAGCTTCAAAATATATAAAAATCAAATTAATGAAAGTATTTAGGGTACTGACTCCCATTAAAGCACTTTATATGCACTTTTCAGAAGTTGATTGCAAAGTCTTACGAAATGATTATAACTTTGTAAGACACACCCGCTTCAAGTAAATGCAACGAAATATTTCTCAAAACAAACAATTTTTTTTCATTCACAAGTAGTGCAGAAAATGAAATAGAGTAGAGTAAGTGTCATTTTTTTCTCATGCTTAAGATATTAACAGTATGCAGTAGAAGTGAGATATAACAAGCAATAACGAAAAAACTTTCAAAATACTGAATTCGGTATTAAATAAATGGCAAGAAAATTTATCTTGAAAATATGCTACAAAAACGCGGGAGATTTTTGCATTTTTTACTCTAGATGCATCAAGGAGCTGAATTAGTTACATCTTGGTAACAAGATTCGAGGCTAATCGGAAACAAGGGGCCCGGCTCGAAATCGGTGTAGTGTAAGTTTTATAAGAGTTTTAGGGGGAGGAGGGCATGAGCGTGCTCAGGGGGGGGGGGGAGAAGGGACACCTGTTGGCTCGGGCCCGAGTCTGAAGGGGGCCCAATATTTTTAAAACTAGGGGTGAAAATAGGGTCTTCACAATTTCACTCGTTTAATAGTTACAAAATTAAAAATAAAAAAATCTTTGTTATTTTCCTTTTCCAACAATAGAAATTAAAAAAAAAAATCTTTTACGGTGCAAAACATTTCGGGTTTCGGGGGAAGGGGGTGTCGAGTTCCCCTCCCCCTCCCTCTGGATACGGCCATGCCCTATAATGTTTAGTCTAGAGGAGCACAACTTGTTTTTAACGAGCAAACCTCGCTTAAAGCGAGCAATTTATTTGCGATTCATAAAATTTCTATTGATTTCCAGCTCAGCTTATCTTTTCTTGAAAAAGCCTTTTTAACTTTCTAAAGTCAGCTAAAAGTTAGTGATGAATCCCAAGTCGTGAAAACATATGATGCGGGCCACTTTTTTTCAAATTTCAGGAGCAGAGACGTAGTATTAGAAAATTGAAAGTTATAACACAAGTGATAACAGTGTGATCACTTCTGAGGATTTTATATCTCAAACTCAAGCAAATGCAGCTGAAAAATAATTATGAAACGGAATAAGATTGCGATGAATCTGAAGAATTGGAACTCTCAACTTACTCAATGAAATTAGATGTGCAGAAAAACTTCAGACTTTTTTCGAATTCAGGGTGCAAATTATGGAATTTTTTGTGCGTTGAATATTTCTCTTAGACAATAGTATAAGAAAAAAAAAAACAATTTTTTTTGGAGATTCACAAAAACGAATAAATAATAAATAAGAAAAAGCAAATTAAGTACGAGTATTAAAGTTTTTTTTTCACGATATCGTTTTTTTTACGAGCACTCTGTTGTACGAACAAATATCACGACTCCTCTGAGGTCTTTATAAACGAGTTTGACTGCGTTTTTATTAATTACGTCAGTTAACACATTTAATTAACAAATGGTGTCCACATTTTTAATCGCCGGTTACCGGTAATATCAATTTTATTCGTAGCCCCCCCCCCCTTTTTTTGAAAAAATGGGCAACTAAATTTTTCCCTAAGTGCTAAACGCTAATTTTATTTTTAAACGTTTTCAAATTAAGAATTATAAGTCACTAACGCTACCAGAATGACTTCCTGCGGGAGGGAGGAGGGTTTGGTCATAACCGACCTAACATGCATATAAACTACCGTATTAGGAGCGGTAATGTTAAAACCAGGGGTTCTACAAGGGAGAGGTTGAATCCCCCTCGCTGCGCCCAATGTCTAAAAACATTAATGTATTTGATTAAATTAGTTCACTAAGGCTACCTCGTGATTTTGGTGAAAAAGGTTTTTCCGATTATTTAATGCCTTTTGCACACTTTAATGTCATTATTATCATTTTATTTTATCTATTTATTTTGAGGTGATTTTTGGGTGGTGATTGACATAACTTTTAAATCGTTATTCAATTATTTTTGTCGAAATGCGGCCGGTAGTGATTACTAATTTTTGATCATAGCAATATTTACACATTTAAAAACTGCATACCATGCTAGAATTGACAATATGCCTTATACCAAGAGACCAGAGGTGTTTACTCCCTCCACCGCTGTGTCCCTGTTGTGCACATCTATCCAATCATGCTCTAAAAATAGGTGTAGTATTAACTAGATAGACAGCGAGAAATCGGTTCTATGGACAACTGAGCTCTCTTAGTAGACAGTTAAGCTTCCGAAAAGCGTATGCGTGAACCAAAATTTACCGTAGCTTGATAGGATGCAAACAGCGTTGCATCCACATATGCTTCGCTTTTGCCCGTTTACATCAAGTTTCGCGCTTTCAATGGCGGCCAGTGGCTGTCGCTACGGTGTTGAGCATCTAGTTATACTAAATCTGTGGCTATAAACCCATTTCAAGTTCTTTTAAATGTATGTTCTTAAACATGCACAAAGTAAATAACTATTGTTGCGACGAGTTCCGTATTTAATGATTCTTGTATGTTTAGTCATTTCAACGTTATTGCTTAGAGCTTATATAACTACAACATAGAAGTATCAAGCAAGTTAGTGCCGTAAGAAAGCCAAATACGTAACTTGATATTTCCCCTTGAGATAGTAGCCAGTATACTCAGGTTCAAAATAGAAAATTGCACTGTCAAAAATTAATTACTTAGACAACCTAAATCTTGTAGCAAGTATTTTTTCATATCAAGAGGGCAGATGCTATTTAGGGACTAATTTCGTATTCCCCCCCCCCCACTTTTTTTTAATCTATAGCCCAGAGGTTTCTAAATTCTGTCCAAGGGCAGCAGCTGAAACCAAAGGTTCAGTGGTGGGCCGCACCATAACTAAATCACTTTTTGTTGACAGGGCGTTTGTCAACCTACGAATAGGGTTGCCTAACGCCTTTTTAACAAAAAGCAATTCAACTATAACAGTAACTAAACTCCTATTTCTGGGGAGGGAGGGGGGTTGAAAAATTGCAATGAACATAAAATGAAAAAAAAAAAAAAGGAGAAACTTGGCCAAAGGTATATGAAAAGTTCAATGGGGAAAAAAAATGAGGTTTGCAACTACTAAAAAAGATGTCCTCCTCAATCGCATTAGTAACAGATATGGATTTTCTCTAAAACAATTTTCCTTGCGTATTAATATGAAAATTAATGCTGCTAATTATTTTCTCAAGAAGCCTCGTGGACCACTAGTCGGAAACCCCTGATATAGATTCCAATCAGAAAAACAATTTTGAAAACGAAATGTACCGAAACTGTGCCGACATGAAAAAAAAAGAAGCTGAAGGTCTCAAATTCTATCTCTTTTAGACAATAAATGTACCCAAAGAAAATTTATTACGGTGTAAAACAGGACTAACACCTCGAGACTGCGTTGCTTTATCAAAACACACCGGAGAAAAGACCTACAGACATTTTCATCCTAAAAAAACATCCTGACACATGAAGGTCGTTTTGCGTCATATTCTGAGTACAAGTACAATGGAATTGTTAAAGTACGTTTTTCTGGACTCGGAATCAGTGTTTTTTCTCCCCAGTTAACAATTAAATTACTATTTTTTAAAAGCATGCATTACAATGCCAAAGTGTCGAAAATGAGTAAAGGTGACTTTGTGGGATTTGAAGCAAATGTTTTATAATAGATAGTTTTACTTAAAGTGTCTATTATGAGTAATGGTGATTTCAAAGGAGCATATAGAAAAGTTTTCCTTGCATATCAGAAGCAAAACATAAAAATTGTGCTTTATTATACTTAATGATTTTAATTAATTTTTATTTTCTCCGATTATTCACCTGAAATCAATTTTCTACACAGATCAACGCTGCGTTTTCACCTTCATATGAAGCAAATATTTTGCTATA
This sequence comes from Uloborus diversus, assembly GCF_026930045.1. Classification (NCBI taxonomy): domain Eukaryota; kingdom Metazoa; phylum Arthropoda; class Arachnida; order Araneae; family Uloboridae; genus Uloborus; species Uloborus diversus. Next base: position 128,605,983 of record NC_072740.1, read on the forward strand.
ACATAGAAGGAAAGTAAAATAAATGAATACTAATATTTTTGCACTATTAATTAAATTGTTATCTACTCATCTTTTTTTGTCTAGTGTGACATTTTCACCGAGGAATTTTAAACTTTGACTTTTAATTTTTACATATTTGAATGTAAGTAACACTTGTGCATGATACATTTTTTTAGTCATAAAAATCTAAAGCTAAAAGTCCATTTACACATATTCCAAATGAAGTCTTACCAAACTTGTTTTTCAATTTATATAGAAGTTTGATAAGGCCTCACTCAACCTTAAGGTCGAAGAACTTTCTTACAATTATGTGAAATAGACCTATCAACAAAATGCAACACTTCGTTGCCTTTATTATATTGAGCCTCAAAACTGTTAGCACAAAACAAGAGAAACATCGGTTATTATTATCAAGCATTAGCGAAATAAGTTTTTTTCGTGAAGAGTCGTTGTTTGTTGACAAAAGAAAATACATTTTCAGTGAAAATTTGCGTCAAACTCCGTAATAAGGAGCACACTGTGAAATCTTGATTCGGTCATTGCAGTTAGTGCCCTCCCCATTTCTTACAAATTCGATGTTTTTGATTCTGCCAACAATGCTTAGGTGCACTATACTTGCTACTTGCTATGCTGCACTGCTGAGCCAACTTCCTGGGAAAATAAAACATTTCAAACTTTTCGTTGTCTGTATTATTATATTACCATACAGCAGACGATTTTGTAACTGTTTTGCAATGTTAACCAAATAATAATAGTTATATAAAGTATTTTCAATTGTAGTTTTAGAATAAATTGCCCAATTATATTTTAAGTTACCAATGTTTTCTAAGCAACTATTAATCATACTTTATCCATTTATTTTTTTGATTAACAATGAGAGTCAGCGACAAAACAGTTTACGATGTGGCAGTAGAATCACACTCAAGGAAAACGTTCAAATGCTTTGTATTCCAGAAATTTATCAACATACTGAAATTAATATTGTTCTAAATTAAAGATGTTATCGATGATGTTTACTCGAAATACTATTGAAATAACGATAAGAGTCTCTTTTCTTGCTAGAATTGTACATCGATCAGTGTGAAATAAAACAATACCTTTATACCGAAAATATCGATAAAAATGTTAATGAAGTAAAAAAGTAGTAAAAACTCATAACAACTAATTGCATACAAATGTTTCAGGGTTACAAACAGGGCTGAGGAGTCAGAGTAGAAATGACTAACTCTGGAAATTTTAGAGCCTTCGACTCCTTCAACCCAAAGTCCGACATAGCAAGCACTATCAGGGTTGCGGACTTTGCAAGAAAATGTCCGAATCCGACTCTTGAAATTTTAAACCTTCGACTCCGACTCCTTTACACCAAAACCAGTCCGATTCAGGCTCCGACTCCGCAGTCCTGGTTACAAGAAACACCGCTTTCATTGCGGAAGACACGAGCTTATGGATGAATGAGTATCCGACAAAAGTCGAATCCGAATCTTCATTTGGAATACATTTTGTTGCATACTCTTCCATTCATAAGCTCAAGACTTCTGAATCAAAAATGGAGTTTCTTGTAACCCCAAACTCGCGTTTTGTGTGGTTCATTAACATTGTTTTAAGCAGCTGATTGATCATTACTTGCATTTTTTTGCATAAACTCACACACGTACCGTGAGAGTTTCTCACATCTTGGAAGATAATAATCAGTTATTTAAAACATATATACAGGAAACAGAAGAGAAGATATGAATGTACTTACTAGGCATGTAGTTGTTAAATCCAATCGATGAATCAAATAAACTTGATAATGAAGGACACGGACTGCACTCTGCTGATACATATAATGAACTGCAGCTATCGCTCCAGGAATCTTTCCTATGTTGTGTTGTTGGGGAACAACTTGAAATAGGGCTCCGCTGATTTCCTATTCCAGAATCTCCGTCGAGACTACTTAATTTCTTTACATTATGTTCACCGGAATAACTAGATAAGAATATTTTTGGCATTGAAGCAAGCTGATTACTTTGCATATCGATGCAGTTTGGATTTGGTGAACTTGGCTCGGTAACGAAAGCAATAATGTACTGGGCTTTCAAGTTTTCTTGCGAAAGATCAGTTATTTTATACTTCCGATTATCTATTGATTGCAAGCTGTCGTTCACATCTTCGATTATACTTCCATTGAGCACATCTGTCAGAGTATTCTGATCTTGCTCAAAACCATTACCTAAAATGAAACCATTCTTCTCTAAGACCGGCTTCGAATTGTGCATCCCACTTTTATAGGAAGCGCTAGCATTTTTAGATTCGAGTAAAATTTGGTGTTTTATATCTTCGTGAGGTTTTTTCTCAGTTGAATCGTTTAAATTTTCATTTTCACATTTACCATTAAGTTGCTCTTTCGGAAGGATGCTGCTCGGCCAAAACGAGCATGTTTTATTTGGAATATTCGTAAGCACCGTTTCATTGACGTCATTGCTGTTGTCCGTGATAAAGGTTTGTTCCTCCTCCACCATTTCAAATGACTGACTCTTTTCGACATTGTTCAAATATTTGATAGATTCTAAAAGCTGGTCATTCAGACTTGATTCGCTTTGCGATAAATCCCATGCTGCATTCCTTTCCTGCTGACTTTTCTGAATTGCTCTCAAAACTCTTACGCTTTCCAAAATAGTATCCACAGTTGGAATTTGTATCTTGCAGTTATTGAGGGTAGGGCGAAATGGTTCTTTTTCGTCCGTCGTTTCTGTAATGTGTTGTTTGTTTTGAGAGCCATTGATATTGCTAGGGTGTCTATTGATGTGTTCGCTGATGGTCAAGGGACTAGGAGTAGGGAAATTATTTCCATTTCTTGTGAGTTGTTCCTGGAAAAACTTCAAACTTTGCCGGAAATTGATGCTATTCAGCTCCGGCTCCTCAATTGTATCCGGAAGAAATATTTTGCTGGTTGATGAAACGTCTCTGTGTGCAACTACAGCTTCAATGGCCATTTTTGCAATCAATCATGATGGGACTACCTAAAAGGAAGAATAAAAAATGTACCATATATAAGTTTCAGAAACGTCAATGCTTCTCCTGAAATCAAGAGATCAAAACAGTAACACAAAAATGCTTTGTTGTAATATAGTGCAAAAAAAAAAAAAAAAATTGTAACATAAACAAGCAAGCACATGTAACTTCAACAACTGCAGCTCAGACCAGTTTCTGGTGGCAACTAGAGATGAGTTCGGGCTCATTTTTGAGAGCCCGGGCCCGCCCGAGCCCGAAAATTTGTAACCGAGCCCGCCCGAGCCCGAATGATATTGTCTCGGACCAAAATCGGAGCCCGCCCGAGTCCGAAGGAAACTTTCTTGTATCAAAAACTAAGCCTTCTACAGTCTGACATGATCTCTTCGTTAATGAAAAATGATACGTCAAATGTTCTTCATTAACAGAAGTTTCTAAATTTTCTTAAAATGCTCCACTTCAAATGCATTACTGTATGACCTATTGCAATAGTAATTGCCAAAAAAAACATTATAAATAAGCGTTAATTTTTTTAAATAATGTTTTTTTTTGGGGGGGGAGGGGGGGGATTTGACATTGATTGAACTGATTTAAATGTTCCTTTCATTTTCTAACAGTGGGAAAATGTTTATTTGCTTTGAATTTGTATGGAGATTGGCAATTGAATATGTGTGCTTGAGCCCGAGCCCGCCCGAGCCCGAAACCTATTTTCGGTTTTAGAGCCCGAGCCCGCTTCGGGCCCGGGCTAAGCCCGTCTCATCTCTAGTGGCAACATGAAACATGAACTCTTAGAACACTAGTCCACAAACATGTTGATTTTTTTTTACTTTTTCTTTTCTTCATTTTCAAACAACGCATCTAGTTTTTCTTTACCTTCAGGCTGAAGTTTTTCTTAGTTCAAAAGGGAAAAGTTTATTATTTAAGAAAGCAATCAAAAGAAGAGGAAAGCTTCAACTTTGTTTACTTCTAAACGATGATTCGAGTTTTATATTTCATCCGAATTTCCTTAGTTACGCATCTTGAATAAAAGGAAAAATGTCATTTTATTGCAATTATGACCGCATACGGCGAAATTCCATTCCTTCATTTGAATTTAGTAAATGTTTTTAATCAATTAGAGATCTTTAATGCTGATAACGTAAGTACACATTAAGCCTAGAACAAATTAATTTCTAAGTGAGACTATTTCAACAGCATCTGTGCATTATTCGTATTCTGTATGTAAAATTAATGAAGTAGGGGAATGTGGGGCAAAATGAAATAATTAAAATCAAAATGATCAAATTGGAAATTCGTTTTGAAAATTACACTACACAGAGATAGAACATTTTATTAAAAAAAAGAAGAACTTCAATTAAAAAATTATTTTTCACTTTTGACAGTTAATTTGCGCTTTAAAAAAAGAGTGAAAAGTTCACTTTTTTTTTCATTGGGGCAAAGTGAAAAATGAAATATTTTTCTAATGGAATTTTTTTTTATTCACAAATAAAAAATCTTTTATCAAATGAATCAGGAAATAAATGGTTCAATGAATAAATAAAAAGATAATTAAACAATAAAATAATAATTAATAAATAAATAATTTCATGACGAAAAATAAATGAGTTACTGAAAGAAAAAATGAATAAGAAAATAAGTGAATGAATAAATAAGTGAATTACTCTATAAAGAAATGTAAACAAATTAATAAATGAATACGTAAGTAATTTAGTAAATGATGGAGTGAGTAAACAAAATAGACGATTTCAATTTGCCCCATCCACTTTAACCCGCATGTACTAGACGAATTGTACAAATATTTAAAATACAAAATAAATTAAATAATAACTAAATAAATACCGCATCGAATATTAGAAGGTCTTAATTATTATTTAAAATGTTAATAACAAGAACTTTATCATTTTAAAATTAAAAAAAAAAATTGATTTACAACAAAATACTAAAAAACGAGTATCAATTTTTTGAAAATCGCCTGTATTATCATATGCTTTACTTTTCGGCGGCATTTTTTTCTTAACTCGGATAGACTTCATGTGCTACTACACAGTTAAAAATATTACCAAATAGGTGGCGCTAAAAACAGTAAATATTTGACCGTTTGACTTTGCCCCGCTCTTTCATTTTGCCCCACATTAACCTACTAAGTTTATTTATTGACTAATTATAGCCAATCAACCAGTAATGGGTCGGTTTGTCTTGTATTGTCAATATAAAGTTTGTAATCGATATTCAAGGAATACAAACGGTGGATTCTCAAAATAACGCCTTTCAGGACCCCCCCCCCACACACACACACATTTTTTCCCAAACGTAACTATTATCTAAGCTTGGAAAAAATGTTCCAAAGGAAAAAATTCAATTTTCTTCGCATTTAAGTATTTGAAAGGTTTCTTTCTTAAAGACTTGACATTGCTGTTTTTTTTTTAATCAGATCGCAATTTTATTGATACGTACTCATTTCTTAGCTTTTTATCTATCATGTATGTATATTTTGCCACTGATCAAGATATTTAAGATCCTTTCGAGCTGATATGCCTATAACTAGTCAAGTAAAGTTAAGTATTGTAGTTATGGGCACGTACGACCATGATTTATTTTTTGGCCATTCTAACTTAAAACCATTTTGAATTTATGATTAAACATAAGCTATATATATATATATATATAAATTTGGCAGACTTTAAATGAAATGCAGCAGTAGAATAGGTCTATTTGTTTTACTTATTTACTATTGTTCTTGTTGTACAGACTAGCTTTTCAAAAGCGATTTGTCAGGTTATACATTTTTTAATTATATTTTTGCTGGAATTTAATTGTATTGGTTAGTTGAAATTGGATTATATTGTAAGGAAAAAAGTGTTTTAGTATGATTAACTACTTCTTTTGGGCATTTAATGAAAATAATTAACTTTAGCTAGCATGACCTTGATTAGTTTTTAGTATGCCCATTACTAAGCGAGTGTGACCATAACTGGTCAAACAAGTGTATTTCAATTTATGTGAATATATATATAAATCATAGTTGAAACTTAATGAAAATTTCACAGCTTTAAAAGTGCAATATCTAAGTTCTAACGCCGTGAGAATTATTTGCATCCATGAGCTAGAACTGCAACAGTACAACTAACAATCCAAAATAAAAAGAACCCTAAACTATGCCCATTACTAGTCATTTATCCTAAAACTTTGAAAGCAAATTATCATGTATTTGCACGGCACAAAATATTTCACTGGAAGTTTTCACAAAAGATCTTACGCAGTAAGATATCGTACACCAATGAAGTCACTCTTTCAGGAGAAAAGGTTTGCGAAATTGTGACAGTTTGTGACACGGAAGAGGAGGAAGGGGATAACAAGAAATGTGACACACATTTAAATGTGTAATAAAAGCATTTTCTTAAATAAAAATATGTTTATGCAATATAATATGGTATGGGACAATGGTAGGGGTAAAATATGTAGGGAAAAAAAAGTGTGGTATCATTTATTGCAAACCCATAAACTAAACAGAAAATATTCAAAGGGATGTAAGTAAAACGAAATACTAACATAGATACCAATCCATTGACATACAATGACGTCTCGGAGACATCAAAAAGTCTGTAATAGCACATGAAATCAATGACATCTTGGAGACGTTAGTCTACAATGGCACTTAAAGAGAAGGACGCCTCAGATACATAAACGTCTACTACGGCACATGAAATCAATGACATCTTGGAGACGTTAGTCTACAATGGCACTTAAAGAGAAGGACGCCTCAGATACATAAACGTCTACTACGGCACATGAAATCAATGACATCTTGGAGACGTTAGTCTACAATGGCACTTAAAGAGAAGGACGCCTCAGATACATAAACGTCTACTACGGCACATGAAATCAATGACATCTTGGAGACGTTAGTCTACAATGGCACTTAAAGAGAAGGACGCCTCAGATACATAAACGTCTACTACGGCACATGAAATCAATGACATCTTGGAGACGTTAGTCTACAATGGCACTTAAAGAGAAGGACGCCTCAGATACATAAACGTCTACTACGGCACATGAAATAAATGACATCTTGGAGACGTTAGTCTACAATGGCACTTAAATAGAAGGACGCCTCAGATACATAAACGTCTACTACGGCACATGAAATAAATGACATCTCCCAAACGCCATTGTTATATCAAGGGATTAAAATGAAAAATTTCAGTCATTGCAAGTGATTTTATTAGTATGTTAAGGTGTAAAAAACTTTAAAAAAAGTTTATGAAGGAAAAATTAAAAGATTTTGTTTTTCAAAACTCAAAAATTAATGATGTAACACACTATTTAAGTAATGAAAAGCTATAAATTAAAGTAACGCAAAGTCAATGCAGAACAAACAAATAAAACACATTCCGTCTTTTTTGTTCGTATAAAACAACTTTTTACTTGTTTTCACTGAAGTGAGCCACGTATTGTGCTTTTCTTTTGATTCCATTACTGGTTGGTTGGTTTGAGTTTAATGGAGCAAGAGACGGATAGTGCTACTATTCGTTTAAAAAAGCCGTACCAATGACTCCCGAACAATTGTATTCCGTAAGCATGCATTAGATTGCACGTGGTATCCGAAAACAAAAACATGATTGTTTGGATATAGTTTAGCTATTAAACTATTCGGTGGAAAGAAACTTCGATATTAATGTAGAAATATTTTTCTTATTATGAAGAGAAAAAAGGGTCAATCCACCCGGATTCCTGGGATAATTATGCTCGACCAATTTTATTTCTTTTTAAACTAGTATTAATTCTAGCTACGTATTGAAATATATTTAAAACAATTATTTCTAGTCGATTATTGATCTTTGGTTTTATTTAGGTCGACAAAAGTTGTTTTTGTAGTCAAAAATAGGGTTACCACATTTTGGCCCAAAGCTATTTTGATTACATTTATGTCTGTTAATTTTGCATTTTGGTATTAAAGTACAAAAGATTATGGTCTAACATGCTAAGTTATGTTGCTGTAACACAATTAAGATAATGAAAACAGGTCAAAGTTCGAGGTCAAACATCAAAATTTCCTTAATTTCTGTAGTTTATAATTTGGTGAGTAATTTGTCTGAGGTTTCGTTCTCCGAGGGAGCAAAACCACAGAATGAAATATCACAAAATGTAATTACTTCAATCACATTAATGAGAATATCTAATTGCAACTGTGTGGTTTTTATTCGTTTTCATTTACAATTTACCTGCCCCGTCGAATACATCGAATACGTATGACGCAATATCAGTAATGTTGGAGGAAGAAGTCGCTATGGCAATAAAAATAATGAAAGATGAAAAATGTTTAGGAGAGGACAAATTAACTCTGGATATTTTAAAAGAAACGAGGAATGAAGTCATTGAAGTTCTTACGAAACTATTCTATAAATGTACTTAGGGATTTCAAAAAGTAAGGTAACAAGAGCTTCAACTAGTGTGCAGATTTATCTATATATATAAAAATGAATGTTTGTATGTCATCCATGAACTCAAAAACTACCCGGCAGATTTGGCTGAAACTTTCACCGTTTGTTATTTTTAGTACTGGGAATGTTTATAGACCAGTTCGAATAAAATCCGATCGATAGTTCTTTTTTTTATTCCAATCCATTGGATAAATACGAATAAAATTATCGGCTGCAGAAATTAATTCGCGTGAAAGATCTCATTGATAAGAAGTTAGTCATTTTTCTTGAGTTTGAACAAATAAATTCTTTCTTTATTGTTTTATGGCTTTTCATGCAACGGGGGGATTTAAAACTTTTTCTATTTGATATTTTTAGCGATTGATTGATCTTGCAAACTGCGTGAGTACAAAATTTGAGTATAGTCACGGCTTCACTTGATACCTGGACCGATTATTATGAAAATTGCTATATATATGTATTTTTCCACGGAGAAGGTGCATAATATGCTCATTGAAGCCACTCGCCACCAGGTGGCACTGCAGAGTAGCAACTTCTGCCCCGTTCAACCGATTGTCATGAAAATCAGTATAATAATGTATTTTTTTGTTGGCGTAGCAACGCGCGTCGGGTACAGCTAGTTGTATGAATAAAAGTCATGCTGAAGATAACTAAGGTGACCACAGTTACAAAACAGTACCGGTGCTGGGTGTCCACTAACAGGACAAAATGTCAGTCAAAAGATGTTTGTGTTGACGGAAACATGTCCCGCCAGTGAAGCAAGAAGTGTGTAAAGGTTTTTGCACCTGGAGGTATTGAATCACTCTCCTTACATTCCCGACCTCGCACCAATTCATTTCCTTCTTTTTGCATCTTTTAATAAACACTTGGAGTTCCGTTATGGAAGAAATCATCGTCAAGAATAGGAAACCACATCCAGATGGCTTGCTGAAATGCAGCGCCGGTTTTGAACTGCTGATCTCACAAATGTTTCTTTGCATTCATAACGAATGCATTAAGGAATTCCATTATTGGTTTGGGATATATCCAACATTACAGAAACAATTTATTAAAAAGCAATAGCTAGATTAAAGCTACAAAATGAGCAATAAAGTCAAAATCAGAAAGAGCGTAAGGCAAGGTGATGCAGTTTCCCTTTAACTGTTCAACGCAGCACATTATGAAATGTTTAAGAAACTTAAATTTGAAAGATTAATGGAGAATTCATAAATCATTTGAGATCTGTGGATGACATTGGATTGATCGCTTCCCTATTTGAAAAACTGCAGGAAGTATTCAAGAAATAAACAACGAAAGCCAGTTAGTTGGAATGAAAATAAATCTCAGTAGACCAAATATTATGTCGAATTCCTTTATTTCTCCACAGGCCATTATTGATGTGAATGAACTGAATTTTTTATTTTGAAAAGGGAATATCTCCACTTGCTTTGAATATTAGAAAACAAAAATGTCAATGGCCTCTTTTAAAGTTCCGTTTTGTTTCAAAGGCGAAGAAAACATCTTTCGGCGTGAATCATACCTTTTAAAAGAATTTAAAAAATGCTTAGTTTGAAATGGTATATCTACAAGTTATTTCTTTTCATTTTAAAAAATGATACTCGGCGCTTGCGCAGATACTCTTAGGAGCTGTCTATAAATAATATCTATAGTTATCTTTTCTTATAGGTTTTTCAACATATTTTACCCTCCTTCCCCCTTTCTCACAAAGTATGACACTTCACCTTACTCCTTTTCATTGTCACATGACACACCATATTTCATAAGCATATTGGTTATAAAAAATGTTTTTATCTTAACCAAAATATGTGATGTCACTTCTTAGAACCCCTCCTTTCCTCCCCTAGTCACGTACTGTCACAATGCGACGATCCCTAATCCCCCTCAAAGCATGACATCATTTGGGGGCGATCCCTCGATCCCTGAGTTTTGTTTACTTCAACTTCTTTTAGTAGGTGTTTGATTTGAGCTTTGCATCCATAACTTGAAAACAGGAAGGATAATATTTTAATTGTATCACGAAGGTGAAGAGCGCAAATTCAATTAAGTGTGCACATTATTACTTCTATCGAAAAAAGACTAGAGAGCGTTTTATTTCACCACAAACGGTGTTTGACTGCGAGTGTTAAGTGGTGTTAAATCACAAAACGCTGCGTTTCATATGTAGGTGAATATTTGCCTTGCTAAAGTCAAATTTTTTGTAGGAATTATTTTTCAATGGAAGTTATTTCCCTAAATAGAAGTTAAGGGACCTAGGATCCGTATAAAAGTTAGATTTCGTATTTTTGCACTCATTTTCTTTTCCCTCGCTTTAAACTTTCAATATCATTACTCTGCACCTTATTTTAATCCTTTTGTTTCAAATGGAACATTCATCAAGGACTAATGGTTGCAGAAACAGAGATCTAGCAGGTTGAACGGGTATACTACTGTGCTAAACACTAAAGTCGTATCTGCACTTTTTATTAAAATTGAGTTATTATCGCGATGTGATTCTTTGTAACATATTTTACGTATGTACAACAATGTTTTATATTCATTTGTAAATGGTAAATATTTTTAAAAAATTTCTAAATAAGCTGAATCGAATGTATGGAGGCGTAAAACTTTAATGAACAGTTTCTCATTTTGAGCTCGGCTGCAGATACGACTTTTGTGCTTACCAGACAGTATATAAGTTTTTTTTTTAATTTTAAATTTCAGTACTGGGAAAGGAATGACTAGGGAGTGGAGGGAGGTGAAAGTCAAAGAAATATTATACAAACAAATTGTACAGTATTTCACGTTACATGTTTATTTTGAATTTCAAAATATTAAAATGAAAGTGAATCAAATTTTCATAATATACATACTTTATAAAAGTATGAGAATGAATAAAAATTCAGTTATGCAATAAAAAAATTACTATATTGTCTTTTCCATACCCAAGAATAACTTTACACAAGAAAACCGGGTTTACGCAAGGAAAATGCTGCACAGGTGTATCATCTACGGTAAATAAATGCGATAATAATCTAGACTATCTATTTTTATTAGAACTAAATTGGATCGCGAGTTATTGCGCCCGGTAGTCAACTGCCTGGCGAATATATGGAGTTTTATGTGTTATCAGGACCCGATTAAGATATAAGAGGACCCTAAGCCATATGTTTTTTCGGGGTCCCTGTGTAGTCCACTATTACAATTTTAGCCATTGGCAAAAACAGTTTTAGCTATTGGTTAAAAATCAAAAGTTGCCATTTGGGTGCCCCTAAAAAGTGGGGGCCCTAGGCCACGGCCTAGTTATTGCAATAATAATGCTGAAACGGCCAACTAGGCCACGGCCTAGTTGGCCTATTTAGTCATCAGACCCTGTGTGTTATCCCATAGGTCAGCTCGTATATTTTTATAAATTAAGTTTTAAACGTTTCCACTCTCTTTTGCACGCCCATCCATCTACATCAAATACATGAAATTCCAATTAAAACTTTTTCAAAATCCGATTCCACGCACGTATTTCTTTCTCTTACCCTGCTGATGGTATATGCTCGCTATTGAAGCTCCGTCAGACTGGTAAAGCCCCATTTCACGTTCTATTCTTGTTGTCATAAATAAATCGGAATATTCTTTCTGCATGGCTTACTTATCATGCCTCCACCCATTGTACATTAATCATAAATAGAGATATACTCCGTTTTTTACCGGATATGACGATGAATAAGGTGAAGCTACCATTATCGTACTTGTATCTGGTTCTGCTAGAATATTTGCCACTCTCAAACTGTGCATTAAAATGCGAGTGTCAATGAAAAATGTTGAAATATTTTTATTAGATTTTGTATCAATCCAGAATAAGCACTGATTTTAGCTTAATGAATGTCCTACTTTGGAAGGACGTGTCCGACTATTTCTCTTTATGTGTCCTTTTTTCTTTTCATTAAAAGAAGAATTGAAATAACCTACTTTAAATGAAGCCTATGACTGCAAAAGTAGGCATCTCTAAAAAATGTTTTTAGGAAAAAGTCACACATATTGAACACACTCTCTTTTTATAGTTATTAAAGATCGTGTCCGACTATTTTCTTTTATGTACCTTTTTTTTCTTTTCACTAAATGAAGAATTGAAATAACCTTCTTTAAATGAAGCCTATGACTGCAAAAGCAGGCATCTCTAGAAAATGTTTTTAGGAAAAAGTCACATCTGTCGCTACAAAAAAATGAGAATTAAAATAACTTTTACTGTTTTGTTAAACCATTAAAGAGGCCTTTTTGAAATTCTCTGACTGCCTGAAGTGGTTGGCCTACCTAAGTATTGCAATAAAAAACCCGAGAAAAATGCATTTGCGGATAAATTTGAACTAAAGATATCTACTTTTGCAGTTACACGCTTCAAATTATATATTGCACCATTGCCTAAATTATTCAACAGTTTGAAATTTATAACAGAAATCTAGTAAAATCTGCATAGTATGCAGTTTTCATATTTAGAGTACAGTTGTACATTTCTAACTTGTATTATTAATCTGTTATTCATTTTCGTGAAAATACAAACATTAAAAATATCTAAATACTAGGCAAGTTTTAAAAATAAGCAAATGTCTTATTTTTTAACAATTTGTTACCTTTGCGATTGAGAGGTAGCAAGTCACGTGATTCACTGCAGCATGAAAAATGAAATTCATGAAATTAAAATTTTTAGTTCTCAATGTATTTCGTTTTGCAGACGATAAACATTTTCGCCTCTTATTCATTCTTTTCATTTTAGTTTATTTTTATTTCATTATTTAATTCTTTATTGTTTTGCTGACGATAAATCCCTTCGTATCTGGGGGAGGGGGGAGTTTGGATATAAAAATGACTAAATTGAACTTTCTAGTCTTGTAAAAAAATGTTATGTTTTTATTATTATTTTTTCTTTTTGAACTTAGCATTGGAACTTTCTAGAATAGTTTTCTTCAAATTTCATGTTAATAGACCCATTTGCATATTAATGATAAACATAAGTTTACTATGCCGAAATTACCCCGTGGGTGGGAGACTTTGGGTATAGTAATGGTTAGAGAGAAAAGTATGGTTTTACTAACAATCTTACTCAATGTTTTCAAACTTAAGTTGAATAGAGGTACAATAGAAATAATGGGAATAGAATGAATACTAATTTTGATAAGGATTTTAGACTGAAAATGCTGCAAAAACGGCACAAAATGACAAACCGTTTTTTGACGGGAAGTATTTTTTTTTGGTACAGAACATTTACGCAAATTTGAACAATCTTCCAACTCATTTTTAGCATGTATAACCTGGAGTAAAGAGGATGCACATAAATGCCGATTTCTGTAGTCCAATAAAATTATTATTTATCCTCCTGATAAGTAAAATGTAATGTATACTCAAATTTCTCCATGATTTAAATCATTAGACGAAAACTAATTATGATGAATGTTTCAATTCAATGACAAATTAAAGTAAACTCAAGTAATGTCTACATACTTAAATTTGGAAAACATATAGCAGCAGGTTAATCAGCAGCATTATTTAGAAGTAGTTGGTTTGCCTTGTATTGCCATCTCCAAAAAGCTTATAATTTATTTTTTATCAGTTTCAATTATGGTGCTGACAAAATGTTTCAGCATATGCTCATAGGTAAGGATGATGTTTATGATTAGTTTTCAAATATAACATACCCAAATTATCCCGCATACCCAAGTTCCCTCCCCCATTTTTTTCTTTCGCTGAGTGTTCATTTAGTTTTTTTAAACTTTTTTTAAACACATATCAATACAAATCATCTCGCACTTATTTATATCTCTTTTCTGCAAACGTAATTTTCATATGTTTTCTTCTAGTTTAGAAAGTTTGAAGGAAATCATTTGAGCGTATCTAAACTCTCTCCTTCCGACGAAATTCTCTGCGTTTCTCAATTAGTTTTATTGAGCTACGCATCAAATCCTTCACCATAGATAGTCTTAATTGGCTTCTCTAAGCGCTATCTTTGCATTACCATAGATATTGTCTTAGTAATTGGCTTTTCTAAGAAAACGAAAAAAAAACGGTCAATTTTATCAAAATCATCGCTTTCATTTACACATTCAATACTTCATTTATTATTATTATTATTTTAATGGCAGTTCATCGTTCACATTTGAAGCTTTCATGCCGAGAGTCACTTGAATACTCACAATGAGTTTAAATATTTTTTTTCTTTTGAATTCATTTGAAGTTAAAACTGTTTTATGTTTAAATCACCGAGAACATTAAAATCACCAATGATCCTTAATAACTGAATAACAATAAAATAAATAAATAAATAAATGAAAGACAAATTTCTGTCAAATAAATTTTCAACAGCCCACTCTTTTTAGTAATAAAACTCTCTCCTGACCACCGGGACTCTAAAGTCGCATCAAATTTCATCTTTACATTCCCCTAAAAGAGCGTTTCTTCTTTGTTGCTTAGTGTAACTTGAATGGTGTAATACGGTTCCTTTACATTTAGATTGTTGGTACTGACAAAAGTTAATTATTTAGCCAGAGTCACAACTCTGTTTTGAAAATATAAAAAATTTAAAAACAAAGCATCCAACTTAAATGTGTTAAATCAGTCGTTTCCAAAGTGGTCCAAAGAGACTCCCAGGGGTCCACAGAATCTGCATGGGGACCATTTCAATGAAAGAAAAAACACTGGGGTGACATGAGATTCAAATAAGGGTCCACGAGCCAAAATGCCACATAAGTCAGTTATCAGTAAAATTTAGACATTCTGTAAGTGGTATAGAACTCCAAACACATTTTTTATTTATGTACTTATATTCTTATTTTATAGAAAAAATTATGTAAGATTTTACATGGCAGAAAAATGAAATCTCTCAAATTAAGTCTTAAAAGTTTGATTTAAAGTTGGGGCGTCTTCTCTCTTTATCCCTCCACTCCCCCTCCCCCTTCCAGAAAATAAATTAGTTAAAAAGAAACCACTTTCTTCGGTTATTTGCTTCTGTATTGAATATCCATTGGAATTGTCACATGCAATTTTGTTTGTAACAGAATACCAGTAATGAGGACAGAAGATTTTTAAGTTAAGGCAGCCTAAAAATAACTAACTGTCAAACTTATTTTATTGTTTACTTTAAAACGTTAAACTACTTCAAACAAACGAAAAATTAATATTTAAAAAATATGAGTGGTTTTAGATCACACCAAGCTGAGTGACCAAAAGCAAAACTTTCAAGTGCTTTTTCACAGTACACATTTTTTATCCACGTGTGTTTTTGAATTTTAGATATTTCCTGCTACAGATACAGCTGTAATGTAATGTTAACGACGGCAGGCAAAGAGCAGTACCTGCAGAAATGAGTTTTCGAGATATTTGAAGAAACGAGTTTTGGATTCAAATACTATAACACAAGGGAAATGTTAGAATTAGATGTTTTTTCGCGCTCTTTTTTCAGCGGAAACCAAATAAGCAAGCTTGTACAATGAAACTAACATACAATAAATATGTGACCAAAATGCAAAAAAAATGAAAAACTTGCAGTTTCTGACCTTTACCTACCCACGGAAGAACATTAGTAATAAAGAATAATTAAAGAAATAATGTATCAATTAGGAATTTTATAAACTATCAAAATTTTTAGAATATTTAAAAAATTACCACATTTTCTTTGTTTTTGACGTAGTTGAGCAGTTGAGTGCAAAATATATTCAGTGAAATACTTCAGCAGATGACTGCTAATGTTTTTAGAAGTCATTATTATTGTGGTCATTTAGCAAGAAACAATTTGGAAATCTGTGCAAAATAAAAGTGTTATGATTTTTCAAAAAGTGAAAGTTTAAATGTTTTTTGGAATTTTTAAAAAAGTAAGCACCGTTTTTAATGTTTAAAAATACATTTTTGGATTGCCAAATCAGCGTGTATACCAAGCAAACAAAGATTACAGAAAATATTTATTTTACATAAATTGGAAAAAAAAAAAAAAAAAACTGGGTTCGAAATCAATAAAACCATTTGAGACTGAACACTTTGAAGCCTAGTATTTAAGAAATCTTGTCAAAGCATCAAACTCACTCTAACAATTAAAACGTTTCTTTTTCTTTCGTCTTATTTTATGCGGTGAATTTATCAGATTTGCATTTTGTTCCGGGGTAATTAAACAAAGTATCAGTCAAAATATTGCATTTTTCCCACTTAATTTTCCGTGGTGAAGTAAAACTGCATCAAACTGAATCTTTTGCCCAGGTATAAAAAATGTGCTTGAACTTTGATATCGTCGACCCTTCACCTCTCCCTGCGGCACCCTAGAATGCCGCGGCACTCACTTTGGCAGCCCCTCTGGTGTAGACAGTAATTACCAATGTGGTAAAACTTTTCAATGATTAAAAACATTTTAAACGTACGCAAACCAATAGTGTAGACAGTAATTCCTAATGCATTAGTAAAATTATTCAGTGATCAAATTACTTCAAGCTTATGTGCACTAATAATGTAGACCAGTGGTTTTCATCACTGCTAAGAACCGCTTGGTATCCTTCTGAATCTAAGCGAACCACATACGATAGAAATGATGTTTTCACTGCAATTAAATATTAGGTGAAATGAGATAAATTAAAACGTTCTCTTTAATAAATATAATCACAACAAAAAAATGATATAGATTAAATTTCATTAGCTGTTCGTGGACCACATGAAAATCACTGGTGTAGACAGTAATTTGGAATGTATTCGTTAAGCTTTTAAAATATTAAAAGTATCCCAAACGTACGTGCAGCAATTATAGACAGCACAGTAATTCTCAATGTAATTTCAAAACATTAATTTGATAAACAAATATTTCTAACTAGAGTACACTAATAGTGTTAACAAATACATTGGTAATTGCTGTGTCAAGATTTTATGTGATTAAAAATATTCCAAACTTACGTACAGCAAGAGTGTGGACAGTAATTCCCAATGTTCTGTTTTTTCCTTGTTGTGTTGAAATAAAATAAAGTCACAAGCGATCAGTCTTGAAGCAATGATCCGTTGTAGAATCATCTTTGAAAGAACTTGGCAAGCAGTCACCCGAATTCATCTCTTACCACGCGGTGTTACGCAACTACAGACTTAGCACTGGGTGACATGTCTCCATCGGACGAAATGTCAACACTGTTGGCTAGAGCTTGGGGATCCCCTGGAGTATGCGTGTGCGTGAGTTGACGAAGCGTGACTACTGAAGGTCACGCATTGCCGACTGACAATCTCACGTTAACGATGCTGCTGTGAAGTGAACATGTTCCGTTCGCTCGGAACGGAAATCATCTTACTGGGTTGGGATAATTAGTTTCTGCTCGGGAATTTCAAATTTGTCTCTCTCACCAAATGACACCATTGGTCATAATCCATTCCGCAGATTAGTTAACTTAATCATTCATTTTCAGCCATTTTTTAAACGACTGTCAAATTCCGTTTTAGCAACAACCGTTATAGCGAAAAAATTGTTTTAACGAAGAGTCCTAACCAGGGAACCACACAAATAGTGTAATAATGATAAATAAATAAGTAGTAATTGAAAGAGCTTACTAAAACATGTATTTTGACGAACAAATCATTTGCTCTCGTCCCCCCGATATCTCAATTTTAAGTCTTCATTAGGCTCTCATATTTTACAAAACGTCGCCGATGCTAGCAAGAAATGGAAGGTTCTGGAAAGTGTGATCACAATGCGATATCTGAATGTTAGCAAAACTACAGCGACTGTAAAAAAAAAACTTTTTTTCTCATTTCGATGATGGGTCGAGCGGAAAAAATGCCATCGGTAGAGCAAAGTGCGCGTAAAATTTTTGAAATTTTTTGGACAGTTTCTTGATTGGACGCAATTGCATTAAAGTTTCAGGCAAATGCTGTTTTTTGACATTTTTAGCAAAATTGGTAAAATTTTTCTATTTTTGATGATGGGTAGCGCAGAAGAGGTGCCATTGGTGGCATTAAATTCCCATTAAAAATTTGAGGTGTGTGGAATAATTCATTTCTTGACCACGAATGCGTAAAAGTTTTGGCAATTTCCTGTATTTTTAACGTTTATCAGAATTTTTTTTTTTTTAAACGTTAAAGTACTGCTTTCGGCATATTCATCTGAAATAATCATAGTTTGCCGGTCTAGTAGCCAGAGAAGTCTGACTGCGTCAGGGATTTACAGAGTTCAAATCCCATGCTCCGGCATGGATGTACCAGCGATATTAGGATGTACTTTCTCTCTCCTGCCTTTGTCCTTTCTTTGTGTGAATGTATTGTTATGCTGTGAATGGTTGCCTACCCTATAAACGAGTCCTTATGACTGTGTGTACTGCGAAAGTCAGACTTAGCACCAAATTGCGGTACAGTTGGAAAAGTAAAGCAGCGCACCCCAAATTGTCAGTCAAGCTGAGACAAGTCAACAACAATCATATAGTTTGTCACATAAGATGCATTTTTAGACACTTGGTGTGCTATAAATTTACTTTGCTTTCAAAACCAAGGAGAAAGAGTCCATCCAGAACTCCCCAAAGAAGAGGTGCGACTGCATACTTTGATAACTTAAATTTTATGTTTTTCTTTCTTTTCACAAAGTGAGAAGAACTCTTCAAGATAGCAGTATATCTTCAAAACAATTAATGGCGAGTTTAACTCAATACTTATCTACTACTTATTTCAGGATTCTCATAAACACACTACGGGCATTTTCCCATTCTACGGCAGTCGTATCCATTCAAACAATCCTAAAATGGTTGATAAGCAATTTTTCATTTTCTGGTTCATGAATTCTTATGTGCCAATAGTCCAGTGGCATAGAAAGAAAATAACTTCGGAAGGGCATACAGTTAAATTTTAAGGGAGGGGGTTAGGGTTAGCTTTAGATGTTTCTTACGGTCAAAGAAAGAATTTTTTCGAGATTCGTGGAGGGTAGATATATTCCCAAATTTCCCCCTTCCATCTTGGATACGCCACTGCAATAAGCTGGAGTTAAATCCGGATTAGAAAAATATTTTCATTTCTTAACAGGTCTTCTACTTTAGAATGGCAGCGGCTGCAAAAAAATTGTCTGCAGAACGCTTTAAACCTGTAGTTACAACTGCGTTAATATTTTTAAAATAAAAATCTGCATTTCTTTTTCTAAAAATTAACAGAAATTATGTTTGTAGTGGAAGGTGGAGTAAAGTGAAATAACGGTGCAAAGTGAAATAGTAAAATATTTCATAGTTTACAGCGCCACTAATTTCGCTATATTTCATGAAAGTTATTTTGATTTCAGTCAAAAGGTAGCTGAGTTTAAGATCAAGGTTCACACACACACACCCACAAGATAATCCAAGTCTTTTCAAGATTTGATGCATATATCGCAATATATTTTGGTATATGAAAAGTTTTTGTAATTAATATTTTAAATAAGTATTAAGGTTTACTGATGGTATTGAGGTTTCGTGCAGTATTTATTTCAGGCATGTTATGATGGAATATGGTTTAGTACAAGTTGTCAAATGCCATGAGAGGTGAAGCGCAGATGGCAAAGTACTTCATTTATTCATTTATTAAATAATTCTCATATCCATTCATTATACTTAATTCATTTACACTCCTTCGTTCATTCATTCAATTACTTATTCATTCAGTTACTTTTTTACTAATTAATCAATTAATATATTTATTTATTCATTTGAAAAAACATATTTTAAATAATCAAGGCGGAAAATATTTCGCTAGAAAAATATTTTTATTTTTAATTTGCCCAAGTATGAAGCAAGGTGATCATTTTCCATTTCTATTTGAAGGTTCAAATTTGCTGCCAAAACTTATTTCAATACAAATTTTATTACTAAATACATTGTTTATAAATTACAATACAGAAGATGAAACAAATTTTCAATCTCTTCATTTCAAAAAGTGCAATTTATCTTGAATATTTCACATTGCCCTACATTCCTCTACTATGAATACAAGAAGAACGCTAACGAGTCGGATAGAAAGGAGTAAGGAGTAAAAAAAACACAATGGGTTGATTTTCGACCACAAGCAAACCTGGTCGTTATTATTTCATACACAACTAACACTTATTAAAATAAAAGAGAGAAAGAAATGAGCAGGGGGAAAAAAAATAAAGTTCAACAGAGCGCTGACCTTAGGAGTGATTCATTCAAGATTGACGAAGTATCTAGAGGGTATTAGCACTGAATTATACTTACATACATTAATTGATATTTATGAATAGCAACGGAGCTGCAACTTAAATTAGAACACTTTGATCCCTTATAGCTTATAGCCAAAGAAGGAGAGAGAAATCTCTCTTTCTCTTCACTTGCATTTTCAAATGAAGACCTCGGTGCAAGAAGAGGACAGTTCCACTTTTTGAAAACTTTTAGGAATCGGGGAAAACTGTTTTAAAAACTCATTTTTAAATATTTTGCTTTTGTATGTTTGATATTAGCATTGAATTATACATACATTCATTGATTGATATTTATGAATAGCAACGGAGCTGCAGCGTAAATTAGAGCACATTGGTCCCTAATAAGCTTGTTAGCTGAATAAGGACAGATCTTTCTCTCTGTCTTGCAATTTCAAATTTTCAATTCAAGACTTCGGTGCAACAAGAGGACAGGACATTTTGAGAACTCTCATGAATCAGGAAAAACTGTTTTGAAAATTCATTTTTAAGTTGGTACGTTAGGTATTAGCATTGAATTATACATGCATTTATTGATAAATGTTTATGAATAGCAAGGGAGATGCAACATTAATTAGAACAATTTGGTATCTTATAAGCTTATAGTCGAAGGAGGAAAGAGGTGTATCTCTCTTGCATTTTCAATAGAAGACCTTGGTGCAAGAAGAGGACAGCTCCACTTTTTGAAAACTTTTAGGAATCAGAACAAACCTGCTTTGAAAACTTTTTTTTTTTTAAAGATTTTGCGTACGTATTTGGTACGCAATGTCTTGTCTTCATGAAACTAAGTTCTATGACATTTTATTAAAATATTACGTTGCCTATGTGTCATTATTTGTAAACAGATAGAGCTATCCTGTTATTGCTCTAAATACATATTAATAAACCAAATACAGTTTTGGTTTTTAATAATGATTCTAACAATATGTGGTTCCAATAAGAAAACAATGCGAGCTTCGCGATAAATAATACTCGAGTTTCTAAACAATGCTCTAAAATATGTAACCTTTTCTAGCCCTTTTCCTGAAACTTTGCCTGTTACAGTCCCTTTCCTTTTAACATCTTCTATAATGTCGGTTAGAGATATCTTGTTTTTGTACATAATGAGAGATAGTATTTTTCTTTCTACATTTTCAATTTAAAACGCAAAACCGACAAGTAGTGAAATTGTTTCCTTCTTGTCCGGAGGTCTTCAACTCTAACTGAGGATACTTTATCAGTGAAATGATTTGCTATGTCATCCGTTTTTTTTTTTTTTCAAAGGGTCTGCTAAAATTAAAAACTTTAGTTCTAAGAAGGCACTAATATTTGTTTTTGAGCTATTTCACATGGTTGTAAAATAAATGAGAATTTTTCACCAGTGAAATGAATTACCACGGAGCTGTTATTAAAAAGCATGCACCACGGTTTATTAAAATTTAAATAGTTTAGTTCTAATGGTTGGGTTGAGAGGATAATAGTTTTCAAGCTATTTTTTTCTGAACTTGTATAATCATAGACTATATATAGATCATGAGTGAAAGGAATTACAATTCGTGCTGTTGTTTTAAAGCATGACATTGAGGTCTGTAAAAACATTTTATTCTGAGGTAGGCCAAATATCGGTTTTTGAGCTACTTTCCGAGGATATATTATCGACGAATATATTTTATCACTGAAAAGAATTACTTTGTGGGCTATTATTTGAAAGCATGCATCGTATTATTTTAAAATAATTTTGTACCGAGGAGAAAAAATCTGAAGACAAATTCTGCTTACTCAGAATCGTCTATAGAGATATTTTAAACGCAAAGCTTAAATTATGTTCAGATATCTGCAAAATTTCTCAATAAATAAACATTTTCTTGAAGCTATAGTGAAATCACTTTAAGTGGGATTGTATAATCAATGAATGTAATTCTTTCATCAGTGAAATGAATTATTATGTAAGCTGTAACAAAGCATTCATCTCGTTCCGTCAAAAGTCATAAACGTTTTGTTCTGAGGCAGGACTATGATGTTTTTGAGCTATTTTCAGAAAGTTGCAAAAATATCTCGTGCACTGTTATTTCTATAGTATATTTGGATCGGAAAAAGGAAGAGACTAGAATTTAAATCTCTTGTATCACTTGATTTGTCTGTTGATAAATGAAAGTTTAGGAACAGAATTAAAAAAAATTCAGTTTTAAAATATACAAAAAAAAAAAAAAAAACACCATGACATACCGAAATAACAAGTGTTCCAAAAATTCATCAGTATTAAATAAAACTTTACTATGCTGTGAATAAAATTCTTGTGATGCATTACTAAAAATCCTTTTGCTTACAAATTTCGTAGCGTCACGGTTTCATGCAGGCAGGTTTAGAAAGCTCTTAATGTACCCATTATTTTAAGGGATGCCCCAGTCCTAACCGAGAACGATAGTGCAACCCCTCAAATGCTACCGGGCCCCCAAAAAATAAAACTGTCTACCAAAATGCCCCTCAAATCTTTCTATAATCTACATTCTTGCCCCCCCCCCGCCCTCTAAAAATTAATGGTCCTCTGAAGTCTCTAAAAACTAACGGCTCTCTAAACACTCAAAAATTATTCAGTGAAATCCTGTTGTAACGAATGCCAATACAACGAAATACCTGTTTCAACGAAAAACATTTTAAACCCTGAGATAATTTTCATTACATCGCTTGAATTCCATTTCAACGAAGTTCCCGTTACAGTGAACAAAATTTGAGGTCCCTTGAAGTTCGTTGTTACTGAATTTTGCTGCATTCCTTGAATATTAAATGCTCTGAATTAGCCAGTTTGTACCATGAAGCTCTCTCCCTCATGGGTACCGCTGCTTACTTTACAAATAATTTTGCAGTAAATTTTAGAAGATATTTTCCCTTCACTTTTTTTGAAAAACAATTACTCTATACAATGAAATCCCGTTACAACGAACTTCGAGGGACCTCAAACTCTGTTCGTCGTATTCAGAATTTCATTTCAATTAAATTCAAGCGATGTAATAAAAATTAACCCGAGATTTAAATTTATATCGTTGAAACGGGTATTCGTTGTACAGGCATTCGTTGTAACGGGATTTCACTGTTTTATAAAATGTTCAAATGATATCCCGTGAACGACTCTTAGCAGTGCATAGAATGAATAGTTTCCGGCTTTATGAGTAGACCAGTTGTCACTGCTTGTTTAGTGAAGGAAAAAGTCAACCAAGCATAGTACGCATTTTAGTCTACAAGGTCAATAATTCTGTTTCATAAAATGTTCTTTGAAATATTGTTTTATTTATCTGATCAGGAAGTTCAAATTTTCTTTCATATTCCTTAGTATTTATAATTAAAAAAATTGTGCCAGTAAGTGAATATAAAATTCCATATTACGCATTTAAACTCACAAGGTCATTAATTCTACTTCCCCATACGTTACTCGAAAGTGTTGCTATATGTTCAGTAAGTTTAAAAAATGATCATATTATTAGTATTCCTAATAAAATTTAGTATTACGAATTGAATATAAAATTTATACTGAAAAGTGCAAGAGACAAATTTTTGTAAAGTGCAACTGATAAGTTTACCTGATCAGATAACATTTTTAAAAAGTGGAATACGCGTCCTTAAACTTAATTCCGAAAATCAATCCTTTAAAATAACAATAGTTCTCTTATTTTTATGGTTTATCGAAGCAGATGACCTTTAAAGATGCTGTGATTCTCGTGTTCTGATTTCACTATAGTAGGAATCTTCTTGAACAAAATCTACTTAGGTAGAAATCGGAAAATAGTCAGCAATTTCAAAAACGGCTCTTTTTTATGGTCATCAGAGATTACATGATAATCGTGTTTAACAATAATAGATTAGTGTTTTAATTGGCTTATGGACATTTCCGCAACTAAATTGCCTATCTTTATGTCTTTAACAGATGTTAACTTGTTAAATATATAGAGCGAAGTAAAGCTCTTATAATGCTCTTCAGGTCGCGGTCTTTGGATTTCTGCTTTCTGTTAACAGCAAACATCTTCTGTTTCGAGTTGGTTCATTTTTTCTAACGATAAAAATGTATAATTTTTTTAGTAACCAAGGAGTTGGTTATTAAGACTTTCCCTCGACGTAAAACTATGACTAATCATAACTAATACAGAAAACGAACACAGAGGAATAAAGAAATACCTCTGTACAAAAGCAAAAGGAAGTATTACAACATTCAATCGCACTTATTTTCAGAGGAGTGCGAATATGTGTTTCGGGGTTATAAGGAATTTCTTTTTCAATGAAAAAGAAGGAGCTTATTGATGAAGAGACATCTGACAAAATCATCCAAACCCATCAGCTCATTTCTTCTGCATTGCAAAAATGGTT
Organism: Uloborus diversus; assembly: GCF_026930045.1. Lineage (NCBI taxonomy): Eukaryota > Metazoa > Arthropoda > Arachnida > Araneae > Uloboridae > Uloborus > Uloborus diversus. The sequence continues at coordinate 128,630,895 of NC_072740.1, forward strand.
CCTTGTATTCCCGAAACAAGGGTTAGCAGTTCTGAACACATTTGGGCGTTTAACGCTATATTTTCTTTAACAAAAAAATATTAACAAAACTGTCTTTCAGTATCGATAAATTACCATTAAAGTACCTTCTAAAACAAAATGCTTCAGTTCCCAAAAAGGCTTCTAAAAAAAGAAGGGGGAAGGGGCTAAAAACTAGCCTTTTTTAACACGCTTTTATTAGCTTCACCTATATGTTGGTATGTATGTATCTTGCAACGGAATCTTACAACTCAAAAAATTGCGCCCACTCCTGCAATCGGAATCCTTTGAAATTAGGCACACGACTTCAGACGCGATGAGAATGCAACATTCTATAATCAATTAATTAACTATTGATTACTAATTTATTCCAATCTTAATATTTTTGCATAAATCCATTAATATGAGGACGAAAAATGGTCGCAAAAATGGAAATTTATTATCGACAGAAGCCCCTGTTTTTTTTTTTCTTTGCATCATATAAAATTTGTTCCATTGTTCCAATGTAATTTGAACGTGAATTATAATTGTTTTTAACCAATTTCATGCCAAAATTTAGGTATGCCTTCAAATGAAAATTCACTGTTGATCACAGTCTTACTGTTGATCACAGTTAAACTATGATTTTATCAAAATGAATCTCAAATTTTTAAAGTAATATAAATATGATTTCCACTCACATACATTGATGTCTGGTATCGATTAGCTGTAGCTGGATTAGACAATTAATCGACATGCAATTTATCAGATCAGTTTAAGTTTTTTAGAGCTCGACTGTTACACCTTAAAGAGTATCATTATTCTTTTTGGAATTTGAGAGATCCCCGTTTCAAATGTTGCTCAAACCCTTTATTCGTTTTTTTTCCGGGAGGGGGGATTTCATGAGCATTAAAAATTTCGAATTATGTTAAAATAATTATTTCTTCGTAAGACAAGTAGAACTAAAAAGAAGGAAAGAAAATAATAGTTTCAAAAACTAAGAAAGCACTCTTATGTAACAATATGAACAAAAAAGTAAAAAATTATCATTGGATATTAAGTATGATCAAATAAGTGACCAAATAATTAACTTTAATGTTAAAAAAGCGTGGGACCTTTATATAAATTGTCTTCAATTTCTTCCATTTGTTGTCCTTGCAAAGATGTAAATAGACAGCACCCCACGTTTTTTACTTCCTTTTACAAAAAAGGAAGTATTGTATTCGCGAAAAAATTTTCACCCAAAAATCGGCCTTAATTTCCATTTTGCTCACCCGCAAATGAATGTTGAGTTTTTTTTTCAACCCGACCACACGTCGATATGTGCCTAGGAACATACAGATACCCGAAATATCCATTTTGACGATCCCCGAGTTAATTACAACGAGTTTTTTCGTGACGTCTGTATGTACGTATGTATGTGTGTATGTATGTCGCATAACTCAAGAACGGAATGTCCTAGAAAGTTGAAATTTCGTACGTAGATTCCTAGTGGGGTCTAGTTCTGCAAATTCCTTTTTGGCTGCATTCGTATGCTCCAAAGGGGGTCTTTTTCCCCTTTTTGGGGGAAAATCATTGTTAATTTCGATGTAAACTCAAGTGGTGTTATAATTTGGCGGATACATGGCGATATATCGCCAGTCTTTTGGTCGCCAAGTTTTGTCGCCAACTTGGCGACAAATTTGGCATTTTTTTCTTAATTTTTCTTTTTAAATCTGGTTTTAATTTGGCCACTGTTGGTGATATTTAGAGAGTAAACTATTGAATCATATTAAAACTGCCAATAATGAGAAAATGACATTAAATTGGAGTAAAAGGAAGTCATGTGATGCACACATCAGCTCGTTTTACTTTAAATTTAGTTGTTATCACTTAACATCCAAATATTATTTTTTACTTTTTAGTTCGTATTAATACAAAAGCGGGGTTTTTTTAGTTTTTTAAACTATTATTTCATTGAGTTTTTTTTTTTTTTTTTAAGGTACTGAAAATATATTTGAAATTGCTTCCGGGTGTAAACATTAATTCTGCACAATATGTATCTCTCCTACAACTTTCATTTCAATATAATTATAACTTCGGGATTCCCTAGCAACCTCAAAAACGATTTCTAGAAAAGAACAAACCTTGGTAGAGGGTCCAAGTAGTTGCTACAAATGTTCTAATATTTTACAGATGAGTTGTAATTACAAATATGCAACCTTTGGCAGGCATTCCAAAACAAGATTTCAACTTTCATTTTTTTTTCACTCCACCCTATTTCATGGCCTTTATTTATACTGCAAGGACACCGCGATAATAACGTTTAATAATTAATAACTCTAAATATTTGGGAAGTTATTGCCAAATTTGGCACCGCTCTCATGAGTTGCGTTAATGTGTATTTCATTTTCTACTCAATCGCACCGATGGTTCACATTTTCCAAGATAGTTGACACCTTCATGACAAGACTCCTATCAATAAACCTCTATCCAAGCTTAATAACATTTTGAGTCATCCACTGTGTCTAAAATATCAGGACACACAAAACACGATCAATCGAAATCGCATCGACACATAGCAATGGAAAATAATGAATATTATGATTGACATTTTCAAAGAGGAAACCGTCGATTTGTCTTGGTTTACCTTCATCTAAATAAGTCTTTCACGATTTTTTCCATTTAACCTATATTTGTCGTGTTTATAGATTATCATATACGTTTTAGAGCTAACATCAATACAATCAAGATTATCAGCGAAACACAATGCACTTTCCTACAAAATACATAAAGTTGTATTTGTAAAACTTAAATGTTACCAAAATTACTGCGATTCAAATTCTAGTTTAGTCTATAAAGAGGGAAGCAATATATTTTTTTCGACGCTAACAGAACATACAAACAAGTAAAATATAAAAAAACACTTTTTCCTAATCTTATACTTTGTGTAAACTAACCCACAAGAAGTTCGTAAGAGTAGTGACTTCAAGGTCCGTTAAAACATCTTTGATGCGATTTTAAAAGTATTTTCCTTATTTATCATTGCTGAAAATCACTATTCCGTTATCTGATGCCAATTGAAAAGTTAAGCATGATCACATAATACTAATTCTTTTCTTCCCAGGAATTCTATTTTTGTTCTAAGATTAGGCGAATTAAATCGACTCTCTACAAAGTTTATAGATTATTTGTGGTGATTATTTATCATATAGTACGAACAAGATAAGGTAATGCTAAAAACTTATTAGGGAATTACTAAGTGAACGTTATCCTTCACAACAAGAGATTGAAAATAATGATTAAAAGCATAAATAAGGCAGTGAGAAGCAAAGGGATGTAAGTGGCAAAATTAAAAATTTGGAGATAACCAGTACACAGGGTAGGTGAACCTCTCCTCCGTCTTGGGGCAAGAGATGGTACCAGTAGCACTGGTAGTTGCTGCTATACAGCATGATTTAGAAAAAAAGTTCAATGAAAGTCTACCTAGGATGTTATCTTTAAACGCATTTTACTCAAAACTTGAAAATGTCCATTTACATCCCTTTTTTCTCACTGCCTCAAATGTCGATGCGTACATGAACAAACACATTTGATTGAAATGAATAAATTCATAAGTAAGCAAATTTATGAAAAAAGCAAAAAAATAAATAAAATAATAAAATAAATATTCACACCATTAAAAAATGCTTCAATCCTACTCCTATTCGTAAACTATCTGAATCAAGTCCTAAAATGAACCAAAATACTACAGCAGGGTAAAGCCACCCAATAATACGGTATCTCCTAATATAGGGTTCCCGTTTTATTTATTTATTTATTTTTTCATTTTATTTATTTATTTTTTTTTCAATAAATGCATCCAACGTCCCCCCCCCCTACACAGAATGTTAGAACAAGCTCTCTATTTTAGAGTTCCTGCTTTGTGTTGCAAACTAAAAGAGTGGTCTTGGCGGCAGTTGTAGAGGTTATAAATGTTCGCTTTTTACACAGTTCCGAATTTTTTTTACAGAGCAACAGTAATCCGATTGCGACGTTCTTATGCGTTGAAAATTATGACTATTTATTATTTAATTTGTATTAACGTTAAGAGTAGGTGGTTTTCTAGTTTTTTTTCTATTTCAAGCATAGTTAGTGCAGTTGATTAAGAGTGAAAATCAGGTTACAGAAGCGGCCAATATGGGGTAGGGCGCAATATCGAGCTAAATGAGCAATACATGACGAAGCAAGTTTCTTTTATATTTCGAAAGTTAAAATTAGAGAAGTTTGATTATTAGCGTTGGCCAAGAAAGTCTCAGCTCTTACATTCAAATTCCTGTGATAGCCCAACACACGGGTGGTTTTTCACGCCGAGTGTTTTCTTTTACAAAACATTTTATTATCAAAAACAACCATACTAAACTGGATAACTACTGGCAGGAGTGCCCACTAAGGGAATGTCATGGCACAGACAGTGCCATTAAAATTTTTTGGGGTGTGTTTTTGGAAGTATTTATCACCTTTTCTTTTGAAAGTGGGGGGGGGGGGGGCTCATTATTTGAAACTCCTCGTGGTATTTTGGGGATGAGGGGGTGCGCCATTGCTTTTAGGGCGGAGGGAATAGGCACCACCGTAACTGCTCAACAAATGCAATGCATTCGCTACGGTTCATTTTCACCTTTGTTCTTAAAAACTGAAAACTAGTTTATAATTATTATCCGATTTTCATAGAGTTATAAAAGAAAACAGATTTCTTTCGTCGCTTGTTTTCCTTAACATATCAAAGTGCTTTCAAATAGTTAATTTCGATAAAACAGATTGCATTTAGAATAAAATGCAGCTCATTTTTAGAAGATAAAATAAACATTTCCTTGCCGGTCTGGTTATTTATTTATGTTTAATATCACATTTTCTTTTACATTCGTCAAGGATGACTGCGTACCAGCAGAAGTACGAAAGACTCCATTTCCTCTATTACTCATTTTATTTACTATTTCATACATTTCAATATTTGTATTTAGTTGCTGCAAAAAACAAGTATTACAGGAAAGTAAATGAACTAATGAGATTTAAAGAAATGCAAAATCGGATGATTCATTTCTAAGGTATTTGATATTTCTCGTTCTGTAAAATTTATTTATTATTTGTGAACTCTCTCTGCAAAAAGAAATATAAGATAAGGAAAAACTGGAACGCAATGTGTTGGATAAAGAAGAAATGACACACAATCAGATAAGTATAATACTAAGTAACATTTAAAGCGAAATCGAATGATTCATTTTAAGTTATTTGATATTTATCCTTCTTTAACTTTTGTTATTTGTTTAATCTTAATGTAAAACGTAATATGCAAACTAAGAAAAAATAAAACTGCATCGTTCCAGCACAATTCACAACGTAATGAAATACAAGAAAGTTAATAAACTAATAACGTGTAAAACAACTGCATTTAAAGCAATACCGGATAATTCATTAAAAGTTATTTGATGTTTATCATTCCTTAATTTTTTATCTTGTAATTAATCTTAATGCAAGTTAAGTAAAAACTTAAATGCGTAGTTCCACCAAAATTTGCCATTAGCTATCATGTCATTTGAAGATAGTTAACAGGGTCGCCGAGAGACAAGGCGGTCCACTTGTCACTGGTTGCTGGGCCCTCATTCCCCCATAAAACTCATAAATTAATTACTACTTGGACCCAAAGCCGGGCCCCTGCCTTTCGACTAGGCTGACATGACCTCTCGTTGGCCCTGATCGTGGGCATATGTTTACTGTTTGACAGCTCGCTACTATTAGTCTGGCTCTGTTACAAAGATGTTTGGCCTTGGACGCGCTCATTTATGTTTGGATTGCAAGGGATTCTTAACAGAGAAAAACATGAATAGTGTAAGAGTTGAACAGATGAGATTAGTATCTTTAAATATAGCTATCAACAGCTGGTCAGAAACAGTCAGGAGCATGTTCAGCAATCAGGCTTCAATAAGGGGGGGGGGGGAGTATACATATTTAAGTCAACGAGTAGAAAAGAGCAATTTTATGACTCAAAATTTAAATTCAGACATCTTAAGGTTTATTTATTTTATTTTATTCCAAAAAATCATCTTTTGGCGAAAATACCTTTTGTGAATTTTTAGAGCCTTAAAGGACCTCTGCCACACTTGGCAAAACTCCGACGTAAAGTGGGGATTTGTGTAAAAAACATACACTACACACACCCACACACAGCCATTTACTAAGGGGGAGTTTTTAAAACAGTTAGACATTTTATTTTGCTGCATTTAAGTTGCCCTACTTTTCTAGATAATTATTTTATTTACTTTTTAACTAATTAATAGATTATTTTGCATTCCATTTCCAACATGGCTCCAAGTTATCTTCAATGACAGGCTAGCTTTGATTTCCTAACTTTTGATAACTGTACTATGGTTTAGGAGTGTTATTTTTCGTTTTCACCAATAAATACAATAAAACTACGCAAATATGTTTGGGACAGTTTAACCCTTAATAACCTAGAGTTTCAATTTTGATACCAATCTTTTTTGATACCAATCTTTTAAACCGAATGTTCACATTACTATTAGTTTTTTTTTATAGGTTGGCTGGTTTTTTTTATAGGTTACGTATTTTACTGTTGTATAATATTCTTTCCAACGAAATTTAAAAAAAATCAAATGTCATTATTGTTTTATTTTATCTATGACATATTACTCGCGCGGCAAAGTGAACAAGTAAACACATTTTACGAAAAGTTTGGTTGAATACAAAATATTGTGTATTGTAAATATTGTAAAATAAATATTGTGATTTTTTTAGCTATTTTTCCCTTCATCTAGACCCTCAAGCAAACACAGTAATATTAAAAATAAATCACTTTCGTAAATCAGGCTACTAAGGGTTAAAATACAGAAATTGTTTCTCAAAGTTACTCTGAAGGACTGTACTTCTGTTTTAATTTTCTTCTTAAAATACGAACAAGGTACGTACATAACGTAGTTTCTTAGATACCCATTTTCATATACTTATATCATTTCCTCTTAAATGACAATGAGAATGGTTGCTGTCATGTCTAACTGCGCATAATTTCAATTGTTTCGCAATGAGCAATGAAAGGAGTTGGATTGAACCAGCCAGATAACAGTAGATGTGCTTACGATCATTGTTTCGGGGTACGTTGCATGAACTATTGTAGCAGTCTTTTCTCAAAAACAATGACTGAGCCAACAATACAACTTGTTTTGTGGAATATCCTCGTTCGCTGCAATCTGCTGTCGTCACACTGACATTAATATATGGACCAAAGCTAATTAATGGAATTTTCTCAAATCGAGAAATTATTACAAGAGAGTTTTGGGGAAAGGATATGTACTGAAAGAGATATTTCGACGACATAGTTTTAATGTTTTTTTAGCTATATACTTTGGCATTTTATAAACGATAATAACTGATCCGTTACATTCTACATAGTTTGAAAAAAGAAAAAGTATGACAAAACACAGTAGGTTCGATTTCAGAGCTTCCAATGATAAGTTTTGATTCTGTAAAAAGAAGTTTTAGCTTTAAGATGAGTGACGACGCGAGTAAAATCAATCATTACAATGAAAATGTAGAGGAAAACCATACAGGGAGTTCCGTTTTAACCTGCAAGACCTTTAATTTTGAAATCGTTAGTCCTAGATGTATACTTCCAATTGCAAAAATGTTCAAAATCAGATGCAGGGTTAAGATATTGAAAGTTTGAAGTGGAAATAAAAATGAGTCAAAAAATAAAAAAATAACTTTTTATACGGGCCCCAGGTCCCCTAACTTATATTTAGGGAAATAATCTCCATTGAAAAGTAATTCCAACACAAAAAAGTTTGACATAAGTACAACCAATATTCACCGAGATATGAAACGCAGCGTTTTGTGACTTACGCCACTTTTCACTCGCCATCACTAACATCTTTTGGGGGAAAATATATTAGTTAACAAGTTTCTAAAATTACATGTGTGCATAGAGTGTTATTTTTCAAATTATTGGAGGTTTTGTAGTGTGTTTTTGCGTTCACAGCATAACATTTGCATTTATTTTTGAATAGCATTGAAAAATATAAATATATTGTGTTTCTTACTTTGACGACCTGTTATTCTTCTGAAAGAGCGATAAGTTCCAATCTCATCTTTTGTATGGTCCCTTAAAACTTGAAACTGAATATCTCCTTGAGTTTTAATAGCACAAATGTCAACTTTTTTGTGTGAGTAATAGCTTTCAATGGAGATTATTTCTCTCAAAATTAGTTCGGGGACCTAGGGCCCGTATAAAAAGTTAAATTTCGTATTTTTTGACTCATTTTTATTTTTCTTCAAACTCAATATCTTACCTCTGCATCTGATTTTGAACATTTTTGCAATTGGAAGTATACATCTAGGACTAACGATTGCGAAAATAAAGGTCTTGCAGGTTTCAACGGAATACCCTATATATTTAATTTTTTAGATGTGCGCAATGTTAACTATTGACTTCAAAATAATATTGAGACATAGTTTCCTCTTTACGTACGCACTTAAAATTTGCTATGCATTTTCAGATTTTTTTTTTTTTTTTTAGTATGAAACCACGGGAGAATGATAAATCATCTTTTCGTGAAATGCGTTGGGTTGCACCAGTTTATTGCAAAATGACACAAAGATAAATGTATATAATATTTGCTGATTTTTATAAAACGTTATACTTCTATAATGTCACATAAAAAATTTCCTGGACATTTGAAAGCAGCAAATTAGTCTCAAAAAGAGAAAGAAATTAGAACATTTTTAACAACGTGCAATAATAATAATAATAACTTTGTTAATTGCGAAATATGCAGCAGTTGGTCTTAACAACATTTAATTCAATTTCTTTTTTCACCATTTAAGAGTCAATAAAAAACGAACAAAATGTCAAAGGGTATTTACTATTAGTAAAACTTTGAGGATATGTTTGTAGTACCGTAATAACAAAAAAAAAGTGACGTTTTTCTTCCGAAATATGGCTTGTTCTACCTTAGAGGTCAAGATCAAGGTCTTGAACGTATGGTGTCAACTATATGGTCGTTTTATTTCAGAAGCCATGAGTGAACCCTGACATGTTTTTCAAATATGGATACTAGTTGACGCTTGGTACACATTAGCATAATTAATTTTGTGAGTCGCACAAGGCTTTGAAGGGATAAGTCATCCAAAAATGTTGTATTTCTTTCTATGTCTGAATATGTGCAAAACTTTTATGTGACCCTCAGAAATGACGAAACGATTGACTTCATACCCTAGTATAATACCTAGAAAAATGTAAAACAGCATGGGCTACTCTTGGTTTTAGTAATTCAACGGTCTCAAAATTGATAACATCATAAAAAAAGGTCTATCGGAGGTTATTCATCTTTAAAATTAAAAAAAAAAAAGACTAAGATGCAGCAAATCAGCTCTAAAATGTAGTCGACTCGTTTCTCCGTACTTGTCTCCAGCTGATTATTTTTATTCCTTCTGCGTGGTTTACATCATTCTTGAGGATAAAATCAAAGTATTCCTTTCGAGCCAGCCTTAGAAGAATCGACAAGTTGTGAAAATAAAAAAAAAACTCAAAGTCAAATTTGGTAGCACGAGAGAAAACAAAGAATCAGCTTCAAAATACTGCTGAGGACGGCTCATTCCTTATCCTGCTCTGAATGCAGCAGTCGTTTAAGCTGAAGAAGGAGACTACGCTCTGATATTAAGTCGTTCATCGGTTTCAGGTGGCTACATCGCTATATTGCTCTTATTCATCTGGAACAAAAAGTGGATTTAAAAAGAGGGAGAAGAAAAAGGGTTTCGAAATTGAATTCAACATCAAAACTTCCGTAACTCTTTCGCTAGAAGCGATTTGAAATGCTTCGGCAAGGTCTTCGTCTTGCGTTCGGAGAAGACGAGAGTGAAATTTTTTTCCTCTGGCAATTTACGGTGCTTTATTTGTGTTTTCGCGTAAGAAAAAACTTGAATTCGTTTCTGACAAACTCAAAGTTTCCCAATCAAGAATTGCTGCCAGCTGTTCACTCTTCTTCCTAAACATTAGAACGTTACGCAAATTTCAGTTTACCTTTTCATATTTATTATTTGTTTTAAATCTTCATATATATAATAGCGATTCACTTCTCAAATAACGCTCCTCACCAACACTGAAACTCTTGTCACGGCATGATAATTTGATAATATTTTTTGCTAGTGTTTGACATGCAGTACTTTATTTTGACAAGGCTGAACTAGATCCGGTAACTTAACTGTTTTACTGGTAAGACTCATTTTAGGAAAATGAAGAAACGAAAAAATTATCAACAATGACCGCTATCTACTGGAGTTTAGGGTTAATCCACTGGAGTTAGGGTTAAAATTTCAACGATCAAAATATCACCAAACAGGCAATTGCTTTGCTCAAATGTAGAAGCAATTTTCCCCGTCATCCCTTGATGAGCGATTTTCTATTATCATAATAAACGTATTATTTTATATTTTAAAACTTTGTAAGAACCAACTAATATTTATCGTCTGCAGCATTGATTGTTTAAAAATAATTTATAGTTTATTTCAGTTGTAATTTCTTAAGTTACAACCTATTACAAAACTATATGTCTTCTTTAATCTGAAAAAGCATAGGACATCAGCAGCAGTCAAGTGAACACAATAAGCAATTCGTTTTTGCTTTATAAGATAATCAAATAATTTAATTCGATCCTGACAAATTCAAGTTTTTTGAATCGAGAATTACAGTGTTCTCTTTATGTTTCTAGAATGAACTAATGAAAGTGAAGTTAGTGTAATGTTACACAAACTTCACTTTACCTTTTCGTATTTTTTATTCGTTTTAAATATCATAAAACATAATTTTACATTTTAAAGGCTTTGAACGAACCAAATAATATTTATCGTCTGCTGCATTGATTGTTTAAAGTTAATTTATATATTTTTTCAGCTGTAATTTGTTAAGTTGCATCCTATCACAAAACTTTATTTCTTCTTTAATCTGAAAAAGGATAAGACATCAACTACGGTCAAGTGACAACAATAAGCAATTCGTGATTGCTTAACAGGATGAATAAATAATTGAATTTAGTCCAGATAAATTCCAGTTTTCGCAATTAAAGATTGCAGCCAGTTTCAGAAATATTGTTCTTCTCTTGTTCTTTTTTAAAAGATGTTCTTTTTTAAAAGATGTTCTTTTTTAAAAGATGTTCTTTTTTAAAAGATGTTCTTTTTTTCTTCTCAATTTCCTATGCTCTGTAACTATTTTCTCCATGTTTCTAAAAGTGTTTTTAGGTACAGTATTCCTTATTTTGATAGGAGTTTCCACGGGAAGTTGTTCTTATTCTCAAGGGAATTTCTAGCGTCTGTTGTTTTTATTCGAAGGAGAATTTTTACGGATTCTCACACAGATGTTTTTTTTTTTTTTTTGTTACCACGTTATAACTTCATGAACAGTTCATCAAATTTCATAAATAAGGCATCATTTTAAAGATGTTTTTCACCACTGTCGGCGACAAAATAATCAGAACACGCACATTGTGGGTTTGTTTTTTCGAAAAAAAAAATCGGTTTATTCTGTTTTTCAATGTGCATTGCTTTAATGTATAACGTCGTATGAGTGAAGTCTTATTGCGTAGTTGGTTCGAGTGTCGTGCTAGAAGCGCACAGGTCGTAGGTTCGCTCCATCAAAGCTTGCGCCGCGTTTAAAAGACTTTTTTTTTTTCTCATAATAACTTTGATCGAAATTTCCAAGAATCATAAACTATAGTCGTTGCAGGATTCTGAACCACAATTGCACTGTTGCATTAAAATCAGAAAGTAAAAAAAGAAAAAACGTTATTTTAGCACGGGAAATCACAATATAATGAATAATATTGCTTGAGGGTGGGGTTTGTTTATTTTTTTTTATTTATTTATTATTTTATTTATTTTGAGGGAGGAAGTGGTTCTTCTTGAATGCTTCCAAAAACTACAAAAGTAAGGCATCATTTTATTTTCATTTTCACCACAACGGGAAAGAAATAAACAATTCTCATTTTTACTGCTTTTCGAAAAGTTGTCGTTCAAAAACCGGAATCTTAAATTACCGCTATCAAGCGCGAATGCATCGCACGAGTCAACTAGTATTTATTATTTCTCATAGGATTTTTTGAGCAATCACGATTGCTTATTGTTCTCATTTCACTGTTTTTGATGTAACTCTGATTTTATTTTCCCGCCAGCACCCTCTGCAGCATCACCGTCGACCGGCCGCCTCACGATGCTGCTCCTCTTGCGAAAACAATATCCATATCCTACACACACACACTCGCACACACACCTACACACGCGCACACACACACCTACACACGCGCACACACACACCTACACACGCGCACACACACACACACACACCTACACACGCACACACACACACACACCTACACACACTCATGCCTGCACACAGACACAAACACACATGCCTACATACACACGCACGAACGCCTACACGCACACGCGCGTACACAACACTCACTCACATGCATGCATGCATACACTCACACACATGCGCCTACACAAACACACACGCGCATTCATACACAAACACACACGCGCATTCATACACAAACACACACGCGCATTCATACACAAACACACGCTCGTGATTGCGAAAAACATAATTTGAATTCAAGATGCCAAAAATTCAAATATAATTTTTTTTTCTTTTTTTTTAAACGACGTAATTCCCTCAATACTTTACAAAGCTTCGAAAGTAAGGAATCATTTTAAAGTTTTTTATTCGTCGCTTTCGGAGAAAAATATAAAGGCAATTCACATTTCGTAAAAGGTATAACGTTTTATCGCACAAATTAGCATATTTCTTTTTAGTTCACATTTTGGTTGTTTTGTCAAAAAAAAAAACAGATTAAATCAGCTTTTTAACACGCATTGACCAAGTTGAAGACCCGTTGGCCCAGTTGGTTAGAACGTCATGCTAAAAATGCGAAGATCATGAGTTCCAATCCACAATTCCACATGCGCCGAAAAAAATTGTCTTAAGGAAATTCTTCAGCAGAATTCTGATCCAAATTTCCCTAAATATATGATCTAAACTTATTGCAAGAATCTCATCTACAGTTGCGCGTTCTCGCTGATCCTACCAATTGCAAAACGAAGAGTTCTATTTCCGTCTCTCCGTGGTTAAACTACAGTGGAATCTCAGAAATAGTAACTAGTTGGATTCCGGGGGGAAAGTTCAAATTTACTGGGTGGTTTATTTAAACTCTTGTTATTAGCTCAATAGTGATCTGAAAGTCTTTGTTTTAAGTTGGTAACAAAACAATTTTACTCCTGATAAAGCATGAAGGCCTACTACGTCATCAACGTTATAGGTGCAACATCGCGTTATCAAGCAGATTCAATGCGTTTTGTCAACAAAAACTAAACGAGTTCAGTTCTACATAATAAAGTACAGAGCTGATGTGTTATATATTGTATTCAAACGCGTTTATCAAAAGTGGATGTAATTTAAAAATTAACTTAGTTTTACATTCGCAGTTATTGAAAAAAAAATTTTTTTTTAATTTTTAAATTCAGTTTTCCACACAAGCTGTTCGGATTATCCAGATTTTCAGATCTTCTGAGTTCGGATATCTGAGGTTCCACTGTAGGGCCATTCCAGCGTTACGTGTGTGACTTTTTAACACCATTTCTTTGCAAAAAACAGTAAAAACCAAAATGATATTTTTTTAAATATCTCTTAATAGTTTCTATTGGAGTTACAAAGAGTTTTTAGATGGCAGTGTTTTTTTTCCTAGGATAATTCTAAATTTTTTCATTCAAATTCAGCGTTACGTGTGTGACTCGGAAAATCTGAAAATGAGCTGTACCTCATATTATTTTGTAATTTCCTGTGAAGTTTTGAAAGGTAAATGAACAGTACTTTTTGTGAATGTGCCTAAGTATACCAAGTAAGTATTCAATACATATTTTTTTTTCTAAAGCATGTACAACAGCAATAAAAAATATTTTACCAGCGTTACGTGTGTGACCGCGTGCAGCAGTTGAGGGGGATTTTCTGACAAAAATCCACAGTTTGTGTCGGATCATTGCCAAACTGCGCACAGAGGTTCTCTGGTGCTCAGGAACTCACATGGCGGTTTTTGTCCCCCTGAGAAGGCTGTGCCCACCCCCCTCCCCACGGGAATTTTCCTAATTCAAATTGTTTATTTGGGATCTTTGCCAAATTTGGCACAGAGTTTCTTTGATGCTCAAGAATTCACATAGGGGTATTCACCCCCTAATGGGGGGTCGACTCCCGTAGGGTTTTTTTGCCAGAAAATCTGCGAATCGGGATAGTTAGGCCTATTAACAATGATTAAATTTTTTGGATTAAATAAAAAGTCTAAGACGTCTGAATTTAAATTTTGAGGCATAAAGTTGCTCTTTTGGAAGTCTCTCGCACATTGGAAGTTTTACACTTTTTTTTTTTCTTTTATTGAAGCCTGCTTGTTGAAAATGCGTCACTTGACACAACTCCTATTTTCGAGGTAGACCGTGCAACTCCGGGCGACGCAGCCAGTAAATACTTAAAGTAAAAGGGTTTATTCAAAAAACAAAGAATGAAGTGAATTTAATTTTTATTTGTATTCGAATTAAATAGCGATGTCAAGTTTATAAAGTATCACGAACTTCTAACACTTACTTATGTGGTTTAAAACTAATTGGAATGTTTTAAATCATCTGTAGAGAACTTATTCACATTTCTTCTGAAAAACCAAAAATTGTCAAAAAATATTAATGCAATTTAAGGTAAATAGAACATTGTACTATGGATCTTAAAGTATGTAGATTGCGAATACTTAGTTTAAATTGCTCTTATGGTACGAAAAAAACAATTCTTATTTATTTATTCATTATCAATATTATTAATTATTTTTTTAACACTCATTTAGTCCTGGTTTCAGTGCCAGCACACAATACGTTTAGTTGAATTATGTAATGTACTTTTTTCCGTAAAAATGTTACGCAAATATGGTTTTATAATGAAAACCATTCAGGAGCGTTACGTGTGTGACATCTTTCAAAAAGCTTCGTAAAAACTTTTTCTGCCGAGTATTTGAAAATGAAAATGTCTGGTTACAGGTATTATGCATGAAGTTAATTTATGATATAAGATATTTTTCTTCTAGTCCATCAATTTGACCTTGGAGGAAAACTTTTGTTCCTTTTGCTTTACGTGTGTGACAAATAAAAAGTGACCTGCATATTTTGTGGGGTTAAAAACGTATCAAAGTCTTTATTTAAAAAAAACTGACAAATAATTATAGTAAAGCATCTGTATTCCGGATATTTGAGTTTTTCCGAAAAAAAAATGGATTATTAAGTAAAAAAACGGCTCTTAAATTGATTTCACTAATAATGCGTTTTTTTTTTTTTATTTCGTCTAAATGCTATCAAATAAGGCAAAAATCTGATATAAAAATATTTTAAACTCAAAATTGATGCTGGAATTGAAAAGTGTAGATATTTTGTCAAAAAATAGGGTTTGTTTCTATATTATGCGGGTAAAAAATTTTGGCGGGTCTTGTCAATTTTGTTTACATTCAGTTTAGTTACATTCAATTTAGTTTACAGGGAAATTCCACTTTTCGTGGAATTGAACTATATAATCTTGTACAAGTTGAGAAATAACCAACGAAAAGAAACTCATATCCACAACAGTCACTCTTTCGTATCGTATAACTACAACAATCTAACAAAAAAGCAAGATATTTACTTCTTTAATGAGCTTCTATAATTATGTTTCACAGGAAGGGAATTCAATGAAATTGCTAAACAGCTACGTACATTCAAACTACATTGTGTGACTAAACGGCTAGTTACGAAATTCGTAATGCACGGGAAATTAATTAGTTTCGCTTAAATTCACCGATAACTTTGGTAGTTCTTTTATCAATTGCACAACTCAAATTTCAATCGGTTGCCTTGAAAACTCGAACTTCATTTACTACTTGGGAAATAAAGACTTAGGTAAAACCACCAGTAGTTGACACTGCACTAGTAGTTGATACTTATGAAGAAAAAATAAATTAACACTCGCCAAAAAAATGATCAGAGAATAAACTGAGCGGTCAGCATTGCAGATTTAAACCCCATTTTATAATTTGTAAGTTTTATATAGTTCTCTCATTTTTTCTTGTTAATTTATTATTTCCTTACAAGTGTCAACTAATGGTGCAATATCAACTACTAGTGCGAGAGTTATTCATATCTAGCATACTTGGATCGAATCGAATTCGATCAATTGAAGGGCTCGGGAGCAAGAATGTGATATGCCACATCAGTTTTTTTCCGGTAGGCCAATTTCCAACTTTTGAAAAATTCTACAAATAATTTTTTTTTAAATTATTATACATTCTATATTCTACAATACTAAAACCAGATTCGTTTTTCTGACAGTGACATAATCCATTGTCGTGCTTATTTCAATTATCAAAGCAGCATTTAGAAACCAAAAATGTTCAATTTCAAAAATGTGACTTATCACGTTCCTGCCCCAAGCCCTTCAATTGTATCTACGAATTACGCAATCAAAAATGTCCTTCGCCCCACCCAAGAGGAAATTTCTCGCTACGCTACTGGGGGATAGAATTCGATCGAACCGAACAAGATACAGTCGAACCTCCATATATCGAACTTCCACATATCGAAATTTTCTATATATCGAAATACCAGCAAATTTCTATGTTCATTATATAGAAAAATTGTTTCTATATATCGAAAAAATCTCTATATATCGAAATTATTTTCAAGACATTCGTAGATTTTTTTTCCACTTTAAACTTTGTCTCATGAAAAATGAAGGTTAAAGGAGAAAATTACGTTCACTAAAGGTTGCTACGGAACTCGTAAGAAAGCTGGGGTTGAAGGGTGTGTAGTTAAGTCGTTGTTCCGTTCTGAAGTTCTTATAAATTCCCTCAAGTTTATTTCAAATCTTAGCTGTAACCAGTAACACTGTAAAATCAGTTTCAAATTATCCCTTTTGTTTGTTGATTATCATTTCAATCGAACCGAAGTCTTCTTAGCTTTAGTAAAAATCATTCAAGTTAAGTAGATTGATTTTTTACTTTTCACTCGATCACATTGTTAACACGAAAATCCCCAAACATTGCGATCAAGTTGAATTGCCGAAGAATATAGTTTGCGTAAAAGTGTAATTTCTGTTGATTTTTTAATCATTAACTTTCATTTAATCCGATACTCGTATAAATTATAAATTGGGTTTCATACACGATTAGCTTTTATTTTAATGTTTTAGGATACTTATATGATAAAATGAGATCGTTTTCATATATCGAAATTTCTATATATCGAATTTTTTTCCGGCAATTTGCTACTTCGATATATGGAGGTCCAACTGTAGTTGAATGAGCCCTAAGTTAGATTCAGGTGCATTCCATATTGACAGTAACAACGTTCAGTTCAAAAAAACAGGAACAAATTGAAGAAACAAACGGAAATCTTGTTGGGTAAAGGGATCTACTCTTCAGACGTGAAAATTCGTGAGAGAAAAATATACGAAACTGACACTAGACGTACTGAACACCTTTTAGTACCTACAATTTCAGTTTGGCAAGATGCGAATTATTTCCAAGAACTGTGTAACTGGGTTAGAACCGAAAAACACTCAAAGGAATACGCGATTATTTGGCAAAGCTTGTCGACACTTTATCTTTGATTCGACAAAACAAGGGCTCATAAAACTACTTTCAGTAAATCCCTTTGTTATCCCGTACCTCGTAAATTTTCTCTTATGACCACCACCTACTTAAAGGAAAACTGAAGCAAAAAAAAAAAGGAAAGTTTAGTTCTTGAAGAATGAGCATTTTTTTTTTTTTTTTTTTTTTTTTTTTTTACACGCATATCGAGGAGCACAACTAGAAATGGGAACGGTCGGGAGAGAAAAACGGAAATTTTGGGGAAAAAACTTTTCCCCCTTTTTTTCCGAAAAGGTTTATTTTCATTCGGGAAAAATTGAAAATTTTAATATATCTGGCACAATATCATGCATTCAGAAATTTAAATATTTACATTCCAATATTTTTTTTTTTTTTTTGTTAAATTTCTCACGGGAAAACAAAAAATTTGATAAATGAAAAATGATCAAATGAGTTTTGTACTATGATATGATTAAAGTGAAAAACCAACGTAAATAAAGCTCAAATTCAAGAAAATACTGCAAATAGCTATTTCAAGGTTACAGCTATTTCAAGACCTCTTCATCAGTGCAAAAAGTTCACCATACAAATGCAGTATTTTCTTGAATTTGAGCTTTATTTACGTTGGTTAATGTAATATGTAAGATAATTAAATTTCCATTTACACCAAAGTATTATTTGCCACTTTTCTCAATAAAACTTATGTATGTACAAGAGAGACTTAATTTATCGGTACTATTAATTAGTGGACATGTTTCAGTAAAAAGTTAAATATGCTATTCTTCATTTAATGGATGTGTACGTTTGTACACACACATTATACATATATATTATACATATATAAATGCATGTAACTCTAAAATAAAAGAAAAACTTTCCGTTTAAACTCTCACAAGTTACAAAAAAAAAAAAAAAAAAGGGCCAATTCCTGTCAAAAAAAAAAAAATAATGAACTATTTTCAACAATCACATTTTTTTTTCAAACAAAACAGTTGAAGGATGCTTTGATGCTTAGACTAATTTGGATAATTTCTACCGTTTTGAACAACGAAAGATAACGCAATTATTTTTTTTTTTTTTTAGATTTAAAAACTTGCGTATCTCCCTCTCAAAAAGAAAGAATAATATGTATTTCATGTATTCTTTTTTTTAAATAATATTTAACATTATTTATGTTTTATATATAAGAAAATATAACTAGTTAACTATATTTTAATTTGTAAACAATCAATTTTTCCAACTTTTGCAGAAAGCACTTCGAAAACCTGGTTCTTTTCCGCTGCCTGAAAATTTCCAGAAATGTTTCATCTCTAGGCACAACTCAATCTACTAAAAGTGCCTTTTTCAGAAATCAAGAAAAAGAAAATTAGCTCAAAAACCAGAAATTGTTTATGACGTTATATGGTTATGTTCATTTTAACCCAAATGTAAACCATTACATTATAACTGTGTGAATTTACACAGTTATAAACAACAATCAACAACGTGTTTGATAGACAGATATAACTTTTTTTTAAAAAAAGAAAGTCTGACTATGAAGAAGTAAAGTTCAACAATAAATTTGGAGGCAATCCAAATCACTCCAAAAAGCAAATAATAATATCTAACTAAATAACGGAACGTGTGGAATCAGTGCAAGTAATGGTCGTCTCCCAATGTACAAAAAGCGACTTTTTCAGAATCAAGGAAAAGAAAATTATCTTAAAAACAAAAGGCTGTTTATTTACAGATTGTAATTAAAATAGTTTGATGTCTCATTCTTCAGTTTGACACAAATATACCCCATTACATTATAATTATGTGCATTTACAGTTATAAACAACAATCAACAATGTATTTGAGACAAGCTATACAAAAAAAAAAAAAAAAAACTGACTAAAGAAGTAAAATTCACTATTAAATTCAGGATTATGAGCATATCCAAAATTACTCCGAAAAACAAATAATAAATCAAACTAAATAATGGTGCAGTAGAAGTAACATAGTAATAGTCGTCTCCCAGCAACAGTTGGATATCTTTCTTTTCTCAAAGATGTAAGTTATGTAAAATTTCGTTTCACTGTGACAAATCTCTCTTGGCGTGCAAATTTTTATGTTAAAGAATGTATATATGTTACATTTAATGTTCTAAATTCGGTGATTTTGCAGAATCCCCGATTATTATTAATAATCACTAAAATTGGTAAATGTGATAAATATGTAATTGAATAGCTTTAAAACTTACCGGTTAATTTATATAATCCCTAACTCGTAATGTCCGTGATTTCAACAGAGTTCGTGATTGGGGAAGAAAAAATATTTTGCTGGATGATGTTTCAGATGTACCACTTCAAAAATGTTAAAAAAATCATCTCTTTATATAGGTAAGGAGTGTATATATATATATATATATATATATATATATATATATATATATATATATATATATACATATATATATATATATATAATGAATTTGAATGGGAGTGATGTAAAAATGTTTAAAAAAATATCTGGCCAGCTTTGAGACTCTAAATGTCAGAATGAGACTGAAAAAGTAAACTTTCAAGTAAATGCAAGCAAATACTTTTTACTTCAGAAGGATTTGGGCTCAGTTTTTTTTTTTTTTTTTTTTTAATGTGGAACTGTTCTAATAATAAAACTGTTTTTTTATTTACACAAGTCTTAGATTTGAATAGAAAAATAGAAAAAAAAAAGTTATCTAGCAATACTAATTATTATTTAGCTCGAAGATGTTTTGATGGGATAAAAAATGAAGAATTAGTAGAAATAACAATCAACATTCTTGACCTCATTTTATATTTTTCAGTTTTGAAGTTTTACGTTTTGCAATGCACTTGGCGACTTACGTATATTCCATTGTTCATGATATAATCTAATTTATTCCTTTTAAGATACGTATTGAGAGTAATGCAGCGCCACTTTTTTATTACGTTTTAAATTGAAATATTTTGATAAGTTTTAATAGCTATCATAACGTTCGTTTAACTGTTAAGGAACTTTTCTGTGTTGAAAGTAAATGTTCATTTTGTGAAATGAAGTCCTCTACTCCACGGAAGAATTCAAATTTATTACATTCCCCATCATGAATCAGGGATCATAAAAATAAATCCGTAAATTTGATAATTAAATAATGTATTCCATTTACCAATTATGAATAATCACCGGTAATTATATACAATCACCAGTTTATCATATTTACCAAAACATATAAACAGATGTATGTGTGTGTAAGGCAAATTTGCGGCTGAAGGCCCTTGAAGAATATCTAACGATTCTCGGATTATAATGATCTTGTTATTGGAGAGAAACTTGGAATGAACTCCCAGCGATTATTTCATTCTTCAGCGGCCTTTCAGAAAAAAAGAAAGAAATGGTCTCGCTTCCATGATTTTATGAGAAATGCGTCTCGTTTTCGCTGTCATTAACGCTCAGAGCAATGCATTTGCCTCGATACTTTCCTGCACAAGAACTAAAAATAACACTAATGATTCTATATGAAGCATGGCTGATGAAAAGTGAATACTTTCAGATTCCTTAAAAACTTTTATTTTCACAATCGCTTGTTTCTGGAAATCTTGGGGTTAGTATGAGATGCAAATTAAAGCGAATTGCAAACAAAATGCGATAAATATTCACTATTATAGTCTGTTAAAGGGACGAAAGAAAAAGTTTAGGCATTTCTCATCGATTTATCTTGCGTAACCTATAAAATGTCGTAAAAATGCATTCGACGTCTAACGAGACTTTTTAAAAAATAGTGCAAAAGTAGTTCAAAGATTCTCAAGTTAAATGAATGAGGAAAATGAAAGTACGTTATTAAATAAAAATTTTCATGCTTTAAAAGTACTAACCATTAAACTATGACCACAATACAAGGAGGTAGTCAACAGTTTTAAGGAGAAGAGAGTGTGCGCATCAAATTAGTCAGTGTTATGCAGAAACTCATAAATGCATAAAAATATACACAGGATCCTACAACAACTATTTCATAACGCGATAAAACCGTTTAAAAAATCAGATTTTTTTTTAAATTTTGAAATAACGTAGTTACATTATCTTATTTGTTTCACAAAATTTTGAGAATCAGGTAGGGTTGCCCACATACAGAAAAAGTCCCTATCCCCATAATGATTTTATTTTTTCTTGCTTGATACAGTTCCTCAATGACTCAATGCATTATTTTGAAACTAAACTAATTTATCACGAGATTCTAGAACCAAGTATTATTTGGTATATTATTAAAAATTCAAAATGTACTTATAACAAGATCGGGACAGCTCCAATACATAGCAACTAATGTTTAATTGTACATAAGTAACATATTTTATTAAAATGTTATTGAAATCGGTTTCATAGAGACCACCTCTAACATAATCGATCCATTTATAAATGGCTCTATGTGTGTGTGTTTCTTATACAAATCCAGTCGGACATATGTAGGATCTTTGCCAAATTTTGCACGAGGCCTTTTGATGCTCAGGAATTTTCATGGGACGGGGGGGGAAGGGGGGAGAGAGAGAGTTGGAACTTATAAAAAAAAAACTAAGTCGTCAAAATGTAAATTTTAAGTCATAAAATTGCTTTGTTCTAAACGTTGAAAAATTTGACCCATTTTTTTCTTTCTTTTTTTTTTTGAGCCTGGTTATTGAACATGCTTTACTTGACTCAACTTTTATTTTCGAGATAGACTGTTCAGCGCAACTCTAGCATTAAATATAAAGACAAAATCTCTCAAAATGAATGTTTAAAACTTTTTGCGATTCCTAGCGTTTAAAAAATGTGGAACTGTCCTCTTCTTGCACCGAGGTCTTCAACTACGTATCATACACGTGCAGTAAATTTGCTGTTCATTGAAAATGTTAGCAAAAAAACTTTTACATTAAAGTTTTGTCATATGCTCTCATTTTAATAATTCATCATATACAAAAAAAAAAAGAAAAAGAAAAAAAGATTTAAAAAAAAGAAAAAAAAATCCAAAAAGGTTTTTATCACAAACAATATTACACGAAACATGCCATTACATAAATACAGGTTTACAAATAGAATAAGATAAAATAAAAATAAATAAAGAAAGCAATTTCAATTACTTTAACATTTTGTTTACTTTTGAAAGAAAACAAAAAGAAAACGCTTGCTTACAAGTCGTTTACTGCTTCTCATCCATGGATGAAAGTAAATTGTTTTGATCCCCCTTAATCTTTTCGCAGCAATGAAAGCATGCTAAACATTTCACTCGCTTAATAAAAGGGGATGGAAATACATAAAACAAGGACTTGTCCGAAAACGCAATATAAACGATTAAAAATGCCATTCATCTAAATTCAGGTCTGACGCGCGCATATAATAAATTTTGTGAAGAATTCTTAGTTTAACGATTTTTGATTAAAAGCGAAACAAAATTTTCTTAACATTGTTTTATTTATTTATTAATTTTTTTAAACGATACTTTTTTTTAAACAAGAATTTAATTTATTATGACTTCGATGAATTGGGAAAATCCGTTTCATGCGACGGCTAAAAAGGGTAGGAAAATACTTCCCGAATAAACAGTTTCTACTACTGGAAGTATCCTACATTTAAACCAATTTTTATGACCTTTAAATTTTGGGAGATAGAGAAGCGCAATGTAACCGAATATACGATTTAAACATCTTAGTTTTAGAACGAGGAACAATCGATTTTTGTTGATTCTGAATGTATTACATTCTTATTAGAGAAAAACACGAATCGTGTAATAATGCAAAAAAGTTGAGGTATCGAAAGTTCATATTAAGACATTTTTTGGCGTAAAAAATATTTTCCCTTGTCATCTCGTTATCAAGATACGGTTTTAAAGTCAGACGAAATTTTAAGGAAAGTGTCAAATTTAAAGAGTTGGCGAGAAACTGGAAGTACCACGCAATTTCACCGTCTGCAATGTGGAAGGACATCCATCTGCAAGCGCGTGAAAGATGTTTTCCACCAATGATGCCCACCCTCCCCCTTAAGAGCACCCCCCCCCCAAAAAAAAAGATCGACAGAAAAACCCCTCCTAAAAATTGTAATGGTGCAGAAATAACTAATGCGTCCAAAAACATTTTTTACTACGCTCTTTTGATTGCTACTAATTAAAAAATTGTCCATTGTATAACACTATCGTATGATAAAGTCAGACCAAACAACGTAAGTAGAAGCACAAATTTGTAAATTACAGCAGACACGTGTTTCGGCGTTGCAGGGAACGCCTTTTTCAATGCAAAAAATAATGAGCTTATGGATGAAAAGACATCCGACAAAAGCTTTTGCACGGCTTTTGTCGGATAGTAAAGTAAGTAGAAGCACAAATTTGTGCTTCTACTTACGTTGTTTGGTCTGACTTTATTATTCAGCACAAAGGTATTTATTTATCTTACTATCGTATGGTTTCCTGGTTAGTTTAAGAGCGAAGAAAAGTCATTCTTCGTTGTTTCTGAATGTATTACATTCTAGCCAAAAAAAAACATAAAAAACATACGAATAGTGAAGTAATGATAAATGTTAAATAGGTAACAATAAAAAACAGAACCTTGAGACATTTTTGACGCAAGAAGTATTTGCTTTCGTTCGCTCGCTATCGGGATATTAAGCCTTAAAATCTGCCAAAATTTCAAGAAAAGCTCCTGATTTAAAGACCTTGCGAGAAATTAATCACGCAATTTCACTGCCTGCATGCATCTACAAATCGTGTGAAGATGTCTTCCTATCCTCATCGAAACTCACTAAATTTGGCGACTTTCCTAAAAATGTCACTACTCTTAAACACTTTACATTTCGATAATGGAGTCATGAGGGCAAAAAATGCATGCACCCAGAAACATGTTTTACGAGGCTCTTTTGATTGCAAATTATTTTAATTTTTTCATTATTACACTATCCTGGTTTCCTCGCGTTAGAATATAATACACAGGGTTAGGATAAAAGAATGTCCCGGTTTTAAAAATTTATATTTCATAAACTATTACACTTACCACTATAAATAATACATTAAAATAAAGATTAACTGTCCAAGTTTTTTTTTGAACGTTTATTTAAACATGCACGCTCCGCACTAGCGCAGCCAGAAATAACTTCTGGAGGGGTTTTTTGGTCATAACAGTCCTTACACGTGTTTTAACTACGATATTAGGATTGGAAACGATGTTAAACCCAAGATCTCTAGGGGTGTTCCTACCCTCCCCCCACCCCACACACACACACACCTTCGCTGCGCCACTGACGTTCCACGACGCTGGATTGCCCGTGCAGGTGACGATGATTTACCCCTTATGCGTTGGCCAGTTAGATCCCCTGACTTAACCCCATGTGATTATTTTATGGGTGTTCGCCAAAGACAGTGTTCATACATCACCGTTGTCAACAACATTACAAGAACTGACAGTTCGCTTACGTATAGCATTACGAAAAATGAGTGTTGTGAAACGGATCAGAAAAGAACTTTGAACTGTTTTCTATTTTTAATTATTCAATTCTTTAATTATTGTGATTTATGCAAATTTTGTTGCAAAGCAATTTATCTGGCAGGTGGCGCCAGATAAAGTAATACCTTGTGTTGACAGGTCGTAGGCTGCTTTTTTTTTTTTTTTTTTTTTGTATTAGTGAAAGCGCAACTCTGCGCCTTGTAGTGTAGATGGCAAACATCAATAAAGTTCGTATGTAGACATTTTGAGTTAGTTCTTGTACCTATGTGTTCCATATCACGTCTAACAATATGGTCAGAATGCAAGCGAGGAGTCACCTAACAGACAGTGAAACACTCCAAAATGTATATTAAATGTGTGTCGCGTTACGAAAGGTGCACACATCGAACACTTGTGAGTGAAAACGAACTTGGACAGTTTATCTTTATTTTTATGTATCATTTATATTGATAAGTGTATAATAGTTTATGAAATATAAATTCTAAAACCCGGGATATTCTTTTAGGCTAGCCATGTACTAAAAACTTTACAGTAAGAGTACTTCACCCCATACCATTTTTGACATAGAATATAGATTAAAACTCTGAGAAAATAGGTTATTTCTTTAATGCATCATTCGAATTTAATTCATTTTTAAGGAATCAAATGTGAACCCATGGCGGTAATGTTCCAAGAGATTTACATATTTTTATCTTATTTAGAGATTATAGGGACTTTTTATCAGAAATGAAAGTAAAAGCTACCAAAAGTTGAGATTAATCCGTTAATACGGGTCATTGGCTAACATGGAGAGATCAGCCACCCACAAGATTCGAAAAATCTGGGAGAAACTGATCTTTCTTTTCCTCGCACTGACACACTTCAAGAGCGATGCTCTCCCATACAAATGCACTTCATTTCAGTTGAATGCTTTTCTATAAAGAATAGCGAAAGCATTGTTTCGAGTTCGAAGTCTTAAATAGCCATACCGTCTCTAGAAATCTCTTTAACCGCTGACTTCCCGGTGGGAATAGTTACTGGAAAGAAATTACTGAAAGAGTCTAACAACTTTTTTAGAGTCGTGGGAATCCATAGTACTTAAATAAGTGGTGCAGGTGCGTGGAGTTGTCAAAATTCCAAAGGGGTATATTGACTCATTCAAAAGCAAAGAACATAGGAGATAAAATAAATGGGACCAGCCGACAGAAGCTATGCTTTTATTGAATAACATAAGCTGATAATGTTGAAGTTGATAATGCTGAATTGATAAGTTTAACTGTATTAACTGAAACTAAATTAGTTTGTTACTTCAGTATATCTTCAACATTGTTAATCGTACGTTATTATTCAATAAAAGTATGGCCAGTCTTCTGTAGGCCAGTCCCACGACTATCATTTTATTTTATTAAAATGCATATAATTTTCCCGGGTGGGCTTGAGCCACAATCCTTTCTGTTAAGTACCGAACGCGCTAGCCATTTGGGTCACGGAGGTTTCGCCACATTTTAATATTAAACGATTTTATGCAAACGAAACTCTGAGCTTGCGAGTCGAAAGTAGCAGGTGAAGCGCTTTTTTACTTTATTTTTTTTATTTTTTTTTTTTTATTTTTTTTTTGTCAGTTCCCTCCGGTACTTAACCTCTCATGAAAGCATAGCTTCAATTATATGACATTAGATATGAGCATAATATCGCTCGCCAGCGACAAACATTGCACATCTCAAAAACACATAGTAGGAAATCAAGTTTTTACGCAATACTGCTTCGGATTTGTTTTTTTTAATACAGTAGAACCCCGCAAATTCGCACCCCATTAGTTCGAATCTCCGGATAATCCGGATCAATCGATTTGATCGTTTTTTTTTTTTTTTTTTTTAATTTGAGGAGCGATCATCAAATTTCCATAACATTAATTTATTTAACCCTCTCACGGGCAAGACCGTGTTATGTCGTTGATTGAGTCCCCTTTTCTTGGCAGGGCAACTTTTGAATCATTTTTTCTTCCTTGATAGGGAAACTTCATAATATAGCTTATAGACTTTATAATAACAAAGTAAACATGTTTACTGTTTATATGTAATTCTATGTGTTTCATATAAAGGTGATTTTCAGTAGTATGTTTTATTTTATTTTATTTTTATTCTCCGGATAATCCGGATTTTCGATATTCTGGATTGGGTCGGATCCCAATTAATCCGAATTATTGGGGTTCTACTGCATTACAATGTACGCAAAAAAAAAAAAAAAAGACTGATGTTTATTACTGGTTAGTTTATCGTCCTAAATTAATAGTGTATCGCAAATGTTTGAAAAAAAATTTTTAACTATTAAACCATAGGTTAATTTAATAATGAAAAATGAAATAAATAGGTATTGAAAGAGCATTGCGATACATGTTTTTTAAACGCATAAATCAATTGCCCTACATCCGCCGATATCGAAATATGATATCTTAAATGTGGACGACATTTAAAAGAAAAAGTCACCAAATTTAGCTAGAAGTAGACACTTAAACATTCGCCGTATCTCCGTTAATATACAAAGATATCGACATTCTGATCACCGTTTGCAGAACTTTTCGTTTCTCACTGAACTTGGCAACTTTTCTTACAATGTCGTCCGACTTTAAAATTTCGGCAACGAGGGCAAATGATTTATCTTTCAAAAAACATGATACATTATGCTCTTTCCACTGTAGCTTATTTCTTTTTCACTATGACACTAATCGTGTGGTTCCCTGGTAAGTGAGGAAATTTATTGATGTGTCAATAGTGATTATACCGTTTATAGGCCACAAAGCACCAGTTATATAAAATAGCATAAAATTTTAGATTTTAAAACATGTATTTATTTATTTTTGAATTATTATTGTTTTGAATTTTCAAGCTGTTCCACTATTGCCAGTGGCAAGCGATTTATCATTGAAGATATTAACATATCAATCACAACATCAACAAACTTCGTCAGTATGAGTAACAAAACGCCATAAACAAGCCAAAATGATTGTTTTTCAAAATGAGAACCCCTCCAAAATTTTCAAGCGGGCATGTGCTCCGGTGGAACTGTCACAAAGCATTGATTTCAAAAAATGCTATGCATTTCCGATAGCAATATTTTGGACAGAAATTGACTGCATAGTAAATGATATGTTAATATTGTTAAATATAGTTAAATTGATATGTTAATATCTTCAAGCGACTTATCATTGAAGATATTAACATATCAATCACAACATCAACAAACTTCGTCAGTATGAGTAACAAAACGCCATAAACAAGCCAAAATTATTGTTTTTCAAAATGAGAACCCCTCCAAAATTTTCAAGCGGGCATGTGCTCCGGTGGAACTGTCACAAAGTATTGATTTCAAAAAATGCTATGCATCTCTGATAGCAATATTTTGGACAGAAATCGACTGCACAGTAAAGTCGACGAACGGTGATTTCTTAGTTTTTGACTTATTGGGGCATGGATTCTCGCAAGAAAGATGAATAGGTTCAAAAACATCTATATCCGGTTCCCCATCCCCTTGAACCATCATTAGATCTAAGAATAATAAAATCAACTGATCCGTAATTATAAACATCCTTTAATATTTTTATGGCTCTGTGATAAATAATCCTCAAGCGCCGAAGATCAGGATTAAGATTATAGGATAATTGAGCGCTTCAGCACTGAGATATGATGAAATCACCAAGCGTACGATTAACATTCTTCAACGTCAAATGAACCGCCAACTTGAAATAATGGTTTGAAAATACGATAAGGACTAACTGTATGGGTATGGGGTAATGGAATGGTTTGGGGGGTGCTATTAGTGCTAACTGTCATTGACGGATTAGCAACGAGGATAATGCTTTAAAATTCCATTTTTTCGGGTACTCAAATATGCATGGTGGAACACATAATCGTTAGCGTTACTTTAATAATCTATTATTGAGAGTATTTATTGAAAATTTAGGAAATTTTAAGTACAGAAAATTCAGTAAATATTGCTTAAATTTATTGAAAGTACTATATGAAATTTACTTCCAATTTTAATTTATAGTAGTATTAATCTGAAACACTATACGCTTTGTAGAGTGTAAATGAGAACTAATTATTTCGATTTCTTTCAAAAATGCTTATAGGAACAATACCTTAACTATAAAACACATAGCAAATGTACACTCTTTCTACGAAAATAGAGAATGGTTTGTATCTAAAAGATTTGTAAAATTCAAGTTATGATACTTTTAAAAAGGATCTAAGACAAACACGCTTCATATATGAAGTAATGTCGTCAACAGTAATTATGTATCATAAGGTTTGATGCAAACAGACACACATTAAGCATCCAGACCCTGGCATTGGTTTGAATATTCACGTCTTGAATTCATATTTTGTTCTTAGGAACCAAACCTTTCGCAATGATGATAGGATCCTACTCATTGGGTTTCTTGTTTCTACAAATGGCTCCTATTGCAATCATCATTGCAAAAAACATAATTTGAAATCGAGATGTCAAAATTCAAATGAATGCCCGGGTTGGATGCTGTTTTTGTCTATGAGAGGATTGTGCCGAGTCGAGAAGGACGGGTATATATTAAGTCGATTCCAGAGAACATGGACGACTTCACCCAGGAAAAAGTCCCGCTCGTGAAGGTCGCATAAGCAATTCGTAATGCTTCAATAATAATAAAAAACGAATAGCCATCATCGAGAAGAGATAAAATGGAGAGAGTGAAGACTTTCATTCGTGAAACAAAGACCCCAAGTCACGTGATAGATTTTAAACCGATGCATTGGAAGAAATCTGGTTTCTTTCGTTAGCTTCACGCAAAACGGGTCAACCATTCGTCGTTAAGTCATGTGACTTGAGATCTTTGCCCAAGCTCTTGCTAAGCCAATGATTGGACTTGCTCCCTCCATTTATAATTCCTGCTCTAAGATAGCCACATCTGCTGTACTTACCTTTAGTAGTTGGGGGGTATCTCAATCATTACATTATTCTATTTTTTTTTTTTTTTTAAAGAGTAAAAAAAGGTTATTTTTTTTCCCTTTATTCCCAACACTAAAGCTTAGGGGTTTAAGTTAGTTTTGCCGCCCAAGTCGATGTTGACAAGTGCTGCCTCTCTGTCTCAATATTTTTTTAAAAAAATCATCGAACATACTCTCACGTATTGCTGCATTTAGAGCTGCAAAGAAAAAATAGACTTCAGAACAAATTTGAGTTATTCTTTCTTTTTTCTTTGTTTGGTCTCTTGCCATTTACACAGAAGCTTATGCTTTTGAAGCCTATGGCAGGCTATATAAAATTTGTAAAGACGAACTACATTTTGCTAAATTTTGTGGTCACATGTAAGTATTTTCGGCATTATCGCTGTTTTTTTTTTTTTTTTTCTCTCTCTCTCTCTCTCTTTTTTTTTGCCTTGATGGATTTAGAGTGATTGCCATTCACATATCCCTCTGAATCTGAATTTTCAGAAAATATTGAGAAAGACTAACAGTGAAAGTAACCTAAGGAACGTTTCATCAGAGTTAAAACCTAATATTCAAGCACATTGTCAGAAGAAACTGTGGAAGCCCTTCTGTTCATGTTATCAAAGTGACTGGTACATCATGCCAGCCTCACCTAGAGGCTCTAGATTATTTCATATTAACTTATATTTAGTTTTTTTACTCTTTGATTTCATGTGATACAATAATATAATCAAAATTGAGTAATGTGTAGTAATATAAAATTTTGTATACAAACTTGCCTATATTTTCATTTACTAATCATCTTTAGTTTAAAACTCCGATTCTCCTATTATACTACTTTAAAGTTAAATTTATCTACTGTACAAGTTAAATTTTTTAGTTTGCTAAAAAATAATTTTCATTAAAATCTGAAAACAGAAATCTTTTTCTAGTGTTAAACGTATTTAACTACATATAGTAAATAATAAAAAAGGTAAGGTGAGATCGGTGTCAACAACTCCCCAGTGGCACGAAATATTCAAAGACCACAAAATATTAAGAAACGCCTTGGAGATAAATAACTTGACATGTAAAATTACCACTGATAGGTGATGGTGGATACATCTTCTGACTTTGGAGGGGGGAGGGGGAGGACCTTTCCGGAAAGAGGGGGGGGGGGTCATATCCTCTATGAGCATAAATAGGGGGTCTGGAGTGCAGATTTCGTCCCTAAGACATAGCTTTAGGCTTTTTTGGTCAATTAAGGGGGGGAGGGGATCATGACTCAACTCCCACTAGATTCGCGCCTGGAAATAGAGAGACAGCTCTGTCAATTCAGTAAGCTCTCCCCCGACTGACTACCAGGGTTTCCGTGAATGTCATTAGGTATTGAAGTACTCTCTAGTTACGAGTAGGTCTGCGGAGTTAGAAGGAAGATGATCTGACTCCGGTTCCGACCCCTTCACCCCAAAATCAATATGATTCCGACTCTGACTACGAGGCCATTGCAGATTAAGGATTCAGAGGGAAAAGGAAAAACTCAGACTCCGACTCTTGGAATCGGAACTTTAAAACCTTCGATTCCCGACTCTTTTACCCCAAAACCATTTCGACTCCGCAGCCCTGGTTACGAAACCGTGGCAAACCGTGGCAAACGGTAGTCATGTTATAAGATTACTCAGACCGGAACAGAGCGGAAAGTCAATTCAGTTTTCATACCAGTGACAGATGAGAGTATTTTTCAAAACTGTCACTCAATTTCAATGGACCTTACCTATGGTAAGGCAACGGTCCATATAATTTTTCGTTCGCGGGTATTTGGATTTAATGTTCAATGTTAGCGATAGCTAACGTTAAAGATTACCATTTCAGTTAATAATTACAGGTATACTTTCTGAACGTATGCAGGTTTTATAGATTTACGATACATGTAAAGCAGGGCTGTGGAGTCGGAGTGTTTCATACCAGTGACAGATGAGAGTATTTTTCAAAACTGTCACTCAATTTCAATGGACCTTACCTATGGTAAGGCAACGGTCCATATAATTTTTCGTTCGCGGGTATTTGGATTTAATGTTCAATGTTAGCGATAGCTAGCATTAAAGATTACCATTTCAGTTAATAATTACAGGTGTAGGTATACTTTCTGAACGTATGCAGGTTTTATAGATTTACGATATACGTAAAGCAGGGCTGTGGAGTCGGAGTAGGACTGATTTTGGAGAAAAAGAGTCGGAGGCGTTAGAAAACATGCCGACTCCGGGCTTCTTTTTTTCTATAATTTTCACCGACTCTGCTTGCATTTTTTAAAAAACTGACTACTAATTGGCTCGATTACATGCATAAAAGCCTGCTAATAAGAAAATAACTGTCATTGGCAACCAGCTGACTTGATTGTTTATCGAACTTTCTGTAATAACTTCTCACGCCGCCTAGTTTGGTTGTCTTTTTAACTTTGTTTAGTCAATAGCAACTGTCAGCAAACGGTTTTGTTACCTAACACATTTCCAAGTAATAACTTTCAAATAAAAATAGTAATATATTTTTTACTTCGATCTCAGTTATAAAATAGTAAAAGGAGTATATTCCTTGAGCAAGTCAGGACCGTAGCTAGAGAGGAAACTTCTGAGACTGTTCCGTAAATTCAAATAAGTGTGGGCGCGAAAGCACGAATTCAAAAGATCCGATAAAATCTCTCTCTCTCTCTTTTTTTTTAAATCTAAAGACTAGATCCACAAGCTTGGTTCTCACTAAAAAGTATGAAATAAAATAAGTATATTATTTCTGTGTTAACCCAACACTCAATATTTAGTTATTCATCTTAAAATCTTCAAAAAGGTTAATTTCTGTTGTTGCTTGTCCCACTTGGCAGACAGAAACATCATACCAAGTCCATGAAGCCGTGCAAACAAAGTCCCTCAAAACAGCAGAAGTGTCGGAATACAGCTGATTCAGGTCACAGCCGATGCAAGAGAGAATATGGGCGGGAGCAGCCTGAGTCAAATTGCATTTTGGGCACAAGGGGAAAACCTTAATACCAGCCACATGTCGCTGTGCTCGAGTGTGTCCACTTCTCAGTCGGGCTAGGACGGTTTGTTGCTCCCTACTACTTGCCCGAAGTAAAGCAGCGCCAGGGCGGGATGCTTTGTACCATTCATGAATAGGGGGCTGTCTCCAAGAGGAACTGATGCTTTGCTTAACACGGGTGGCAATTTCTGAAAAAGAAAGGCATCCGTTATGGGGAGAGATCTCTCGGCTCCCCTGACGAGCCAGCCCATCAGCAATCTCATTTCCAAATACATCAACATGTGACGGTATCCATTGAAAAGTAATGGTGAGACGTTTACTCAAGTGTTTTAGATGTTCGATTATGTTCAGAGTCGTTTTGTCACCTTGTTTCCACCATTCAGACAGATGCTGAATAGAGCTTCGGCTATCACTCAAGATCCAAATATCAGTACTGACACTCTCTGTGACGCAATAATTCAGAGCCTCCTCAATAGCTAGAAGTTCGGCCCGGAAGACGGAGCAAAAATCGGGGTTTTTAATACAAATCTTAATGCCGTTTCCTTCTCTGATATAAACACCGCTACCGGAGATAGCGCCGTCACCCCTGCTACCGTCAGTATATATTTGCAATGCATCACGTGGGATTTGGTGAATAACCTCCAAAGCAAGTTGTCTAAGATACTCCGGGTGCTGGGAGCTCCTGTTGGTGTACGAGCACAAGTGAGGTTTGAAGAAAACTCGTTCATGTAATGATGGGGCAGCATCCAGACCACAAGTCAGTGAAACATATTCAACTTCATTAAAAAGGAAACCCTCGCTTTCAGCAAAGCCAAGTGGACTCTGTCTCTTAAGGCGTTGATTATTCTTCCAGTTTCGTACATAACTGGAAGTCCTGTTCTGGTCACCATAACTAACAAGCTTAGCAAAGTATTTAGCCAGGAGATATCTGCTTCGGAGTCCTAGAGGTTGCAGGTCAGCCTCATACAGAACAATATCCTTAGGGCAACTATTTCGGAGGCCAGTGATGATTCTTGCAGCAGAGAGCTGAACCCTTTCCAGTTTTTCAAGGTTACTGACAGCGGCAGCCCGATATACCTGAAACCCATATTCCAAAACGGGACGAATGAGCGCAGTATAAGTATTTCGAAGTGTCTGGGCATCCGCTCCCCAGGTCCTGCCAGAGATATATTTTAAAATTTTCAGTCTCTGTTTGCCTCTTAGGACCAAGTTATTTATATGTGCATGACTGAGAATTTCCTGATCAAGGAGATAACCCAAATATTTCGGGTGCTTCTCGCATTTCAGCCGTTTTCCCAGCAGAAAAACTTCAGGCTCGTAATTATAAAAATGTCTATTTGTGGTAAATATACTTGCAACAGACTTAGAAGGATTGAATATAATTTTGTGCTCTATAGCAAACTTCTCGAGTTCAACGAGAGAAGAGTTGATGTCCTCTTGAGCAGTAGTTAGACTTCCGCTGGTGCTCCAGATAATTATATCATCAGCATACAGTCCTGTACATTTCTTAGTATTATCCCCAATCTCGATTCCGGTTATAAATAAGGAGAACAGGGTGGGGCTGAGTACAGATCCTTGTGGTATACCTTGACTTAGTCTGACTTTGCTTGAAATGATGTCTCTAAATTTCACGCGTATATATCTAGCTCTTAGGAAATCAGCCAGCCAAGGCAGCATCTTCCCACTTATATTGAAAATAGTATGAAGTTTGCAAATAAGCTTGTTCTTCCAGACCCTATCAAAGGCCTTAGATAGATCCAGAAAGGCAGCAATTGTATGATTGGTGGGACTCAAGTTATGAGCATCCCTGATATTCTGGCCAAAAAATAAGACCTGATCCATTGTGCAATGACCTTTACGAAACCCGTACTGCTCAGAGGGAATAAAATTACCATGCGCAAGATAATTGGCAAGTCTATGTAAGACAATCCTCTCCATGAGTTTGCAAGAGATACACGTAAGTGCGATTGGTCTATAACTATTAGGATCATTGGCTGGTTTATCTATTTTTCTTATAGGAATGATGAGAGCATCTTTCCAATCCCGAGGGAGTCGTCCAGAGTTCCAGGAGGTGTTAAAAATATCAAGTAGAAAGTCTTTACCTAGCTGACTTAGGTTGGCCACCATTTGTCCATGGATTCCGTCCATGCCAGGTGATTTGCTAAAATCCATTTCTTGGAAAGAAATTTCAAACTCTTTCATTGTAAAATCCTTGATAAAAACAGTATTACCACTGGGATTACAGCGGCATCTGTGAATAAAAGCTCTAGCAGATTTTGCAATCAATTTGTCTTCTGTGTTAAAAGAGAGTCTACTCTCGCTCTGATAACTAATCTGATAGTTTTATAGTCTGCTGTAGAAGTGAGTCTGACTCTCGCTTCTACAGCAGACTATAAAATTAAATTTAAAAATTGAGCGAAGAAGAAATCTAGATATAGTAAAAGCTAGTCGTACAAAGCTGTACCATATCGCCGCATTTTGTGTAAAATTTGCTTCAGACGTACATGTTCCCGGCCTCTCAGCTCAATTAGTGTCCTATTTTCGTTGAAATTTTATAGATGAAATATAATTTAAGATTTATTGGGGAAAATTTTCAGAATTAAAGTATTTATACTTTTATAAAATTTGAAATTAACTCGGGGTGTCGCCCACCAGATGGTTGTCACCCGAGCCGGAACCGCCCCATCTCAAGAAAGGTTTTTTTTTTTTTTTTTTTGACTATCTCAAGTTACAGCTTTCAAAAATTGAAAGCACACGATTTGATCAACTTCTATTTGTCAAACATCAAAGGGAAGCAAATTAATTCTTTTCAATTAAAAAAAAATGGATTTTTAAGTAATCTCACTATTAAAATCGTCACTGTTGGAAAATTTGATTTCCAAATTGAATTTCTAACGTTGTAAGCATGTTTGGTTTACAATAAAATACAACGGGAAAATTTCATAAAAAGGGAGTTAAAATTTCAATCTCTGTTTAGAGGTTTTCCCCCTTCCCATGTGGAGGGGGGGGGATTGGAAAAATAAAACAAAATAAAATAAATAAAGCCGCAGTCGGACGTTTCAAAATCCAGGAGTCCGAGTCGGTTTTGATTTTCTTTCCGACTCCGCAGCCTTCTTTCTTTTAAATTTCAGCAGATTTTAAGAACGTGTATTTCGATCACGGGGACACGAGGGCAAATAATTTAAGCTTCCAGAAACATGTATTGCTCCGCTCTTTCCATAGCTTTTATTAAGATTTTTTTCATTACTAAACTATCGCATGGTTTCCTGGTATGTCTTCCATTTCGTAAAACTATTCGCTACCATGCCTTTCTAGAAAAAAGATCGAACTTTACTGATGAAGTAATTAACCCCTTCAGACCTGGCGTCCGGTATACCCGGACATGAGCTTTAAACAGCTGCTAATCCTTTAATAATTGATTAAATTACTTGATTTTTTTAGTTGACTCTTGACATTCTGCTTATTATTATCTCTAAAAGGATTTTTCGTTTTGGGATTAACAAATCTAACATATATGGATTGGGAGGTAGATAGAGAGTGGCTCATTTCTCCAACCATGGATTATCGTTGCAAAGCGAGGTTTTTTTTTTTTTTTCTGATTTTCGAAAAAATACGTAATTAATCATTTCAAATGCTAATCTGTTTTATTATTGTTTGGAGAACATTTTTCAATGAAATTTGTTTGATATTTCATTGTTTTTTTT
This sequence comes from Uloborus diversus, assembly GCF_026930045.1. Classification (NCBI taxonomy): domain Eukaryota; kingdom Metazoa; phylum Arthropoda; class Arachnida; order Araneae; family Uloboridae; genus Uloborus; species Uloborus diversus. Next base: position 128,667,650 of record NC_072740.1, read on the forward strand.
AATCTGAAATATTAATTTCAAAAAATATTAGTCTGGAATATTGGACGTATTATAACTCTTTTAATTTTTAGCCAGCAAACTTAAAATTTTGTCTTTAAGATACTCTTTGCCATAGTATACTGTGTACCAAATATAACACATTTGGTTAAGTAGTATTTCATAATTCCGAGTAAAGTGGTTAATTTATCGTCATTGGTAGACTTTTATCAACAGCAATGCAAGAATATCGGGATTTAAAGGCTTACGAAAACGGCAAGCTGTCTAAAGAAAAAGATAGTTTAAAAAGTAGTCTGATAGGTTCTAAATTATGATAGTAACTGACTCTGAATATGTGGTTGACGCCAATGGAATGTACAACGAGCAAATAATGCGTTTAAAACGGCATTTTGTTTCTAATAATGCTTTTTGGTTTCTCATGCGTCGTATAATGACAAAAAACTTGAAGTATTTTTATTGCAGATTTCTTTTCTTCATAGTGTATAAAACATATATAGGCGTCCCTCGTATAACACGGTTAATTCGTTCCGTGTAGTATCAAAACCGTGTTATACGACCTTTTTTTAACTTTAACTTACTTTTTACACTGATGTAACTTACTTTTTACGCTGATTAATTATGTAAATAGTAAAAATCAGGTCAATATGTATCGTGTTGTATCGAAATCGTGTTATACACTGTCAAAACTACGGGTGCCTTTGACTAACTATTTGGCTCCCTGGGGTGAAAACACCGGGCCTCAGGGTGCAGTAGAGGCTAGGAAGTGTGATTATGGTGAATGACGCTAATAAATGTGAAAACGGACCTCCTAAATGCATGGGTGAAACGCTGGCGCATGCGCTCTCCGCTCTGACATCATTCAACCACAATCAATGGCGGACGCAAGAATAACTACGCACATGCACTTTCCCATTGAATGAAGTACGAAATTGGATTAAAACTTATAAGTTTCTGCGATTTACTCTTCAAAGTTTCGCGTAAGTACATGCATTTGATCATAGTGTAGCTTTTAAGGCTTTCGAACATATTTAAAATTGTTTCAAAGGTACGTTGATTCTTCAGTTAGCCGTTATATACATTTGCTATTCCTATCATGCATAAATTTTACCTAAAAATAGCTATCAGCACCGGATAAGTAACATTTAATAATCAAAACGCTTAAATTAGATGATATTTGAAAAGTTATTTCAACTATTAATTTTGACTCTGGTTTTGCTTGCTTGTATTATCAACAATCTTGTGGATTTTTAACTAAGAGATTCATTGTTAGCAATGTGATGCACTCAGCAAGTGAACGGAAACTCTAATTACGATGATGCAAACAGCAAAAACATAAAAGCACGAAAAAAAAGGAAAGCGGATTGAGAAAAAGAAATTTCTTCTCCGTCTCGATTATTTTTTTTTTATTTATTATCTCGTGTCTAAGTTAACTAGCTTTCCTCGGCGTTATTGCTTAAAGCGAATGACTGAACTTTTTTCGTCACTCTAGTAATAGTAAGAATGAATAACTCGTTAGAATTTGTTTTGGCTTTTAATTTATCGAAAGACTTTTGTTCTTTTATATTCTTTACGGATATTCAAATGTCGAATCATATATACGTACGTACTAATATGGTGCTCTTTGATTAAAATTTCGAACGTGATGAAAGGTTTTATTTTTCCATGATTGCAACATAATTGAATATTTATTGTTCGTGTAAATGATTTACAAATAGTACCTACGTTCTTCATTTTCGGTACGATCGTGCTGCAGTAAATGTCAATAACATATTAAAATTACTGAGCAATCCAAGTGGATGTACGAAAATTAGTGCACGGCAGACAAATTTAAGTCATGAACACTTCTAAACTATGTTCGAAAGTTGAAATGTGATCAAATGCCTTAAAGTACAAGTTTTAATCATTTTCAGAACTATTCAATGTGGAAAATGTACCAAGACTTAGCTTTTTATAACTCAAAACAATAAATAATAATGTATACAATTGTTTACGGAAATGCACACAAAACCGAGGGGGGGCGGGGGTGCTCAGCAACAGAAAACAGAGGGTGCCAATGTTCTGCCATAGGGTTCCGTTTTTCACCGCGGTGCACGCTGGGTGAAGGGTGCCGGTTTTTCGCCCGTGTTAAGGGTGCAATTTCGGCACCGTAAAGAGTGCCGCTGGTGAACAAGCTTTTCACCCTCGAAAAGTGCCAAATGCAACCTGTAGTTTTAACAGTGTACGAGACTTAGAAATAATGTGAATCAAGGGATGTGTACCGTGTTATATCGAAACCAAGTTTCATAAAAACAAAGTAAAAACTGATCAGAGTTATTATCAAACATTAACAGAATGTATTAAACAGAAATGAAAAATTCCATCTTTTTTAAACATAACTTTCATGTTATATCAAAACCATGAAGTATTAAATTCAAGTTTCGTACCGTGTAATATCGAAACCGTGTAATAATAATCGCAAATTCGGTACCGTGTAATATCGAAACCGTGTTGTACAAGTACCGTGTTATACGAGGGACGCCTGCATACCAATTTTTAATAACATATGCCCATTAAAACGAGTTCTGAACAGATCCGCGCAGGGAGGTAACTTAATCATGACCCTGAACCTAGAAACTTTTACCAATAATGTTACGAATTCATTCAGTACACCAAAGAGTAAAGATCCTAGACATAAAACGATCAGAAAGTGAGAAAACTGAAGAAACATATCTCTACCTCAGGGCAAGACTAACTTTAGTCCAAAAACGGATATTTTCAGGTTATTGTTGGATTAGAATCTTATTCCTCATTGAGGCATTAAAACGTAATTATTTTTTTAAACCTTTTAATCCGTTATAATTATTGACGAGTGTTATAAGAGCGCAACTCCCCGCCTTTGTATACACCAGGCAAACATTTTTACGCTCTCCTGCAAAGTAGTAGTGATTATGTGACATTCGTTAATCTGGCTAAGGGGTACATATATTTTAATGCTTTAGAAACCGTTCATGCCTTTACATGTTATTTTATAAATTATTGGCTTGAGATTTAATTGTAAGCCATAATCTACGCTAGAAAAGTCATGGATGCGTTCCAATTTAAAGTTTTTCATTTTGAAACAAAAATTCAAAAAATAATTTTTTGAAATTTTTTTATCCGTGGGAAAATACTAAACAATCTTGTGAACAAGAAATTTGAAAATGGAAAAAGACGATTCTTTCCAAGATTTTCAGCAGGAGCCGTAAACGTAGTTACACGTTAGAAATATCTAGACACTCAAAAGTCGACTTTTTCTGATTTCTACAGAATTTATAGAACTGATTTGTAAATTTTTTCATATAACAGATAGTTTCCAGCTCAAACTTTCCAATCAAAATTCAGTCACGCGTGTATTTATGGGAACTATAACAAAAAAGCAAAAAGGTTTTTCTTCCTGAATCGCAAAAAGCCGGAAATAAGCTTAAAATTTCATGGTTATTTTTACTCTATGTACTATGATTTTATATAGTTATGATAAAAATATCCCGCCTGCTCACAAAGACTAAGCATTTCGTTCAAAAGGGGCGATTTTGCAACTTTTTTGGCTCACATTAGGAAGTGTTTTACTTCAACCATTAGCAACTTTACAACATCTATTAAAATCTGTGCGCTTCTGTCTGTGTGTGTGTTTCTGTAACCCTATCTCCTCTTAACTGTCAATGTCTACCAAGTCAACACTAGGATCGGTGAATTTTGGATACAAAGGGGAAGCTATTCTGCCCTGTCTCACGCCTCTTAACTTCACTAAGCCAGAATTGTGTAAAAATACCATTAATATTATCAATTGTCAACCTGCTGCGATCGGGGGAGGGCGAGGTTCCCTAGTTTTACTGAACGTTGAAATTAAAAACATTAAACATTTGATAAGTTAAGAGCATTTGCATGAATTATTTTTTTTTACACATGCTCGAAAGATAGCACTCAAAGACTTTCATAATTTCGCCGACAGGCCTATCTACGAGGCGTATGTAAAAAAAATAATAAATCAAGTTTAATGTCATAAAAATTAAGCAGGATATTGAACACTTAATGAACTGCATTTTCACGATTGTCGGTTAGGTGATGAAGCGAGAGAAAAGGATAGCTTACAAAACAGTAACTTAATCATAATCATTTACTGTTGCTATTTTGCCATTCGTGATACAAACGGATTTGGGGGGGGGGGGGGGACACCGTGGAACTGTTTTCATTTCTTTTGTTATAATTTCATTAATTTTAGCTCTAAAGAAACTTTTTCACAGATCATGATAAAAAAAAACTCTTTAGCTATCAATGTAATATTTTTCATAATTTTCCCTCATACTCCATTTTAAAAAATCGATTTTCCGAACTTATCTCAAGTTTTCCCCTTTTTACCGCATGTGAGAGATTAATTACAATTCATACAAACCATTCATTAGTAATAATACAATAATATCAGCAGGTAAATGGGATAGTAAATGTACTCTTTAGATGTGCGTAAAAGCCATTTACTTAAACGCAGTTTAAATAAAACCTCATTAAAATCAATTCCAATTGAAATTTTCAATCTTGATGTCCTAAAAAATATTTACTTTACATTGCTCTAAAATGTTTACTTTGTAGTGAGGAATGTTGGAGGTACAATAGGGCACTGTCCCACTGTACCCCAAAGCAGAATTTTTAAATGTTAATGAAATATAGAATATCATTTGCATGCAATTAACAAAGTTTCAGCTTTGAATTAAAGCATGGATACTGATTATTGAACTATGATGTCTGCCTCAATTTAAAAAAAAAAAACTTAAAAACAGTGCAAAACTGTAGCAAGTTTAAAAAGGGCTACAGCTTCAATTACAAAGCTAAATGTCTTGGTTAACAGGCACCGGTTCCACTGCAAGCGGTCGAAACAGTCGAATAGTCCCTGTATTGAAAAGATAACCTTTCATGCTGTACAGTACCCGGCGCTAATAAAATCACTGGATTATTAAATCAGCCGCTTTTTAAAATCAAATCTGGAAGAACAATATCAAAACATGTTAAAACTATCCTTTAATAAAATCACTCTCGCCGTTTTATAAAATCAAGCTTTTGATCATAATTCGTAAAAAACTGATAAAGAAGCAACAAGAAGTGAAGGAATTGATCTCAGAAGAGGAGGAAATCTCAGAGCCAAATTTGCCCTCTTCAACATGTCAGAAAAGCACTACAAATGATATTAAAACATTGTTCTCCAATTCTGTAAAAATATTGGCGTATTGTTGTTCGATTAAGACCCTTGTGTGAATTAAAAAAATGTACCTAATGTATATTTAAAATGCCAACTTTATTTTGAAACACTTAAAACAAAAATAGCTGAAGTAGTTTATTTCGTTTTCAGAATATTTGAACTTCAAAAACTTTCAATTTTTAAGTGAGTGTAGGTATGCCGGTTTATAAAATCAAATGTCATCAGAACGCACGTAATTTTAATAAGCGGCAGGCACTGTATCACCATTTATTTATTACTGGTTGAATACTGACAGGTGTACCAACCCTTAAAACAAAATTCGTTAAAATGTCGTAAGTTAGGGTACTGTCCCAAGTATGGGCACTTGACTGTGCGTTACAAATCATGCTCAATTATTGGATGGGGATCATGAGCTGAATAGCATCGAGTAAAATATAAACATTTAAAAAACTTTAACAGAAGAAATTTAGATCATTTGACATCGGCAAAGCAAAAATTTACCTTTATTATTCACTCATTCGATAATATGAAAGTAAAGAAAGTCGGCATTTAAAGTCTACGATGTTTGGGAAACGTAGTGCTTCAGCTTTTGTTTCTTCCAATAAAAGTCAGTACGTTACAAATCATGCTCAATTATTGGAAGGGAAGCATGAGCTTAATGGCATCGGATGAAATCCAAACATTGAAAAAACTTTAAGAGATGAAATTCAGTTAATTTGACGCCGGCAAAGCAAAAATTTAACACTATTATTCACTGGCTCGAAAATAAATAGAAAAATTACCTTGTTCAAGTGTTGGTCCAAAAATAGTATTTTCTTTCGCTCCTTGAAACAAATGAAGAACAAGATATTTTTTGATTAACATGGACGAATAACTCAACTAAGAATGAAACCAACCTTAAATTTTGCGCCGATATTTTCCCTCTTCTCCGAGAGGCACTGGGTGAAACGCTGGCCGACCTGTTTCTCAGGAGTTAAACCGCCAAATGCAACTTCGCTCGCCAAACTTTTTGTTTCTTAGTGGGGGCGCTGAAGCAAGACAAGTTTCGATTAAGGAAATAAACGGAATATCGATTCTTTGACTTTTATTTATCTTCAGTTAAGTAATTATGAAATTAGTTTTGAGACCTGTTGTAACAAAGCTGCATTGTGCTCTGGGTTGTCGTGGCGAGGGGGGGGGGTGCAACGTATACCATGATGTTCCAGTATTTTTCTACTTGGCAAAGCTTCCTTTTCGGAATGTTAATTTCAAGAAATACCGATTTTAATTTTATTTGAAAATCCTATTATTTTTCCAAAACAGACAAATTTGACTTGGTTCAAATCTGCATCTTTCCTAAAATGAACCTTTTTTTAAAAATCCTTTCCAACCTTTTTAAATATCAACATTGTTCACAGTACTTTTTTTTTCTTTTTTGCATCAATGAGAGTAATGTTAATGTGTGATTTTACACTGTAAAATTGTGTAGAATTCATTTTTTTTTTGTCTCCCCCCAACCCCCCTCGGGATTGATCGATGAAAGATGAACGATGATAGCAATGGTGTAGTTCAAAAAAAAAAAAAAAAAAAAGAAAGAAAGAAAGAAAGAAAACCCTTCTTTCTTGCCTTTTCGGAAAGAATAAAATGTGTACTTCAACATTGATTATGCTTTCTTTCTTTTCACTTATAATTACAGGACTGATTATAGGCCCTAAAAGTTATTAAAATACGCATGCAATATGCACTAAAATACTTAAAATATGCACTATTTTTAAACTATGCAGAAATAATGTGTTGACTTCCTCGGAGAAAAGTTGTCACATTTGAATTTTACTGATTGCAATCTCTTTTTTCGCGTACTGTTATTAAGGCGATAAATATATATATTTAAACAGTAATAGTTTTGAAATATGTAAGTAAACAGGAAATATTTATTCCCATTGAAAACGGTATGCACATTAATTACTTTAATTACAGTAAATCGCAATCGGTTCTGCAAGATTAACTCCAGTTAAACATTGTTTTTCGTCTTTTTGTATTATTTCGTAGGGAAAGATAGAAATAACCTTTTAACTTCTACAGATGTAATTAGGCAATATATTAAATATTTAACGTTGTTCCGAAGCTACCTTTTCTCTCTTTTTTCTTTTCCTTTTTTTTTAAACATTTCAATTACATTTCAATCGGTAGTTAAAACCTTTTCATAGTCGTATATCGAACCCTTCACGAGTATACTTTTATACTTTTACTCCTTTAAACATACTTCTACACGGGAAAATTCAAATAAATACTCCAAGAAATTGCATAATAGTTAAACAACTAAAAATCTTAGTCATTTAGACTCATTAAACGCATCTTGACCAAATACACCACGGGGATTGGGGGACATCTTTCGCGATACGTTATAACATAACCGTGGCATAGTGAAATTTATTTTTTACCAAACGTAAACAAACGACAGTAATACAACACAATGAAGTTATAATAGACTTCGAACTAAATATCCACAGTCCATCTTGAATGAAATAACGTCACGCATTATTGCATGAAGAAAAATTCGCAAAAATGGTAAAGAAAAATAAATATGCTCATTTAAACATGAGAAATTATTAAGAATTTTCGAAAAATGTTTGAGTTTGAAGTTTTCGATATATGCTGGAATTACAGAGCAAATTTGTTCCTCTCAATTAAAATGACATGCACATTTTTTTTTCTTTTTTTTTAAGGATTTCAGATCACAAGCGTACATTCACAGTAGACTATGACCAAAAATGGGTGATGAATTAGCTACTTTCCATAAGTAATAGCAATCTATGTACATACATATACACTGCTCAAAACAATTAAAGGATATTGAGGTTTTGGGTTGATTTTGAACCTGGAGAACTTTTTGGATGATTGATACATTATCGACAGGCCTTAGTAAACTATCTAAGACAAAAATTACATCTGTATGCAGTGGCGGATACAGCCGGCAGGCAACCGGGCATTTGCCCGGTGGGCCCGGTCATGCTTGGGGCCGATCAATTAACAGCAAAGTCTTTCGGGCCTGTCTACTAACAGCAAAATGTAAATTTTGCATGTGTTTAGAATAACGCAAATTCGCAAAACACAGCCTCAGCTCCTCTTTACACATGTACTAAAACTTGTGGGTGGAGTGAGGTAGGGCCGTCACCACAAGAGGGGGGAGGGGGGAATTCTGAAATGGGGCTACCCAGGGCCTAAATACCACACAGGCTGACTAGGCCTAGGCCTGGGGCTCTAAGTTCCTAAGAGGGCCCATTTTTTTTAAGGAATTATGCATAGCATTGCAACAATATGAAAAATACATGTATTTTTTAAAAAATAAAAAAATAAGACTTATTAATTGCAAAAAACTTCTTTAAAGGGGAATTTTTAATCATTCTGCCAGTAACGAATTTACTTGGTCACGATTATGAGGGGGCCCAAAGGGGATTCATAAATGCACTTAAATGATTTATACATAGTTGTGTGATTAGACAAAGAGGCCTCCCAAAGTGCATTAGTGCTTTAAAAATGTAAATCAAACACTGCATAGTCTTCAGGGGGCCTCCAAATTAATGTGGGCCTAGGGCCTCACTTTTAGTTAGTCGGGCTCTGGGGCTGCCAATGGTGTAATAAAAAAAATTAAAAAAAAAAAAAACAGGAAAACCTTAGCGGTCGTAAAAAGTTAAAATACTTTTGGTCTCTTTGGCGCTTTTATTTATAGATGCCAATTTACAATTGCTATAAAATGCCACTTACAACAAGGGCCGACGTGAGGGCATGTCAGCTTAGTTGGAGAATTGGGTCCCGGCTCGGAATTGAACTCGTGCAGAGGGTACAATATCCTAATGGTGAAAGGTGTAGAAGGAGGCTTGTGAAAAAAATTGACTTTTGTCATTTTTTTCTTGGATCCGCTTTTGCTCTCGGTGACCCTGTTTATGACAATTAGAATAAAAGTGACAAAATATTTTTTTCCGTAAAATTATTTCAAAATATGCAACCTTAAAATACCATTGAGGAGTACCCAGTTTCGAAAATTTGCTGGAGGAAAGTACTCGATCCTCTCCTATTTTTTTAACGTTCCCAAAGATGGTCTAAAACTGTGTTTTTAAATTAACAGTATCAAAAAATTTTTTGGAAAGTGCCTCGTCCCCTCCTCTCTCAGTATCATGAATGAAGAACGTTTTAAATCTCGTTCTTAGTGCTTCAATTTCGAAAATTTTCTGGGGTGAGCCTCCTGAAAACTCCTTTTCCTAACATCACTGAAGGTCAGCAAAAATTTCGTTTTTGGAACTTAATTTTCGAGTAACTGCCGGTGTCCTAGTCTTTACCAAAAAAAGGCTGTTAAGTCGTCAAACTGAAAATTTTCTCGTGGGTGGCCTTGGAGTCTATCTCGACTAAAAATCCCCAAAGATATTCTAAAATTGCGTTTTCAGAGCTAATATATTTTTAAAATTTTTAGAGACAGCCCCCGGAACCGCTCTTCACACCATATACTCGAAGATAATTTAAAATTCTGTTTTTGAATTTCCACTTCTGAAAAATTGCAGCAGGAGAAACCCTGAATCTACGCTCCCCTAACATCACCACATATTGTTTAAAATTGAGTTTTTAAGACTACAATTTCAAAAAATTTCCGGAGGAGAGGCCCCCTGGACCCCCCCCCCCCCCTCCCTATTTCAAACTCAATGTTAATCTCTCCATTAAGTTTATATTGCAAATACTTTGATGACTTCCAGAAGCCAGAAAGCTAAGTCCTCTCTCTCTCTCTCTTTGTATTGATACATGCGTTTGAAAAAATATTAAGGGGCTGCCAAACTCGTACCCGACCCCTCCCACCAGGTTTTTGACCTCGCATCGAGTCTGGGGGTCGTCAGGATATGGCAGTATAAAAAAGGGAATGTTTATGACAGGCCCAGTAATGTATGTTTGTGTCAAGGGATCCATCACGTTCTAAGACGGCCCTAGTCTTTCACCCATGAACATCGCTAGATCAGTTTCATATAACAGGGCTATTAAGTTACTTGTTTTGACTGCAGAAAAGGACATTCTAGCCAAGCAGTGTTACCATTAAGGAAATATTCAAAATGTTCCGGGCATTATAAAAATACTTAAATGGACAATTACAATCACAATTTTCCTCCAAAATAAAGTTTAGCTAATACTGTATCAATTTGCTCACCATTAAAGCGCAGAAGTGTTCATACCTGTTAAATTTTGTTTAAATAAAACATATTTAGTTGTTAAGAATAATTTCCTCATATTTAAGTGATATCCCAATCGTTAGGTAAAATTTAGTATCTATAAGAGCTATGGGGCCGCTACACCTTCTAATGCCAGGGCCGATTTTTTCAACCAATCCGCCACTGTTTGTATGGCAGGAAAACACTTTTTTTCAACTTTTGGGTGCAAAAGGGAAAAAAAACGCACTTCGTGCGTATGAAAAAAGCGATAAAAAATTGGGTTTTCTTAAAAGAAAATCGCTTCTAATAGAATGTATGGTAACCCCGGATGGCCAGCAATGTAAAACACCTCTGAGGCATGGAATTAATGAGGTTATTAATGAGGGGCTGGGGTATTCTGCCCCACTCCTCCTGAAGCGCTCTTTCAAGTTCTTTGGAGAGTTTGGGGAGGTGGTAGGCGTCCGAAAACTCGTTGCCTAGAATGTCCCAAACATGCTCTATTGGGTTCATAGCTGGAGAACACGCTGGCCATTACATTCGTATGATTCCTTCCGTCAAAAGAAAATCATTCATCAAGTAAGAACGATGTGGTCTGCAATTTTCGTCCATTAACATGAAGTCACCTCTAATTGCTGCAGGGTAAGGGACTACAATAGGTATGAAGATCTCATCCCTACTTTTACAAACCGTCAGAGAAAAAAATATTGCTCCATTCATTTCTTCTCCAATTCACATGCTCTGTTACCCACTCCCTGTATCGCGACGGTGTCTCGCAGCTAATGTGACACAGACCATTGGTCGACTCGACGAGCATACAGACTTACAGTGTAAAGGCGATTTTGGACAATTTGTGCCAAATTTGTGGTGCCAGTACCCGAGCGAAGATGTCGTTGTAGTGGGGTGGCATTCATACTTCCTTTACTAACCGTTAAAGCTAAATAACGGTCTTCGTTGAGCGTTGTTGACCGTCTGCGACCTTGCCCTGATCTTTGGCCAGCATTTCCAGTCTCTAAAAACCGTTTCCATCTCGTAGAAATCATACTTTGCAAAAACTCCAATAGCTTCTACTGCCTTGGCTTGTGTTTGGCTTCCCTCTAGCCTGACAACCACTTTAGAAGCTTCTGATTCCGTTAAATGAGTTCGTTGAGGCATTGCATTCATCGAAACAACGCGCTTACTGAATGTCGATCATTATTTTCTGCTTTGTCTTACAATAAGTTAAGAGCGAAATCTCATTCGCCGCCACTGAAACGTCGTCTTTGACGTCAAACTCAAAAAA